>NC_086249.1:21730739-22079073 GCF_021018805.1 Prinia subflava
AGATCCAGCTTGATAGCAAAGGCCTTGACAGAAGTCTTGAGACAGGTGGGATGAGTTTCAGGAGAAAGAGCTCATCAGTCCTAGTTTCTTGGAGAACCAAGGAAAGAAATGGCCACTTTCAGGGTGCAAATGATTGGCCTACTTCTAGACATATTTTTTCATTTTATTCCTAGAAGTGGACAGACTACAAGCACCCAAACACGTCTCACTCTTAGCAGCATCGATTCCCTCTCCAAATTGCCAGTGGAATCACAGCAAGGACACCCTGATCAGCTGGTAAAGATCAGCCCTGTTTCTGTCTTCTAGGAAGCAAATTCCAGGTCATTAGTGGCGCTCTGCTCTTCAGCAGACTCACCAGTACCTCAACTAGCTTATCTCCAGAGGGAAGGAGGGAAAAAGAGGGAAAAAGACAGCAGGCAGTTAACTGCTCTCAAGATGCTCCTTTGTGCCAATACCACTCCATCTCTGGTATTGTTTACATAGAAATAAAAACTGAACAGTGTCAGATCTTAAAATAACTTGCTGTTTGTGGAGCAGAAAAACCAGGGTCAGGGAAGTTTGGAGAAAATTTAAAGTGGCAGGAAGGCTAAGGAATGAACTGTAGCTGGCAAGAAGGTGCTTGCATGCACCTGAAGTTTAACCATGAACCTCGTCCAAAGTGAGTTTGGGCCACCAGATCTCTCCTATCTATTCCAGCGAGGCTGGGCCAAACCTAGGGTCAAGATATGACATCTGTATTTGTCCTCCAGAGTGAATTTGCAGCCACAACTGTTCCCCTTGTTAGGAACACTCAGAACATGGAAGAAAAGGATGAGGGGGACCTGATTCAAACGTCCTTGACACATGCAACCAGTGGATCTCAATGTGACATGGGTGTTTTAGAAGAAGGAGCTCCTTGACACTGAGTGCTGAAAGTATTAATGGGAAAAGAGGAAAAGGCTGCATCTGCATGTACGGTGGGACACCAGGTCAGAGTACAGGGCTCAAGGCTCCACATTCCTGTCCCAACACAAGCCACCCCCATGTCCCAAATGGGGCAGGGGACATTAGGTCTTTGGATAGGTGAACAAACATGGGAGGGTGAGGTATCTGGAGAGAATCCAACAAGATATGCCCCGTCCATCCCATGGGTCAAACTCAATGAACTCAAACGTACCCTTGTTCATTGCTTGTTGTAGTGTGTGCCAGGGGACAGACTGGCCTCCATGTGAGCTGATATCCAAGTACAGCTCACACCAGGGATTAAAGATGGAGTCAAGACCGACTGACTTGTGTCAACAGAAGCTAAAACGTCAAGTGGTACAAGGGGGAATAAATTTAAACTGACAGGGGGCAGGTTTAAATTATATATTAGGAAGAAATTCTTTCCTGTGAGGGTGGTGAGGCAGTGGCACAGGTTGCCCAGAGGAGCTGTGGATGCCCCGTCCCTGGAAGTGTTCAAGGCCAGGTTGGATGGGGCTCTGAGGAACCTGGTCTAGTGGAAGTTGTCCCTGTCTATGGTGAGGGGTTGGAACTGGATGATCTTTAAGGCCCCCTCCAACCCAGAGCATTCTGTAATTCTAGGAAGTCATGGCGAACTTGAGGGCACAAGGCTCCACAAGGGGCTGCCTGCTGCATTGCCCTTAGGTGGCAGTGCTGCCTGCAGATCCCAAAACAAGGCACAGCAGGGCTCGGGTGCTGTCAGGGACACAAGGACACCCCCACATTGCCCTCCTTGCCCCCGTTTCTCATCCCACATTCCTCAGCCTCTGCACACTCCTTGGCTGGGCTCTGGGCTTGGAACTCCTCAAGGGTACAAGTAGGGAAGGAAGGAGGCATGTGCTAGGCACAATAGCAAGGAAGTATCTGGTCTTGTGTATTTCCCCTCTGCTTTGGTTCTTCCTGGCCATGGGAGAGGCAGTGGTGGCAGGAATGCAGCAACTGTCACCTTGCATGTGCTCCCTGGTGCCCTGCTCCTGCATGCAGGGATAGGGAACACTGGTGACTTGGAAGTGTTTGGGAGAGGCGAGTGGTATACAGTGTTCAAACCTGGTTTTACTCCTGTCTTGCAGCCCACAGCCTCTTCACTGAGTTTTGGGCAGCTCCTGTCCTCCCAACAAGTCTTCAGGGGTATCTCTGTTGTTTTCTTCTCTGGTCCGTCTTGAGCTCCCTTTGTTGGGCAAACACCCAGGCAACCCTGGCTGCAAGGAATCAACAGGGCTGGAGGTATCTCTGGCCTGTTGCTAGGACAAACGTTTTTGGGAGAGAAGTAAGGAGGGTGCAAGAGCAGCCACATGGGGTCACAACACAGACTTGAAGGCAGCAGGCTGGGGGGCAACCAGCCTGTGGCCCATATGGGACCCCCAGCCAGAGCAAGTCAAATAAGAACAATAAATTTGCTCTCATGGGTTGGACAGGGGCAACTGGTGCAGGGTCTGGGGCAGAACCAAGCCAAAGAGACCCACACATGTGAGGTGCAGATCTCACCAGTGTGAGCAGAAAGTGACTGGTATCCAGAGGCTGATCCACTAAACTGCTAGAATGAGCATGTCTGAGTTGAAGGAGGAAGGAGAGACACATTTCCATTCTTTAATGCTCAGCCCTGACCCATTGCTCAGTGAGACATTGCTGGGATTGCTGGGGATTGATCCCTGCCATGATGTAAAGTACCAATGCCAAGCCTAGGAGATAGAGGGGAAAGATAGCCAGAACTCAGAACTGCCCTGGAGCAACCCCCCTGACAGAAAGCAGAGAAAAAAATAAAAGAAATTAAGTCCCAGATAGGAAAAAACCCCCAAAAAAACAGAGAGAGAAAAAAGAAGACAACATGCCTGGAGTGGGTGGGAGAGGCTACTGCTGCCAGACACAACCCATCAGGGCAGGAGCCCAGTGCCATCTTTTCCCACACCTTCCTCACCCTCTCCAAGTGGAAGGAGCTTTCAGCTCAGAGCAAGGACATCTACTTACCCAAAAATATTCCCTTCCCTAGTTTCATGTCTGGGTTAAATTTCTAGTACAGGGGCATAAATGATGTGCATGAATAAGCTTTTAAAATCCCACCCATGTTTGGTCAGCACCCACAAATCCAAACCCCTAAAAGAGTCCCCTTTCCATGGAGAAGATAGAAAAGGAGCTCTGGGGACATGCTGGGGGTGCCACAGTAAATTGACATGAAGTTAATAAAGTTGCTGACTCCTTCAAAATAACTAATCCTTGCACAGGGTCCCTTCAAGGACACGCTCACTGCATGGGCACACACTGTTTCATGAGAAATTAAACTACAGGCTGCTATGGCTGCACCTCTGTTGTACTGGGGATGGGACAAGGAGGGGCTTTGGCTGAAGCATCAGCTTCAGAAAGGGTTAATGGCACATCAGATATGTTTAGTGGGATTTGGTGGTTTTTTTAACTTCAACAAACAAAGCATATGAGAAAATCCAGTTCACAGCTGAGCCCTGGCTGCCTGCCCACTAGGGCAGGGAAAATGCAGATGGTTTGAAATACCCACGCACTGGCCTTTCTCATGTAGCCTGTGGCCCGGGGCCCTGCCTAGTCTCTCCCCTCGTTGTATTTGGATCACTCAAGGTGGCAGCAGGGCAAACTGCAGTGTAAAGGCAGCACTGAGACAGGAGCAAATCTACTTCACATGAGCACAGTCAGCTTCCTCAGACACGCAGAGGAGCTGGGATCCTGTGAGGTTCTGCTTGTTCAAAAATAGTAATTAGCTCTCAAAGTAAATAGGTGTTAACAGAAACAAAGAGCTTTGCCACAGTCTGGGTAAACACTTTAAAATCAATTTAATTTCCCTTCTCCTGGCAGATGTAATCGTGCTGCTCTGCAATTATTTTCAGGTCGGGGGACGGAACAAAGCCACCGGGGTGACTTTGCTGAGCGGCTGCTTCTTGGGACAGCTGGCAGGACCCTCTGCTTTACTAATAGACAGACCCTGAGGCTGAAACGAGCTTCCTTCCGCTGAACCAGATGTGTAATGCAGCTGGAGATCAGCAAACCAGCAGTGAGCCATAGCATGACATTAAACCGCCCGAAAGTCCAGCCTCCTCCTTAATCCTGAGAGTCCCCCTGTCTAGACAGGACATGAAGGACTAATGGGAAAACCAAGTGACAGAAAATTTACACTCTCCCATTGAGCTGCAAACGGAAAGAAGCATCAAAGGGTGTAAATCTGTTTGCCTTTCATTGCTTTGCCTTTTGGGAGCACCTAAGCATGGTCCCACACTGGTGCAGAGGGTTTGCAGCCAGTTTATATCGCTGCTTCCAGGTTGCCCATTTGCTTACTAAATCATGCTAAAAAGACTTTTTACCCTGCCTTTTCCCTACCGTCACGGGGAGCTGGTGGAACAGGCTTTTACCTAAACTGCCTCAAAAGCTAATGAGTTTGTCCTCCATCACCATTGGGTTATAGGCAAACTAGTGACTGGTGGCTGGGGCTCAGCTGATGTGGGGTGCCCCTTCGAGGAGGCAGTAATTCAGCATATGATGGCAACTGCAGTAGATGTGTTTGCCAGTGATAGAGTGTTCCCCTTGCTGAGATGTGCATACAGCCCAGCTGGGAACAGCCTGGCTGTGGGGCCAGACCCAGCAAGGCTTTTGGGCCAGCATAAAGCAGTCACACATTCAGGAACAAGTACAACCAGAAAAATGTGCACAGTGGCTTCCCTGGCAGTTTCTGATCTTGTTCCACCACGCTGCCTGTCTGCTGGGAGAAGGAGGTTTAGTTAATTAATTGCTACAATTAGCATGGAGCTATTCCTGCTCACAATGGTTACCTTTTCCTCCTCCTTTTTGGTTCATCCAATTACCAACTCATTCATTCGCCAAAGCAGAGGCAACGACAAGGCACAAGGAGAGGAAGGTCCAAGATTAAAATGCCAAGTGTCCCAAGCTTTGTTTCTACTCAGGTCCTGTCTTAATCTCGCACAAACTCTTGATCCTCTCCCACCCATCCACCCTTGACTTTAAGGAGGTGATGAAGAGGGAGCACAGCACAGCGCAGTTTCAAACATTGCTACACCTGTTTCATTACTCCCTCCAGATGACACCTCAGGAAGGATGCCTGATGAGCTTATATATGCCAGGATGGATAAGACCCCCAACACCCATCATGCTCCAGTGATCCCTAACTTCTCCGCCCAGCCTCAGGCCATGGGTTCTTCAAATGAACACTACCCACCTTGGGAAATGGATGATCTATTTGCCATTACTTAGCAGGGATGGTGAAGGAAAGGTGAGCATGGGGTCACTGCTTTGGCAAGGAGCGAAGCGAAGCACCAGCCCTGAATAATTCATGCTCTGTCTCTGCTGCAGCATCTGGACACATCTGCTGCATTTGCTGTTGCAGGCTTTTTCTTGGCTTACTCAGAAAATCACACTTTGGCAGCTGGGTACTGTTTCAAGTGGGTACTTTCCCTACAGCATTAACGAGCTGTGATTCTGTTACAAATAGGGATTTTTGTTCCTCTTTTGCTGATGTCACTCCATGATCCTGCAGGGAATACTGCTTGGATCTCTGCAGCCTGATGATCCCTGTGTGCCCTTTGGGACAGATGTACTTGCAAGCGGGAGATTGTTTTTCCTTTTGCTGCCCAGATTTATATTTCACTGAAGCCCCATATCGATCCTGCTGCCGCTGGGCTGAAAGCTCATTTTACTAAATGAGAAGAAAAACAGTTCCCCCAGCTGAACGCACGCAAAATGGAAAATCCTGCAATGAAACAGCTCTTAAAAAAGGGGCCTGAACAATTCTGCTGAACCTTGAGGGCTGCGCTGCCGACATTGGAAAGGTATGTAATTTATTTAGCCTGACCTTTCCCTGAAAGACCCGGCTGGGGACGTTATCAAGGATCCTTTCTGCCACTTGTGCGCCCATTGCCAAGGTGACATCCTGTTCCATGCGTCAGTCAGCGGCGATCGCATCCGCGCTGCTGCGATGCTTTGTTTGCTGTCCTGCCTGACGAGCCCTTGGCAGGGTTTCAACTCCTGCGGATGGCAGCTGCTCCACGAGGGACCAAAACAGACTCAAGCTGGACCTTGTTATGGGGAATTCCACGTAGACAAAGCACAGGCCTACAGTCCCTTGGATGAGACTGGCCCACAGATGAGATGAAGCAAAGATACTCAGAGGAGCTACCACGAATAATGGGATGGGCAGGTGACTGCAGAGCTGCACCCCAGGCTCACTCCCCCGTCCCATCTCACTTGAGATTTATGTGTGCCCTCATGGTGAAAGCAGAGGCAGCTCACTGGTGCTTAATGTAGAGGCTTGCCCAAGTGCAACTGAGTTTGGATGGTGGAGCACAACTCAGACAATAGGTCCCCTCACTGCACATAAACTACCTGGAGTTTTCCTTCCCCTTCTCACCGCTTTCCCTGAGGAAGCGATGGGGATGCAGGTGCAGGGAGTATTTCTGTCCTCCACACAAGAGCCTGTCAGCAGTTGGGACAGCTGCAGTGGAGAGGAAAATGGTTCCAGTAAAGCTTCTCCCCCTACTCCATCAAGGGATTGAACCTCTGAGCAAGGGAGGATTTTCACTGCTGGTTCCCACCACTCCTAAAGGGATTTTGGTGATCGATAGGGACACAGGCTGCAGCTAAAAAAGTCCCCAGACACCACCAACTTCTTGTAAGAGACTGAAAGGTCGAGAGTTATGGAGGGTAAAAATGATTTGCTCTCACAGTAGCCAAGACAGCTCTTTAGATGTCAGAGGCAGGAAAGCCTCATGAAGGTTTCCCACATATCCACCAATTTCCCACTTCAGCCCCCCCACCTTTGTGGCAGGTGCACCCCCCTCCTACAGGTCTGATCTGAAAGAGAACCCGGGCCCATTGGGAGGACAGGGGAGAAGACGCTCTTAGCCATGGACCTGTCTCTCATGGTACCTGTGTTCTCCTCGGACTGGTTGAAGCCACAGATCTGGCAGATGCTGCGAACCCATTTGTTCATGTCGTCCTCAGTCTCAGCCACCAGGTAGAAGGTCCTGTCACTCGTCTTGATGTCAAAGATGTAGCTGTCTTGCAGCTCCTTCTTGTTGAAGGTGAGGCCCGCGTCCACTTGCTCGCAGAAATTGAGGTTGATGACACGCAGAGGTTTCTTGGAGTGGTCATTTTTGTAGTACTCCAGGACATCGGGGTCGCCACTCATCCGACCACTGCGCAGGACGAACCAGCGCTTCTTCCATGCCTGAAACCAAGACACGAACAAGCGTGAACCCCACTGCTCAATCTGTGAGAGCAAAAACCCGCTGCTAGGCACACGGTGACACAGAGGGATGTGACACTTCTCCGCCGTGGAGTGCTCTGGGATGCTGCTCAGGCATACCTGCAAGAGGTCCACAGACTCAGCTCAGTTCTTCAGTTCAATACTAAAATCCAGGAGAATTAAATACTGAAATAGCATCATAGCATAAGATGACCCCAAAAGGTGCCAATCTTGAGGCTCAGAGGAACCTTGCTCCTACCCTACAGCCCAGACATGCTGCCAGGACCCAAATGCCCTTCTCTCCGTGATGTGGGATTACCAGGTCTCTCTGTGCAGTGCCATTACCATGTGTCACAATGCCAATTTGCCTTCCAGCAGCTCAGAGGAACTGAGGCACTCTGGATGCAGCACCCTGGGTGTCCTAACCTTCAGAGAAACCCGAGAGCACCACAGGATGTGTCTGCAGATACTGACCATGCCAATCTCTGTTTAAATGCCAGGACAGAAGGACTAATAAAACCAAAGGAGAACTGGTTTTTTTTTTTAAATATCAGGAATAATGCCAGGGAGACCCATAGAGAATCCCAGCTTCATTTGTTTTCCAGCATCCTCTGCTCCCTGGCATGTAGATGACTCCTTAGCAAAGGAAAAGGTTATCATTGATTCTTCCGAGCACTGCTGACAGCGGCTCCTGGCCAAACTACCTGTGGAATGGACTCAGGGGGTTGTGGAGTTTGAACCAAACCAGCAAAACAAATGTCAGCCATCAGCCCTGGCCCTGAGAGCTGCAGCCCTGCTGCCCTCCCCACACCAGACACAGCTGGGAGCCCACAGGAAGGGGAACAGCCACAAGGATAACATGTTAAATGCTAAAATTGAAATTACAGGGAAAACTGTGCAGGTGTAAGCCCCCATCCCATGAGGTTTCTTTGGGGTGTGCTCTGAGTGAGGATCATGGCACCTGCATGTGGCATGAACAGGGCCGAGGGACCACCTTGAGTTGCTCTCCTTTGCAGAGCTGTGCTCCCTTGCAGAGGCCTCAGCTCCCACAGCCTAGGGAAGGGAAGGATTACATCTAAGTGTAGCCCTTAAAAGAGCTGGTTCAGGCTGCCTTTGAAGGCAGCAAAGATTTGAGAGGTGCACGTGGATAAGCATGATGTGAATTACGACCAGTGCTCCTGCATTACCTGACACAGATCTCAATTTGTACCAGAGGACGTTAAGGGAGGGGATGTGATCCTCACCATCCTGCCCTGGCTCTGGACAGGGGTGCTTTTTTTATGAGATATACCTTGTTTATATTTTTATATATAACCAGCTTTGGAGTTCTGATGTAAGAGGCTGGGTTATGAGGAAGCACACAATATTTCTAAGAAGGAAGGACAAACACCTTTAGTAACCCAAGAGAGGCACCAAGGCAGGCAGTGTGCTGGGTCCCTCATGATGTTCCCCAGGTGCTGACCACAAACTTTACGTACTGGTGATGGGCATGTGCCAGTCAACTGCAGCAGGATCCCACAGCTTTGGAGAATTTTGTGGCTGAAATAATGGTAAGAAACTCCCGTGGTGTTTTCCCTGAACAGTCTGATTCAGACCATACTTCTCAAAAGCTTAAAAATAGCTTTTGTTGGTGTCTTTGAGATTTGTAATCAAATTAGTTTTGCACTAATTCTCAAAACGGCTCCTGGTGCCAGGAGAGCAACTTCAGTGCAATCTTCCAAAGGCAGCGAAGCAGCAAATTGCTTAGCAAGAGGACGTGCAAGGCTAGCAGATTTTGGCTTAATCTCACCCACTTCTCATCAAAATGGCTGCTTTTGAGTGACAAAATAGACACAGTGGAGCTGTGTCCATCAGGGAGGGAAAAAACCAATTTCACCAAGCAGCAGCAATAATTTACTAGTCCATCTCCTCAAAATGGATCACCCAAATTATTGGGAAACAAACCCACGAACAATTTTTTTCCTAGTTCTAGGTGGTAAATGTCCCGTTAGCTTCTTCCTGTTAACACTGAGTCATCTTTGCAGCCTCCTGGCAGCACTAGGACATGGGCATGCAGCAGTGAGGGGACTGCAAGAAGATGGAGATGTGCAACCACATGAACCAGCACCTGAATGCAGACATCCAGCACCAGTTCTTGCTGCTTAGCTTGCTGCTTTCCAACCATTTAGAGTCCAGTCTTGCACCCTCCCTTCATTACACTGCTTTACAAAACCTACAAAGTGCAGAAACTAGACTCCAGAATTTAGAGTTTTCATGGAGAAAGCAGGAGGAAATGCTGCAAGCAGGACAAATGATGCTACCATGACCTCTCTGTTTATCAGCAATGTAAGAACCACAACTCCTCCAATTCTCTTTGGTCTGTCTGGTAGCAATGAAAGGTACCACAGAGTCAAGATCTGGCAGAGAAAACAGCACACCACACACAGTCTGGTTGTTTTGGATAAGCTTATAGGCTGGTTGCAAAAGAATGGTCTTGCAGGCACATTTCTTGGAAAACTTCAGGAGATGGAGTATCACTGGAGAGTGGGACCACTGGACAGGGAAGGAGTCCCACACCCCTGGGAAGACCAGGCTGTCCATCTCTGTGTGGTGCTCTCCTTATGACAAAGAGTCACTGATGTTCTTCTAATGCAGCTTCTGACCCAGAAAAAGAGCTCATGGCAGCAGTCTAAGGAGTGCCTGTCCTGGACAGGTGGCTGCAGGCAGCACAGCTGGAGGCATCTCCCACCACACTTCCCCACAGCAGGACCAGCTGTTCCTGCCTCCTAAGATCAGCTTCCAAGCCAAAGCAATAAACAATGATTGCTGGAAGAGAATAGAAGTAAATAGTTAAGAAATAGACGGGAACCTCCTTACTTTTGTGGACATTTTCTCCAAATTCTTGAGTGCTGGGCTCAGCAAGTGCATTTTTTTTCTTCCCTGTGGATTTGCTATGCCTTTACTGGGACCAGGGCTCAGCTTGTGTTCTCTAGGCTGTGGCTGCTCTTGGGGCATCTCTTGGCACTAACAGAGCTTGCTTCAACATGTCACTATATGCAGCAAAGGATATGCAGTTTGCAGCATGTGGCTCTTCCTCCTGGGACACCTATTTCCCCATTCAAAGCTACAAATACCATCCAAATCTTCTACGTTTAGGCTTCCCTAGGACATCACCTTCCTGCAAGAGAGTGATTTAAGGGTCTGCAGACCAGCAGCTATGACAGTTGTAAGATGTATGGGCTCCATATGTGCGTGGCAATCTCATCTGATGCCAAACCAGGGGAGGATGCAACTCCATGTGAGCCTACACACTCTTTCCAAGACCACCTTCTCCCAGCATGAAGCTGTGATGGCCAACAGGCATCTCATCCTCCATCTGAATTTTCCTTCTCTGCTTATTTCTATCTCTTCACAGCTCTTTTGAAGCCCCAGTTGCCATCAGTCTGCTCCTGCCAGAACACTGTGCCTCCCTGACACGTGTTGTGAGCCAAGGGCTGTGTTTGTTTAACAGCTTTACAACGTTGAGAGGCCAACAGCTTAACAGCCATAAAATGGTGCTTTGCAGCACAGATTTCCAGCTGTGCGGTCCTTTGCCGGCATCAGGTTCCTTCACGGTTAAATTACGGTTGCCAAAGGCCCTTAATATCATCACTGAGAAATATTTTGACACTTGGCAAGGACTCCTTTTAAAGACTTGTTTGTTAAAAAAAAGGTGCCCACCATGCTCCCACTGCGATGTGAATCCTCCCTGGACGCTGAGAACCGCGGCTGCTGCTCAGTTTTTTTCCACCTCAGTAGTGCCGTGGCAAAGTTCACAGCAAAGTTTACAGAATGGAGCTCTTTCCAGCTGGATGCTATCTGGAGCTGGTTGTTTTATGGAGAGCTGGGTTGGCAGAGGGGAGCCAGTGCTGCCGGGTTCACTGGCTGAGAGTACTGAGCAAGGATGTTTGGGGGGGCTCAGGCAGTGGTTGGCACCCTTCCTGTTCCGTCTGTTGGGTGAGGAACCAGAAGAGCCAAACGGGTGGCTGCTCCTGAGATACCACCCCACCACTCCAGGAGTGAGGCCCCTCATGTCCCCTGTGGCTGTGCAATGCTGTGACAGAGCTGGTGGCATCAGGGCAGAGAGCTCAGAGAATCTGGGGCCTCCAAGTGCCCAATAATCCAAATGCTTTGACTGAGAGCCCAGAGAAGGGCTTTATTAACTATGGTTATGGTGAGGGACAGACAGCATCTTCCACTCTGCTGCCCTGTTACCTGCACAGTGAACACAGAGATCCAGCCTATACGCTGTTTCAGGAAAAAAAGAGGTGAGGGAAATAATAATTCAAATGTCAGTAAAGCCAGGTATCCATCCCTGGGGAACTTGACAAGTGCCACAATCATGAGTAGGAATCAAACAGTGACAACATGGAGAGAAGGCTCTTGGTGGGGTCTGTAGGAGTGGCCCACGCAGTATTGTCTTAGCTCTGAAGTGAGGAATTTGAAACAGTCAGAGACTGTTAGCTTTGGGTTGAAAGGGATGTTCTTTCAAATTGGATCAACTTCTGAGCCACATCTCTCAAACCTGAAATACGAATGTTTTTACTACCAAACCCTTATAGTGCATATAGGGAGAGAGGAGAGGAGAGGAGAGGAGAGGAGAGGAGAGGAGAGGAGAGGAGAGGAGAGGAGAGGAGAGGAGAGGAGAGGAGAGGAGAGGAGAGGAGAGGAGAGGAGAGGAGAGGAGAGGAGAGGAGAGGAGAGGAGAGGAGAGGAGAGGAGAGGAGAGGAGAGGAGAGGAGAGGAGAGGAGAGGAGAGGAGAGGAGAGGAGAGGAGAGGAGAGGAGAGGAGAGGAGAGGAGAGGAGAGGAGAGGAGAGGAGAGGAGAGGAGAGGAGAGGAGAGGAGAGGAGAGGAGAGGAGAGGAGAGGACCTGTATATTTCCCAGGAAATCTCTTTGTCCTGTTACTTCTCCTCGACACCAACTTCATGCCCACCAGCACTGCACACCAGCAGCGTGAAATAAACCTTCCAAAATCTGATTTGACACAAATCACAGGATCTAATCCAAGCTGGCAGGCAGGATGAGCGACCTAGCCATGACATCAGGCAAATTTCTCACACCAGGATGAAGCTGAGGACTGAGTGATTCAAGCAGGAAACCCCACAGCAGGGCAAGCAGGTGCTTGTGTCCCAGATTTGCCCAGAACCAGAGGGGTCCTGGGTGCAGGATGGCTCCTGTCATTGCCCTTGTGGCCACCAGCTGCCAATGGGGGTGCCACCATGCCCACAGAAAGCAATGAGTCTGCTCCAGCCACAGAGCTGTCACTCTGCAATGCAGATTAGCCTTGCACCCCATTGAGCATGTTCTCCCTCCGGCTCCTGGCACATCTGGTGTGGCAGAGAGGAGTTCACACTTTAGGAGCAGGTGAGAAAGACCACAACACCTGGAACAGTCTGACTGTTCTTCCCAGTCACTGTGCCACCTTGATGTCCCCTCCAGGCTGCCACCACTCTAGCCATCCTGCCAAGATCACCCCTGGGAAAGGGGGACAGAGATGAGGGGGGTGTACTGATGGGATGTTTCGGATGGCTTGGGTCCTTCTTCAGTGGTGCTACTGTTTTTGCCATGTGTAACAATTACGGCTGCTGGACAGTAACCCAGCCCTGGGGCGGATCCTGCCCTGCCCAGCCCTCCCCTCAGCCCTGCAGCAGGAGCACGGTCCCCTATTGTGGCTGGTGCTACCAGCATCAGCGAGTCAAGCCCCACACAGGAGGATTGCAGAATAACCTACTGGTGACCTGTATAATAATGTTGTCTTCCTCTGTGTCCCTGGGGGCTTTTTATCTCGTTTGATGGACAGGAGGATGCTGGTTTTATTATTCATGCAAGAACACCTCTCCCCTCCCTGTGTTAGTGCTAACTCAAAGGAAATGTGGCTTGGAAGTAGATTTGTAAGCAGCAAGAAAGCCCCCTCTGTCTGCACAGGTAATGTTTGTGATGGCTGATAGCCCTCACACAGTCCCAGTGTCCCCAGTTCCCAGAGCAAACAGGAGCTCTCTGAGCCCCACTCCTGCCCTTCCACATCCCCCCATGGTCCTCCTTGCCCACTGCCTGCTCACAGCACCTCTCCACACGGTGCTGGGAACAGAGGGGTCCCAGCTCCTCGCACCCCTCAAAGGGACGGGGACTGCTCCCCGCTGATCACGCCCCAGCGTGGCTGAGTTCACGGTGGGCTCATTATCAGCACGGCTCTGGGGGCCGTGATTGGCAGCGCTAATAACACCACGCTGCAGCTGCACCACCCTGCGGGGCACGGGGAACCTTGCTGGGCTACAGAGAGGCTCTGCCTTGCTGAGGAACAGAGGGAAGGTGATGCAAAAAAGAAAACAAACCCCAACCCAGTGCATATCTCAGGCTGTCAAACTGACCTTCCCTTCTGGGATTTTTTTTGCACTCCTGGAGGTGTAATTAGGCTTCAGAGCACACACAGAATCACTACATGTGACATCCACCCAAGGGCAGCAGAGCCAGCAGGAGACATCCTGCACTGATCATCACTCACAGCCCGGTGAGAGGGGGTTTCATGGAGGTGAGGCACAAACACAGGCTAAAGCCTATTTATTTTAAAGATCATTTTAAAAAAACATAAGCTTCATAAACATCTCCTGCCATCAGAGATGCTTGCTACCAGGGAAGGAAGGGTGTGGGATGGCTCAGAGCTACAGGTACACTGGTGTGAGCTGGAGGACCAGCTCCCCATTTCCACCCTCTGTCAATGGGATGAACAATACAGCAGTGACACAATGCAGAAAACATTTCCTGTCGTGTTTATTTTACAGGAGTTCTCCGGTTGGAAAGATTTCAGTAGCTTTGTGCTGCATGGTCAATCTTAGGAAAATAAAGGTTTCTCTCTGGGATGCGAGGGCACTGACAGCATTTCTGATGGGATGCTGGAGCGTCTGATTAATGATGGGATGGAAAAACAAAATACCAAATAGTGAGGCTGTACTCACACCACCAGACAAGCTGTGACTGTCTGAGAATGAAGGACACAGGAAACCCTGGGAGGTCCAGGAGTGCTCCTGTCTGGAGGGTGTAGAAAGGATGGACCCAAATCTACTGGGAAAAGCATGGGGATAGCATGAAACGCAACAGAAAAGTCTCAGAAGATGTAAGGAAAAGGCTTCACAATGAGGGGTAGAACAACAAAAAATGCAGACTGGGTGATGTCCATCTTTGGAGATATTCAGAACCTTCCTGGACAAGACCAGGAGTAACATGATTTACCTCCAGACTTGGCCCTAACTTCAACCTAGACCTGCCTTGAGGGGGAGTTGGTTCAGAGACCTCCAAAGGTCTCTCCTGACCTCAGTTATCTCCAAGTCTAAATTACTCTTCCATAATCAGGTCCACTCCTGGTGAAGAGTGTTGAACTTGTCATATGGAGACCTGATGAGACCACTCAGACTGTGACCAGTGCAGCCACCCATCGCACACCCACCCACAGCATTTAGCATGGGAATGGGCAGCACTGGCATTTTTCAGCTCTCATTGACTAAAGCAACCTTTTCTGGGTTCCTTCTGCTGAAAGCTGGATGGCGCCTTTGCAAGTGGGAAGGTGCTAGAAAAGCAAGGGGTTCACAGGAAGAACCCGGAGCCCAGCTCTTGTCTCGGGGCTGGCTGCGAATGGTCCATGTGCAGAGCCTCCAGTGCATTCCTGCCGCTGTGCATGGATTTTGTTATCTGGAATTACTTCCTGCTATTCAGCCCTGTTCTGTATTCCACTCTGTTATTCCTAGCTGAAATCTCTCCCACCACCCTGCCGTGGCACATCCTTTGTGGGGAGGCCCCCAGAGGAGGTGCAGGCAGGTGGGTGGGTGTGGGATAGACAGAGCCAGGGGCTCCCTGGAAATCTACAGGATACCCAGGCTTGTACTTTGTGGCCTCTTCGAAGGTTGACAGGACACGGGGCTGCAACAACCAAACAGGATGTCCCAGCAGCACAGGACCACACAGGATGTGACATTTTGCTTGTCACACATATTATGACACTACAGCCATACATATTTTACACGATGCACATCAAGGCTGCTGCTCTCCAAGTCTGTCTGCAAAACCCAGCTGCCACCACTGGCACTCAACCCCGCACCCAAGAGCTGACCAACCCACCAGAGCAAGTCAGCCCGTGCCATGTGAGCACACCAAGAGCAAGAGCAGAGTTTAGTTTGCTTTTTCAACTTTGCATTTCTGGAAGTAAAAGCAAACTGCTCAGAGATTTTTTTCCCTCCTGAGACTCTGGTATCAGTCTCTGATAAGAGCTTTCCCGGCCGTTACACAAGCAGGGCTGGACATGGGAACGCAGCATGAATAAATGACTTGGAGCAAAGCATTTTGATAACTGAGTTTTTCTAGCTTTCTGGCCTCTGCAAGAGCAAAATAAATTCCACAGCACTGTCAGCAATTTCCCTTCCCTCAGCCCTAGCTTTGGGCTACCTTGAGTTCCTACCCTCATTGCACAGAGAAGCTGTGCACGCCCCATCCCTGGAAGTGTTCCAGGGCAGTGTGGATGGGGCCTAGAGCAACCTGGTCTAGTGAAGGTGTCCCCGCCTGTGACAGAGGGGCTGAAACTAGATGGTCTTTAAGGTCCCTTCCAACACAAACCATTTCATGATTCTATGAACAGGGATCTGCTCCAAAAGCACCCATTCTGTGCTGGCAGGAGCCACAGTTCCTGCCCCAGGCTTCTCTGGCAAATGCACCCCAGTCTCTGCTCACGAAAAGCTCATTGCACAGAGGAGTCACCCCGTGAGTGCCCAGTGATGGGGGTCATGAGACACAACAGCACCGCGTATGTCCCCTCTGCCTTCTCCTGGAGGCTGTGGTTGCTCTCCCAGCCTGTGTCACCTCTTGCCAGCCCTCCCTGACACCCAGGAAGATTCTCAAGAGAGGACAAAGTTTACTTTCACCAGGCTTGGGCTTGGCTGAGAGAAAATTTCCAGGCAGAGCATCGCATTTTGGGGTTTCTTTTTTTCCACATCCATGAGCATTCATGAGACCCAGAGGGAGATAGGGAAGGGGCTGCTATCTATTCCCCATCAGTGAACCCTTTCCAAACTCTTAACACTGCTTGTGTTTCAAAGCAAGACTGAATTAAAGCAGTGCTTTTGAACAAAGAAAAGAATCTGAAAAAGCCAATTTGAGGTTTATTTTTAATCAGTTGGAGATAATCATCCATGTCAGCTCTAGCAGTGAATCCTGTAATTAAACTGCTCTGCCCTCAATCTCTCAGGTGAAGGTGGATAGAAATACAGGTGGACTTAGAATTGGATATCAGGAATGAGAGGTGTGTCAGAATGCTTTCCCCTTCACTTGGCATGCCACTTCCTTTGCTTAAAGACTGCAGAAAAAGTGCCTTACAAGGGATACTGAGACTCTTCTGAGCTCAACAGGCTCTGTGCACAGCAAAAGCCACAACCCAATTTGGTTTGATAGGATGAGCTGGAGATATCATAAGGGTGAAGCTGATAGTAAAGTGTGAGGATGTTTTTCCTGTCATCTAAAGGAGTCTGGCTTGTAGCAGGATATTTGGGATTGGCTTGCCTTTCCAGGGATGATTTCTAATTTTAGAAAAGCTCTGAGGCTTGTTAATTTTCAGCCACTTTAATGAGCTGTCTCATCGTCTGTAACCACTTCCAGCTCAACTAACCTCTGCAACGGGAGAAATTAGCCTGATTTAGCTCGTGTTGAACTCACAGTCTGCCAGACAACCCTTTGCAACCCTCCTCATGGCAGCTGAGCCAACACCACAGTTGCTGGTACAAAGGGGGCAACAAGGAAGATCAAAGGGTTGTAATGGCTTCTCTGCAAGGAACCAGTGAGGCGGGTCTGGAAGAGGGTCAGATTTGGAGAGATGCTGAGGAAACCATCTGTGGCAGGGAGAGGCGATGGAGATGACCTACTCATTCTCACCTAGGACAAGAATGACAGGATATCACAGGAAAGTAACAGGAGCCAGGCTTGGGGCACACAGAAGGAGACTTTCTTTGGGCAACACAGTAATGACATTGCTGAAGGATGCTCAGGAGGATTCAAGTTTAGCTGGCCACAACTGGAGACTGAACAAGGTCACAGAAACAAAGTCCCCCCAAAGTCGCTGAGTGCCACTGTGTGTGATGATGGATGTCTGCAAGGAAAACTGTTAGTAACGGGGAAAATACTACAAGGAGGAAGAGGAGGGAGTCTTGCCATCCTAGATGCTGGCTCACTGTGCAACATTCCACACTCAAAGGACTTGGGAGCGACCCTCTGTGGATGTTCAAATGTGCCAGGCTTGGAAGGGGCAAGGGAGGCAGCACTGTTCACACCAACCCTCACAGCAGAGCTCAGCCTTCGTGGCTTCACATGGTGCCCTTGCTTTGCTCTGGGAAACATGGCTGTTTCCCTTTTGGCAAGACAGAAAGGCAGGAGGCTGTGAAGCTAAACACATTAAATGTGGGCAAAAATGAGAAATGGAGCCAAAAGCTGCTGTGAGAAAGACAGCTCTGCAGAGATCAGCACCAATAGCACTCACCCATCAGCTGGATTGTCATGGTTCAGTTGATTTTAGGGCCTCAGGTTTATTCCTGCAGCTTGAAAGGGCACCCAGATGAGCGGATTCCCTGGTGCTTCCTAATATGTAAGCTCGTGTGAAAGCCCTTCCTTAGCTAAATATGATTTCTCTCCTCTTCCAGCTCACCCTTTTGGATGAAACTCATGGAGACTTAATTATCTCATCCTTCTGTCAAGCCCCTCTGAAACCTGCTGGGGGCTTTACTGGTTTCCAGGAGACACTCGCAGAAAGCACATGCACACACAGACACTCCCTGGGGCTCTCCCTCAGCCCTGCCAGCCCACAGCCCTGCCCGCTGCTCCGCTGACAGGCACCGTGCTCAGGCAGTCGGGATAACAGCTCGGAGCACAGAGGGGGATAACTCAGGGTACACGTGGGGACAACCCAAAATCTGCACCATGCAAGGGTCCACAGCTTACCTGCTGCACAGCTGGCTGAGGGTAGCCAGCTAAAACATGCAGATTGCTGCTTTCAAGCCTGCTACAGTGAGGTACACCTTTCCAGATGTGCCCAATAGCCAAAACACCTGTCAGTGACAACACTTGGCTGGGGTATGTGTTGAGTCCTCACAACACTTCAGTTCCTCAACCATGTGTATACAAAAGGAAATTTTCTCCAAGTTCCCCCATAGCTGTGAGATCACAGATTCAGGCAGTTAAGGACTCCTAAGGCCCCTTCCAACCTGAATTATTCTGATTGTAAACTGATTTCTTTTATATCACAGGCTTTTAATTAAATGCACATTTATGCCCATATGGACCCCATTAACCATTTATTTGTCCTCATATTTAGCCACCACCTCCAGAAAGAAAAAAACAAGCAGGGGGTTGCTTCCAATCTGTCACTTTGTGGGTTTGACATCTTGCAAAGGGCTCTCATGATGCCCTTTTCCCCTAGACTGGAGCTCCCTTAGCATGTCCACAGAGAGAAAATATCACAATCACCTGGCTATTCCAACCCCTCATCTCTTCCAGGAAACTAACCAGCTGCCAGTCTATGAATTTCTGTGATAAACACCATTTCTGCAATACTGTCATGTTTCCTTTTTTCCTCTTCGGCATCAACATTAGCAGCCAGCTACTCTAACACATTTTGGTGTTGTTGCACATAAGGAAAAATAAATGCACCTCCTATCCCTTCATTTAGACATCAAAGGTCACTCTAGCTGTTTCTGCTGCAGCCTCAACTCACATCAGGAGCTGCTCAGGCAGTTTCTTTCTACCAAACCCAGAAAACCCTGCATTTGGTGATTCACTGCCCCTTTCTGTAGGAACAATCTTATTTCTTTCTCCTTTGATGTTCAATTTTGCATTGGGCTGTCTTCTAACGTATTTTTTTCAAATGTGCTCTGCTTGCCAAGTGATCCAGACTGCCCTGTCTGATGAATTTGTCTTCAACATTTACCGTTTCATTACCCTTTGTGCCATTGGCAGCTTCTCCCCACAGGAGCCATTAGATCTGCCTCACTCAGGGAAATGCTGAGACTTAGTATTAATCCCTGAAAAACGGGGAAGAAGAGCCCCATTTGTGGGTGACATCTTCCTGGGATCTGCCAGGTTTTAATTCACTTGCCACGTGATTGGGGCAGTATGGACTAAGCCCTCATTGCCTGACAGCTCGCCTGACATCAGCAGACCTGTGGGTTCCACCATTCGGCCCAGGACTGATGCTGGGCATTGACCTATTCCTGCCTAGGGAGTCCCTTCTGAACATTTCTTCTGCCTTCTGGATTGGAAGTAATTCCCTTAATCAGGATTAACCTAACCTGTTTCTCCCCATATCTGGAAAGCTTCTTTTGTCTTCTTTTTCCATGCTTTGGTGGGACGGTGAGAAGAGCACTGCTTCCTGGACCTCCTTGTGCTTTTCATATTGCTCTGCTCATCTTTTCCTCAAATATCAGATTTTTGAGCCTCTCCATGGCCCTTCAGTGATGGGAACCCTTACAAAACCCAAGGGAAGATAGCCATTGAGAGTTCTGGTTGCAGCAGAAGAACTTTAGCAGATGCAGTCTCCAGAGACCGTCCTCCAAGAATCTGGAAGAGAGCAAGGAAACCTCTTGGCTTCCTTGCAGGAGGAAAGACCTTCCCCAAAAGGTAGAACCTCAAAGACAGACAACCAGGGTTTAACAGGTGCTGTAAGAGCAGACGGCTGGGCATTGGCAGAGACTATCATGGCCTTCAGGAACAGCAGTCAACACCGTGCTGAGGCACTTGATTAACCACGTGTCTGCCCCAGCCTTTGGCTTTTGCCAGCAAACAAAGCCCAAGGAAGATGTCCCTGAGCTCAAATACTCTATTTGGCTCTGGGAACTCAAGTGCATAATAGGTCACTTCATAAACAGTAGCACAGTTTAGTCAACATGGATGAGAAGATCAAATGGATGAGAGGTTGGCCCATTCAAAGACAACCTACTCCTAATGAATGGTCATATCACTACTGTCTTCTAAAAATTAGAGCCTATAGAAGCCCTTGCAATTGTATATTTGGGATGCCACAGGGTTTCTGGTCATTCCTGTTTCCCATCTGACCAACAGAACAGTGAGAACATTAAATATTCTGACTGACCTGAAGAACGACCACGCATCTGGCTGGCCAGGGCAGAAAAATAACCTGGGATCATGGTGACAGATTGCCTTATTTAATGACTTCTTCCAGCTCAAGGAAACTGAAGGGAAGTAAATCAGCTGAGGTGCTGAAAAACACCTCACAAGAGCCAAGGATCTACCAGATCAACGGGACTGTTCTGTGTGGCTTCTGTGGATTAGCCTTTTCTCCTTAAATTTAAATGATTCCATTAAAAGTGGCTGCAGCCAGACACAACTGAGGTAGTCTACAGTTTCCCCTGACTGATCACACAACTCTCTTCATTTTGAAAACCCAGCTGGAAGCCCAGCTTGAAGCCCATGTGCCTCAGGCTTCAAAGGAGTGGACAGCTGGGTGGGTACTAACTTCACTTTACCAGCACTCCATAGCAGCTCCTCCATCTGCCCATTAAAGTGTGTTCAAAAACCGATAACAACACTCGTATCAGTGGGCTGAAACAGGGGTAGCTCTGTTTTGTCCCGACGGCACGGATATGGCCATCACTGGAGGATGATGCCCACCACCTCTCCCTCCACTGGAATCCCCACGGCCACTGACCCAGCTGTTGACCCTGTCAATAGCTGAAAAGCCTTTCCAAAAGCAGCAAACCTCTCTCCTTTCATGCATTATTAAAATTCTCACTGGTTAATTTATTAGGATACTTTGTACTGGGAAAAATGACCTCTTTGTTGACCCACTTAAACATGCTCCACTCCAACAGAAAACCGTCAGAAGGGAGAAAGGGAGAGCTGGGGAAGTTGAGCACAGACTGATGTCCTTTGTCTCAGTGAGACAGCTCCAGGATGGAAGTGCTGGGACTCCCTGGCACGAGAGCAAAGGGCTAGACACAAGCCTTCACAGACCTAACCACAAAGGAAACATTCAGCCCCTACGCCAAATGGACACAGTCAGAGAAACAAGACTTCCTGGTCCCGCATCCTAGGCAGTGCTCATCCCCCCCAAACCTGTGGGTTTGGGAAAGAAACCTTGATTTCTCCCCAGGCTGCTTCCACTAACAACTTCAATGGCAAATGTGATGAAGGGTGGTGGATGAACCCATTCACACATGGTGGGATTTACTCATGAGGCAGCAAAGGTGCATCCTGGCCATCCTCCAGTCAAAGGCATCCAGACCTACACTCAGACTCTCCTCTTACCTGCTCCTGTGTTTCTCTAGCACGAGAATCACTAGATTCACTCCACAGAAATTCCTGATTCAAACTAACTCATATGGGATGTGGAGGGGCAGGGAACTGCTGAGCAAAAGCCAAACTGACAGTGCAAACACCACTCAGCACCAAAAGCAGCCCTGTAAGTGAAACGAGCAGGATTAGCTGTCATTAGGTCTTGTTTTTCCATTAGTGTCATAAAGATAAAGCTGCTCTCCTCCCAGAAAGGCAGCCTGCAAGGTGCTCAGAGTCCACAGGACTCGCAAGTTATTAGAGAGGACACAAAAGCTCCATTTGCTTTCATCACTGAGAAAGCACCTGGAAAGTGCAGCGTGACAAAAAGACGCCACAAGATGCCTTCAAACCTGGCGGGGGGTTGGGAGCTCCATCCTGTGCCCTGCTCATAGCCCTGACCATCACACTCTAGGTTCCTGCTAGGGAGTGTATTAAAGCTCAAATGCTTTTTTGTGGCTCATTCTCATGTGATGCTCTTTATCTCAAGCAAAGGCACTGCCAAATAACTTTGACATTAAGGGGGTAAGCAAAGAAAGGTTCATGAGGACACCTAAAAAGAATCCAAAATTTCACCCCTAAAGAAATGACCTGGAGGAAGGGCCTTGGAGATAGACATGTAACACATTAACCCCTGCTTATTTTCAGTTTTATAAAGCTCACATATCCTGGGTGTCAGATGAGCTGAAATGCACAGAATGAGAGTGAAGAGAACAAATTGCAGCAGAAGGCTGAATGCAAGATTGGGAGGTAGGGGTTTGCAAGATCCAATTCCACAGCTGCCATTAATCTGTCAAAAATCCCTGGAGAGAGGGGGTTTTCCTCTGTTGTGCCACCTTTTTCCAAGCATCAAATCAAGACTAAAACTCAGAAGGATGTTACAAAAAAAAATGACTGAACTGCCATCTGCAAAAATACTTTGGGGGTGGAAAGTGCAGTTATATGATGGCTGAGGAGTAATTTTTCTCCCTGCACCAGTTCTACAAACCCAGAGGTAGAGAACCGCGTGGGAACCTGAACCTGCAGCAAAGAGGGGTGGAAAGAGCAGTAACTGATGAGTTTTATTGCAGGATGTGTTAATCATCTCTCTAGACCATGGACCAGGATGGGGGTGGAGGACTTGGCAGCTGGGATTTGAGATGTATTTGTAATGCTAACACACATCTGGGATCCATCCTGGAACAAGAACACCGTGTCTGGATCAGGCAGGCCAGAAGAAAATGTCCTTTTGTGGCCAACCTTCATGAAGGACCTGACCTGCTGAGCCAAGTGTGGCCTTCAGAGGTGTCCCTCAAGCAATCTGGGGTCATGGAACACCATAGATATTTTCCAAAGGGAGCATGGAGTTTCTCTGAGTGATTTGCACAGAAGCTGTAAGGACTGTCTTGCATGGACTGCCAGGGAGAAACAGGTCCAGCTCCCACTGTGAGCCCTTGTCCCTAAATTCTTTGGCAGGGCAGGCTGAGGTTGGTGATCTGGTGACTCAGGTCTGTGCACAGTGAAGTTGAAAGATGTTTTCACCTCTGTTTTAGGGTGCTGCACCTCCATCCCAACGTTGCTCAGTTCAAATTTTCCATCTTATCTGACACACGGTGTGTCTCTCCCACCAGCATAACCCTCCGTATTTCAGTGCAGTTATCTCTGGCTCGCAGCAGTGAGCAAGGACCAAGGTGTGGGCATGGGCATGCAGGCATGCCATGATCAGGAGTTGCACCTACAGGTGATAAAAGAGTCACTGTGTTCCTGCACAGGTCCCCATTTACAAACTCCTTCGGAGGCATTTCATCTTTAGAAAGCAACATTAATGAAATATGGGACTTCTCTGGCTGTGCCAGAGAATGCACGGAGTACTTGGCTTTTCTGCCCCAACTTGCATAGGCCATTGGGTTTGGGAAAGAAAGATGAAGAGCCTACACTGGTACCTGATACCTCATATTCCTTGGCTGTGTGTTTCCAAGGATATGTTTTCCAAGGATACTCCCTGTGCTCTGCTAGAGTCAGGGGGAAGGCACTCCTTGTTACATCACCTCCTGATGTGCAGGGGATTCCATGCTTTGCACTTGCAGTGAACTTCCTGAACGCCCCGTGCAGCCCTGCGCTCCCAGTCCAGCCTGATGCCCCCCACCACGCCGCAGCAGCCCTGCTGCACACGGTTTGTGTTCACTCTGTGGGTGCCCTTTGGGAGCTCAAGTGGTTTCTGCAGCTGTGTAAATAGGAGTGAAGCCCATGGTGCATCCCTGACCTATCTACACGTGGCCTCCTCCTCCCACCAGCAAGGATGAGCAATGAAGACCCTGCTGGGTTCTCCACCCTGAGCAAACACTGGAGACCAGCTGTCCTTCACAGCAAGGGTGGGCTCCATGTGCAGCCCAGGCACTCCCGATAACCGCTCTTAGCATCCTGGGATGCAGGAGAAAGTCCAACACCAAGCCAAGGATGTCTCCTTGCTACAGCCAGCAAAATCAAGCCACAGATTATAATAGCAGGAGCATGGAAGAATGGAGACTCTGAAGATCTGCCAGCAAGACCAGTCTGTGTTTCAAAAGTTGTCTGATTATGTCTGGAGATAAGGCTTAGAAGGTTTGTTGTTTTTTTTTTTTTACAGGAGAAAGCAGCCCCCACACACACACGTGACTTGGGAGAGAAGCTCTCAAGATCCCCTTGATGCTGCAGGTCTTCAGAGGGGTTTGGGTCTGGCAAAGCTCAGTTTCAGGTAACTTCATTAAGGAGAAGACAAGAGGGATGAGTCTAAGGAAGAACCATGAGACAGGCACCCACTGACCTCCACAAATACTGGTCCTGTATTAGTAGTGAAGAGGGTGGAGCTGGGTTAACAGCTGGCCTCGATTAGCTGGTCCCGGGGTTCAGCCAAGGGGCCTTGGGGCCACCCCCTGTCTGCACTTAGTCAAACAAGGCAGGAAACACCTAGACCCTACAAAACCCAGCACTCCTTCTGGCTTCATATGCCACAGGCACCTGGATTCCCTATTCATCATCTGGTTTTCTTCTAGGATGGCACCATCAGGTTCAGGTGCCAGGATCCCAGGAAAATATCAATAACTGCAGGAAATTCAGAGAAGAAAAAGCAAACTATTATCATGGAGCCAGAGAGACTGACTTTCTGAGCTCATGTGTTTAGCTTGGCTTAACGGCAGCTTAGCAGGGGCTTGGCAACTCAACTGTCTGCAAATATTTGAAGGGTGTAAACACCAAGGACAAGAGAGAAATCACTGAGGGAGTTTTACAGAGTAGGCTGAGCAGGAATGTAGGCACTCACTCCGCCACCATTGCTAACTGGGGCTCGGGTCTCTCCATGTGAAGTTACTGAAGCTCCCTCACCTTACAGCTGCTCTCTAGGTCTCTGTAGCACCTGTTGAGTCATGGTGGGACTCAGAGAAGCACATACAACCCTTACGTTGGGTTTTACACCTGCAGATGCCAGCAAGGAGAAGGTTCTTGGATGCTGGTGCTCACCAAGGCAAGGGCAAGAGGTATCTAACACCACATAGCCCTGTTCCCAGCAGGCCTTCAGGTTGTTCAATGAGCACACTTCTCCACCTACACCCTGTTTTTCTCTTCTGTCTTTACCAGTTTCAAATCTAAAGCACAGGGATGAGGGCTGATTTTTAGCCAAAAAGACAGACATGGCAAGGAATGTTTTGTTAATTCATAATAATTCTGCAGGTTGTTTTTTTTCTTTTTTGGTTGGTTGGACAAAAACATCCTTTCATTTCCCTTCCAAGCTCCTGAAACAATTCATTTTAGCATTTCATAACCATGTTTGGATTTTTCAGTTCAAAGTCACACTTACTTTCAAACTGGAAGGGTTAAAACAATCGCTCCAAATCAAAATACTTAATATTTACAGTCAAAGGAAATACTTATTCACCTTTCAAACTAACTTCTGTGGCTTCACCAAACTCCTAGAGAAACCCCTCAAAACACGTCACCATGTCTCATGTCTCATAAGGTGACTCCAAACTGCTTGGATACCCTGGAGTGACGTTGCTAAACCCCAGACGAGGATACATCCCAGTAGGCACAAAAAAAATTGCTTACGGAAGGGAAGATTCAAATTTAGAGTGGCTGCCTATCTATAAATAGTCTGCAAAACTAAAATACATTCCAGTTCGGCTGGAAATGCCTTTTTGCCTCGTACTCATAAACACTCCTGCCTTTTATAGTTGAAGCAAATATTTGGTTTCTATAGTTATAACAGTGAGTACCCAGTGGTCTTTATTTTTAATCTGCACAGTGTTCGCCTGAAAAGCAGGGTAGTTGTTTGTGGGGACCCTGGAGGAGTCTGGACCACAGGTGCACCATTAAAAATAAACCTGTGAACAACACAGAAAGCCCTCCCCAAAGTCTCCAAACGCAGAGAGGTTTGCTAGTAAACAGCATTTGGCTTTTAGATGCGGCTCTAAGTGCGCCGAGAGTGAAAAAGGCCAAGGATCCGGTGATTGCTAATATAATAATGAGGCTCTGTCCTACTAATCTGATGTTCTCAAAGCACTTTGCAGGCATTAATCATCCTCCCAGCAGGGCACAGTGGGGATCATCACTCCGAGCACGTTACAGGGCTCAGGGCGGATGGGGGAGAGCCGTGTACAGTCTGAACGACACGGATGTCCAAGGAGGGGGTGGTCTGCATTGCTTTAGGGATATATACATCCAAAAAGCCACGGCCACCTCCCTGAAACTTGCCTTCAAAGGGGCCTATTTATCTCTCTGACAGCAATATACATGAAAACCCTGTTATTCAGCGCTTAATAAATCAAACACCCATCCACCAGCATTACTGAGGGACGGAAAAGGAAATTAAAGGTGACCTGCTTGGCTTGGAGATCACAGGATGCTTCCCCATCCACTTAGAATAATTTAAGGTGATTAAATCCTGCCTGTAAGAACTAAACAGGTTTCACTTATTTTCATGTCCCAGCTTGGAAGGGATTTCAGGCTGGGATACTGGGCTTCCCAAGGGATGCCTGGAGATGATGGTGAAACCCAACGCCTCCATCCTTCCAAGCACTGAGCTTGCAAACCCAGACTTGTCCATGGGCAGTGCTCTCCCTGGAAAACACCTGAATTCAGCTTCTTTGCAAATTTCAGCTGTTTCACTTAACACACCTGGATTTATCATCAGTCTGGACATGCCAAGAGGATGATGGGGCAGAAAGGATGAAAGTTGAGTAAGCCCTGTCTCAGTTTCAGCAGGGCTGGGCTCCCACTGGCCAGCCAGAGACCAGTGTATCCTGCTCATGCTCAGGAATGAGGGCTATCTTTGTGCCTCATCCTACATTGTCTTACATCAGGAGAAGAGACCCACACTTGCTGAGGTCTGCCTGGCATACTCCTGTGCCTGTTTCTGATGGGCTGATGGATGTCAGTGTGTCAGACAGTTGTGTGAAGCTGCATCTACCGGGACAACTGCCCATTTCAGCTCTTCTACCCGGCTACAGAAAGACAAGGGAAAGCTGCATGGGGGAAAAAAAAGCATCTGGAATCACAGGGATTTACTGTGAGAAGGAGAATCTTTCAAATTGCATCCTCCCAGACCTGCCTGTTACCTCTTCCTTAAAGGCAGAGCTGCTGGAAGAACCTCATTGTCCTGCTGTGGGCAGGCTGCCTGCTGGCCACAGTGGGACATCTCTGAAGGAGCTATGACAGCATGAACCTGTTGGATGCCTAGAGCCAGGCTTTCAACTCTCAGCAGTTGCTTCTGCCTTAATTTACCAAATTTAAGGTGCCACAGAGATGCTTTCCTGAAACAGAGAGGTCGTACCAGGTTCACCAAGGTGCTGTTGTGCAGCCTGGGACACTTGTGCTCCTGGAGTCTCTGCAGGGATGCCACCCCCTCCATGATGGCACAGAGCTCTGAACACTGTGATTTGCCACAGGAGCTGATGAGGCTCCAACACTTGCTTGTTAACATGCTGCTACCTGCAAACAGCAGCATGTCTTTGGCACCTCACCCCTCCCTCCTCTCCTCCACAGCATTAAAATGCCTCGCACTTGCTGTGTCACTGACCTCCAAACCTGTGGCCACTCCACAATATTGATATTCTTGTATTTACCATCAGCTGCCTCAGAGCTGCGTGGAAAAGACCTACAGTAAATTGCTTCCGTGATTTAACTACCCTCTCGGATTCCCAGTGCATTTCCAAGCAGCGGTGGGACAGCTGAACATCACTGCATCAGTCCAGACCTGTTGTTTCAGAACCAAACCCTGAACCCATCTCTGGCTGAGAAAACCCCAGCTTGCATTGGCTGTAAAATCTGATGTGTTCTGGGGTGCTGGGGGGCATAAGATGGCTTTGTGCTTGGCCCAAAGCTACCAGTGGCTCCAAGAGTCCACGTTCCTGGCACTGGAGACAATTCTTACATTGTGGTGGAAGAGCTTTTGCCCTCTGTAGGCTCACAGAAATGCAGAGTGGTTCTAGTATGGTACACTAATCCCATTTGGGACTACAAAGCAAGATGTATGGCCAATGTTTGTGACACGCAACAAACCCCATTTCAAACCCATTTCTTGCACAGGTTGCCCTGTTCACCTCCTATGACCTCTCACAGCATCACCCTGACTGTACAAAGCTGCCTTTTCCCGCTCTGCATATCTCAGCACTGCTGTGTGCACCCCAAGCTGGTTCCTACAGCAGCTGGGAAGCTCCTCCAGAGAGTCCTGGAGTTATTTGGGCAAGAAGGTGAAAATACCAATGATTACAATAATTCTTCATCATGTGGCACTTATACAAGAAGAGCACACAGGAACCACACCCCAGGAAGGATCTCTTTGTGTTTGCTATGCACAGCCTCATAGGATGAATAAAATGCTCGTGGCTTTGCTGATCAAGGCTGGGTGAAAAGCTTCTCTAGGATGCCACATACGAGCAAGACCTGATGGGCTTTTCTCAGGATAAGACTCTTCTGGGCTTAGCTCAGGCCAGGTCCAGCAACCACTCGCTGTGTGTCCCAGTCTCTCGTATGTTCAAATGTTTTATGCAATTTGAAGAAATTTATGGAAATTGTTTTTCTTTTTTTTTTTTTTCTTTTTTTCTTTTTTTTTGCCTTTTTCAAGAAAGGAATCACTTAACTAAAGAAGTTTAAAGTGAAGCTAGGATGTGACTGCTCTCAAAGAGCTCTGGATTCTGGGATGGGGGAGGGGAATGGCAACAGGATAACAATGCCCTAATGAAGGGGTTGAAACAACAAGAAGATGTAGATTTTATATGGAATAAGGTGTGATTTCAACAGCCAAACCTGCTTCAGCCTGGCCTGTGCCATCTGCAGCAGACATACAGATTTTGGGCTGGATCCCCATCTCAGACACTTGTGTTAACATAAGGACAGCCTCCACTGGTTTTGAGCTCTCCTAGATTTACATCTGCAAGAACTACCACAGCCATCGAAAGCTGCAGCCCCTTGGCATTCCTCCAGGTGCCACAGCTTCCCTGCAACCTGGCTCAACCATAAGTGCTGAATACAAGAAAGCCGTGGCTTGATAGCAGCGATCTCCCATCTGCCAAGTGGATAAATTCCCTTGGTTTTCCAGAGGAAGATCTGAAAACCTGCTCAGATATGGGAGGTTTTGGCTTGGGGATGCTGAACATTCAGTGCTCAGTATGTCTCCCCAAGGACCACCTGCGATCTACTAGCCTGGGTCATGGCCAAAGGCCCTCCAGCCTCTTTTTTATCCCTGAAGTGCAGTTGGTATCTCATGTCCAGGGAAAGGTGTAGAAATCCCTAAAACTTTGAAATAGCTTGATTGTGGGAACAGCATCCCCCTAATCCAGGCAGCACAGGACACGTACAGCACGCAGGGCTTAGCAATCCCCAACTGCAGCTGTGGTCGATGTGGAGAAACAGATCAGATAACAGTGCTCCCAAAGCTTTTTCTCTGTGTTTTAATGTCATTAGAAAATGGGTAATCTCCTCCTCCACAAAAGCACTGGCTTCCTCTGGGAGCCTTTTGGCTGCTCTGTTGAGCCAGAGCAATCCAAAGGCTCTGTAACAAACCAGGAGACAGCAACAAAAGTTGTCACAAAATGTGACACTCTGGAAACTCAGCCTGGGGTCTTTGGAGATGGGGCTGAGCTGCAGCAATGGAGCTGTGCCCCTAGAAAGCCGTGAGTCACGTATCCAAATGTGGTGACCTCTCTGGTGCTGGTGCCATGCAATCCCAGCAGGAAGGACAAGTAAGTAATTTTCTTCTCTTTCTCCTTTTTTATGAGTATTTTAGAAACTTAGCAGCAAATCTCTTACCATTATTACTACTTTTCTTCCATTTGCAAGAAATGCCTACTGCAGCAGATGAAGCTGGGAATCATCCATAACTCTTTACCCACTGTTATTCTGCCTTTTGTGTTTCTAATTTGCCAGCTCTCTGAGGACATGAAGAGGCTGGTTATAAGAAGTGCCCTTTTGAATGAGCACCAGGCATGGCAGGAAGAGACAAGAAGAAAAACTCAGTTCTTGACTTTTGCACTCAGATCTCACCTTGCTCCCCTTTCTACTGATGGACTGCAGCAGCAGTAAGAGAAGCAGGTAGCCAGGTGCTGCCACATACTCCCACTTGCCCATGCCAGAGCATCAACACTGTCAAAATCCCAATTATGACACTCCTTCACCTGCTGGTTGCCTTCCCTGAGATGCTGCCCTGCAGCTGACCCAGCTTCACAGCACTGGTGCCTGCGGGGTCACATCCTTCTCTCAGATACACAACACACTCAGACTCTGCCAGACATCCCATCTCATCCTCTTCATTTCTCACCTCTTGCCAGGCATGTGCAAGACACCCAGGTTTTCCCCAAGCCGTTCCCTTTTGCCAATGCCTCCCTTCCTCCAATCTCACTGCCTTCCATGATAGACTTCAGATATTTCTGGTTCTGGGGGAAAGGAGGGAGAGGAAGAGCCAGTTCTGCTTTGCTTCAATCCACTGAATAAGAAGGAGAGGGCTGCAGTGGACGTGCCCTTGGGAATTGGCTGATCCATCCTCCTATGAAACCCAAGGGTCCCTGTGGAGGAGCTGTCTGGTGGAGGCCAGACAGCTCTTGTTATATTTAGGAAGAGCTTCCCCTCCTGTGTTGTCAATTTCATGCAGCAGGAAGTCCTTTATTGGATGTTTTATTTAAAAAAAGAGCACAAAACAACCTCATTTCCTGAAGTCTTCCTCTCTGCCTCACTTCTTTCTTTCCATTTTCCCTGGTTTTTAGTATTTGTTTCTAGGGCATGACACTCAGCACCTTTCCCTCTACATCCAGCCCCAGTCCTTGGATGCCAGCACGGACCTCCACTGCACTCACAGCTGCTGCATGGGAGGAATCAAATGCCCCCAGCTACTTCCAGCACCTGGACAGTGCTCCAGGGAGCATCCTCACGCCAGTCCTACTCCAAATGCCATCCAACACGTGAAGCTATCCCACTGACTCTGGCCACTGTTAGAACTGACCCTTGGGGCACAGCAGGAGCACGTGCAGGCTCCTCTTCCACATCCATATGCTCCATCCGGAAGCATCAATTCTCTTTCTATAGGAAGGCAGGTTATCCTGGGGCAGAGGAAATGTTTCCTCTTCCTGGCAGGATGTTTGCAGCGAGCCCAGAGTGAGGTATGTATAGAAACCTCCCAATGCAGAGATTTCAGTAAACACTTCCCAGAAAACAGCCTGGACCAATGTTAGCTCTCTTGGAGCAGACAGAGCCAGCCCCAGGGAAACAGCCAAAGACAAATGTAGAAACTCCATCCTACCCTTGCCAAAATCAGGCAGAGAGTCCCCTACTAACCACAGTGATCAGTATTTGGAGGGATCCCTATGGGGAGCTCTTCATACATGGGATGCCCTGAATCCAGGGAGATGGTGACCAGGTCTGGAAAGAACGGAGTTTTTATTCTCCACTTCCACTGAATTTTCCTACTGAGTAAGGAAGAGCAAAGTTATAATTTTTAAAAAAAATAATTTAAAATTTTTCTGACCCCCAAAAATGATTTATCCAGAATTTCTCACCTGTCTGTCAATACAATTGAGATCTCAGCCCTTCATCTGGGTTAGTGCACAATTCCTGATGCACACCTCCTCAAGACAAGCTGCTCTTCCAGGCCCAGGTACCAGGCAAGGTACCTGGCTTCAGTGTTCAAAGACAAAACTTTTAAGAAAATCAGCCTTTAGGAAAATTTAGAGATGTGGGAATTTCAGCCTCAGACGTCACATGAGGTCATTAGCTAAATCAGAGCTTCACCCTTTTGGTATTCAAATCACAGCCTCCAACACTGCTTGCGTGAAGAGATAAAGTGGTGGCTGAGCAATAAGCTCTTCTGGATGCTGATAAACCCCCCCTTTTAATTGCTTGATGTGACTGTAATTATTTCATTTGCTTCCATTTCCTTCTCAGTCTCTGTGAGACCCAGTCCCTGTGAGATCCAGCACAGTGGAGCTCTGCCACTCCTCCTTGTAATCTTTAGAGATGAGCTCCAGGGAGTCAGAGGGGTAAACATGAGTTGTCAATACACTTCATCAAAGTTTGATACCTAGTAAACCAGGTATTTTAGAAGTTTTTTGCAGCACAAATAAAAAATAAATGGATTTGAAAAATGTCAGGGGTTTTTGTGTGAGTAAATCATGCCTACGTCTTGTTGCCCTGCTGTGGGACATGCCTGAGTGGTGCATAGCCGGTTTTACCACTAATGATGGGTCAGTCCATCAAGGTTTATTTTGATTTTATGACCTTTACGAGAAAGTCTTGTGTAGCAATGATTAAAATAGCAACTGTCTCCTGTTTGTGCTGCAGTGAAACCATCTGACATCAACACAGACACACCACCAAGATGGAAAACATCACTCTTCCTAAACACTGTTTGCCTAAACTCATCAAACCAACAGGTCTTGGACTGACCCAGTGCTTCTGGATCCCCCAACCAAGTGCTGCCCATTCATGCAGGAGACCCAGCAGCATATTTTCCCCTAGGGATTTGCAGACCAGGGTTGGACAGGATGTTGCAGTTGTGCCAGAAGCCTCCCAGACGTGGTGTGCTTATTCACTCTACCTCTTCTTTCTGCTGGACCTATCCCCAGGTCTGATCTTTGTCACTGTCACCAGGGAAGCTCAGAGCCACCAACACGAGCAAAGCCATTCCTGCTGCACTAATGTACCAGTCTCATAGGAGCATGGAGCACAGCACAAAGAAGTAAGAGTGAACTGTTCGACTGTGGGAAGGGATGGAAAATTGCTTTGCTAGCCAAGATTTCCAAAACCTTAATAATTATGATGATGTTGTTGATGGTGATGGTAATAATAATTATTAATATTTTTTCTTTTTTTCAGGCATCTGATATTCAGAAGGCACCAATCACCTCCCTAAGGAAAACTTCCTTGTACCACCTTGAGACCTGCTACTCCTTCCAACCACTGGCAGCTAAAAGCTGCAGTTGCCTTACTTGCATTTCTGCTTTTCTTATTCTTTTTTTTCTTTGAAACATACACATGAATGAAGTTTTGTTTGTGGAAAAATTACATCACTTGGGCTGAAGGAGACTTCCTGCTTTTCCTCATCTTATTATCTCATGACTGCTGTCTCTTTGTAACGTGCTCACTTCAGAATTTTGGGTTTTGCTCAAACATCAGTGAGATCGGTAGAGGAGTGTGGAGGTATGAGTCTGAGGGCATGTGGCAATGCTGCCTTCTTTGCCAACTTTTCCCTTCTCATTGCTTCCCCCCAGTCTACTGCTTTTGCCAAAACACACAAAATTAAGGGCAGAAGGTTGAAGGGGATATTTCAAAGATCTCAGCCCAGGTCCTACCCAGAATGCCTCCCAACACAAGAAGCTATTCCTTCAACTCCGAGAACAGGTCCTGAGAACTTACAGAAAAATGTGAGAAATCCACAACCTCTGAGCAAATTGAGCAACACTGTTTCCAAAGGCTTGGGCTAAAATCCCAGATTTCAGGTCCTCCCAGCTTCACACACAATCATTGGCTCCATCACGAAGACACGCAGGTACCCGGCTCTGAAAGCAGATGAGCTGCAGAGCTAAAGGAGCTACAAAGGTAATTGGGCACACATTTCAACCTCAGAAAGGCTTTGGGTGCTTACACAGTGCTAATGATAAGATAATTTAGAAATATTTCAACCTGACAACGCAGCATATCAGCTCTGGCTGCAATTTAGTGCGTGTTATCAGGTTTTTCATTACTTTTCCCTCGCTGTGATGGATTCCACGCTTGCCGTTATTACAGCCATTACATCCTTGATTTTAATGGGGGTGCTTGCAGCTGTCACAACGGGCTGAAAATATATTCTTTATGTCAAATAGCACAGGAGACATTTCCTCCTTGAGTCACTGACAGGTCACCTCCCCAAACCAATTAGCTAATTGTCTCGTATCACTCCCTGAAGAGCAAGAGAAATGAGTGACTTGTGAATGAACTCTGCCAACAGAAAACACTTGTTCTCTCTCTCGCCCCCAATTTAAAATTTTTTTAAACCTTAATTTAATCTGTCAGCCATTACAACAAACAAGGCAGTGTGCCTGCCCATTCCTTGCATTCTGACTCTGCCAGACCATTTTATTTTTTGTAAATAAAGTGGAATAAAAATTAGTGTTTCTTTCCTAGTATATATAGGCAAGTCACTGCAGCAAAGTGGGTCACCCACAATCATTGGATCATGCTTGGGTCCTACTCCCAAATCTGCCATCAACTCTTTCTGGCTTGAACCTGATCCTCAGGAGCTGTCAAGGCTCTTGTATAGTGTAAGGACACTCTCATGTCTTCTGCTTCAATCAGCTGTGTGAGAAAGTGTTACTTTACTTGGCAGAACCGCTCCTCAGGCAGAGCCCCCTCTTGGCTGTTGGCTTCACCACTGTACTGAGCTGTCACTTTTATTTCTCTGAGCTCTGCAAAAGTGATGCAAGTAGGGGAAAATAAAGAAAAAAAATAATTGCTCCTCACTGCACATATCAACAACTGACTTGCATGGTGTATTTCAGAGAGGAGAGTGGGGCTTTACACACATCAGCATGGAGAGAGGAGACCCTTTCCCCTGGCATGGACAGGGATGTGAGTGGATCAGGAGAGACATGCTGGCGTCAGTACACCCATTACAGGGGCAGCCATGGGGGCAAATCCTGAATGACAAACCCCTGTGTGCTGCTGAGCTTCACAAAGAAGCCCTGTGCCTGCCCAGCCAACACCTCCCCTGGTGCTAGATGTTACCACAGCATTTAATTTAATTACACTATCATGGCTGAAATGGTCCAAGAAAACTGAAATATCTGTTCCACTTACCACTAAATCATATCTCGACCTTCTGCAATCCCCTCTGACCCCATGAGATTCTGCAGTAAGACTCCTGAATCACCCTTGACCAACACGGCACCCCTCTATGGGGAGATGGCTGGCTCAGTCAGAGCAGGGGGTGCTTCTTACTGGGATGTTAATGATGCTTTCTTTCAAAGCATCTCCCATAAGCTCCTCAAACCCAAACTGGTGAAGTATGTGCTAGGTGACTGTGCAGGGAGGTGGGTCTCGCTGGGGCAAGACACAAAATAAAAACACCACCAGGAAACACCATTTAAACATAAGGATCACCATTGTTTTAACAGTGAGGGTGGTTAAACACTGGAGCAGGCTGCTCAAAGAGGCTGTGGAGAGCCTAAACAATCTGCACTTGGTGACCCTGCTCTGGGAAAGGGGGTTAAACGAGGTGACTTCCAGAGCTTCCTTCCAGCCTCACTGGTTCTGGGTTCCAGTGGATGATTCCCTCTCTCTCATATCTTACATCTTCCATCTGAGCTGCCTATCCCTTCTGTGCAGCCCCTCAAAACTCTCTCATCCTCCCAAATGCATCTCAAAGCTCAACATCCTCTCATCCTCCAAGCCCTCAGCTCAACAGAGGAGTTGAAGACTCTCAGTGGGTCAGACTTGGGAGGAACCAAATGAAAACAGCAGGTCAGGAATCAGCATGTCCTTTGTGAAAGCCAGGTATCCTGAAGGTACAAACTGAGCCTGATGCTTTGGCCCTGGCTTCTCCATAATATTAACCTGGGATAATCATGGTTTACTTGAAGCTTTGCCTTACAGGGATGTGAGAAGGATAAAAACAGTAAAGATCTTGATTTACTGAGGCACAGTGCTAAAGGAGGTGGTAGAAGTATATCTCAGACAGGCAGAGATGGTTAGGACAGGAATGTCACCTGCTCATTCATTTTTTAAGCATTGCTGGACTTGAGACAAAACCTGTAGTCAGCAGAAACCACAGCAGAAACACTCCATAGAATGACATTTTCTTTACTGGGTTTTTGAAGGAGTGGGGGGGCAATGAAACAAACTGACAGACAGCAAAATATCTTAAGGGCAGGAGGAAAATGAAAGCAGCAAGAACAAACAAGGAGAAAAAACAGTCCTCACAATCCTAGAAACACTCCTAACAGCTACAGATTTTAATCCTTATTCAAACTCACTCAGAATGGTTGAACTTGGCTTCCCACAGCACCCTGACCCCACTGGCAGTGACCCAGCTAGCCAACACTCAGGGGATGCTCATTAATCCAGTATCTGGAGGGTTAAACATATTAGAAGAACCTGCCTCAACACATCCCTATCCACAGCCTCTTTTTTCCTTTGGAAAATGCTAAGTCACTCTTTAGCAAGAGGCCAGGCGAGAGGTTGCTTAGGAACTAAATTACTTCTCATTCTTAGACAGTGATGCTAGCTGGCACCCGGGGTGTGCGGAGCGTTCAGAGAGCGGCTGGAGCGCTGAGGAAGCTGCAAGCAAAGGGCTGCAGGGGCATCCCAAAGACCAGCATCAGCAGCAATCACTTCTCCCTGCTCCTTCAGACAACCACCCTGGGCTCTGGCAGGAAAACCTTGGGTTTGTTCCACAAAAGGAACCCTAAAAGGCAAGAGATGTCTAAATTAGAAAGGTTTTAACAATATTGTAAGAGGTGGTGCACCAGCTCATAGTCAGTGTCAGGGTTTCTGTTGGCACTGTGTCCAATGGGAAGAAGGAGGGATGCTTCAGAAGGAGCAACCTTTCATCCAAGATTTCAAAAGCGCTTTCAAGACCCAGATGACATCTGGCACACAAGGCTGTCAGCTGTGTCTCCAAGTCACTCACAAGAGCTGCCCTCTTTCAGGTAAAAACTGCTGAAGAAGATTTTCTCCTAGATCCTTTTAGGAGAAGTTAAAAACCTTGTAGAGAGCAGAATCACCCCAGAGGAAGCTGCCACTACAGCAGCTTCTCAAAGAGAAGTTGTGTCACTGAGGCTGTCCCGTCCTCATGCCATCTGCCTGGGGGAACTATTTCAAGGGAATCACGTGAAGAAAAACTGCTGAGTCAACAGCTTGGACCCAATGAAGCAACAAAAACTGCAGGAAGAAGCCAAATTGTCAAATTTCCACTATGTGTGCTCTTGGGGAAAGAGTCTGACTGAGCCATGCAGGAAAATTGGGAAGTGGCAAGGTAGGGATATTCAAAGTCATATCCCTTTCTCCTCATCTGCTGAGATAGTCCAGCAGCTTGTGTTGACAGCTCTGTTCAAGGTTTTACACCATTAGCAACTGATGTAAAACATGCCCAGCTCTCAGACTCTGTAAGACAGAGAATCCCAGCAGTTCTCTGGGATACACAGTCTCTGGATACCCAAGAAAGGAAGTTAGGCAGAGCCAATGGATGAGTAGATGATAAAGACCTCACTGGCAGGGAGCTGCTAGAGATAAATTGTTGTTCCTGAATGATTTTCTGGATGAGCATAATGGAGTTAGATGCCCATCTTCTGCCAGATTTCTCATCCAGCCACAGAGACCCATTTGAAAATCAGTCTAAACCCATTTTACTCCAAGATTACATCTTGCAGCCACTGAGACTGGACTAAACCATGCCCTGTTAGGTCTTCATGCTAATGTTCAGGTTAGCCCCTTTTACCCCAGATGGGCTTTCTACTCTAGGAGTTCCCTAACACTTAAACAAAAAACCCCATGGACCAAGTTGGACATCTAATGCTGCTTTCTGGGAAGGTGCTTCACAGATGGTTCTTCTTTTCAGCATCATCAAAACTGACGGAGAGGATGAACACAAAGATAATCAGATAATCACATCACAAAACCAAATAATTAGTTTTTAAAATACTTGGCACCCTTTCCCCTGTATCCCTGAGCCCAGCAGACCAGCACAGATGTCTACCACGTGGAGAGGACAGATCTTCATTGCAGGAACCACACTGACACTCTACATGGATGCAGAGTCTGTCACAACAAGGTCAGGGCACCCAACCAGATCTTTACATATCTCCGTTTCTGTACCATTTTATGGAATATTACTCATGGCTGAGTTCAGGATCCAGTAGAGTTTGAGATTAAACATATGTCCTGCAAGCATGCTCTCCCATCCTGTAGAACACAGATGTGGGGAGAAGCACACACTGAAGCAAAGTTATTCCCTAATGGACAAAACCTGAATGAGAAAGAGGTTAACTGGTCCTCTCTCCAGAACTCCCACTGCCTCCCTCCTGAATTCCTGTGGACCGTGGATTCACATGAGACCCCTGATTCATGGGAGACTTTTTTCACCCCAGGGTAACCCAACCACCTCAGGCCAGTTCCACTGAAGGAAAAAGAGAAATTGCAAAGTTCCCAGGACACAAGCAGCTGGAGTAGCTATAAACCAGCTCATGGGATGTCCTGTTCTGGGCACAGCTTTTGCACATAAAGGCCCCAGCTTTGCTCTCCCACATGTGGGTATTACAGCAGTCTTGTGGACAGAGCCGCCCAGACGGAGCATGCCTGTAGTGTGATCAAATCAAGATGAGTCAGTTCACTATTAAATTCTCATTTAGTGCCTTTGTATCAGCTCCCGGCCAGAAAACAAAATAACTGTCTAGAGAAAGAGCCCAAAGAGATTTCAGCTGGCTACAGCAGGTGCTTGAAACTCAGTGCAATATGTCAGGTTGCAACCCTTGTCTCCATCTTTATCTAGGTCACAGATTTTTTGGCCAAGGCAGTACAGATGTCAGGGACTAGCAGACGGAACAGTGGTTCTACATCACTACCTTCCAGAGCAGTGCCCTCCAGCTCACCTCACTCAGGTCCACGGCACCCTATGGAGACCTAAGCAGGAACCCTCCAGACTCCTGGATGCTATGGGTGTAACTTCACGAGATGGTTTAATCAGCGAATAGTCTCCATGTTATAGCAAAAAAAATAAAGCCAGAAGCCAACCACCTTCCACTCTGCAAACCCTCTGCCCCACACCAGGGCACTCATAATACTCTGTTTTGCTCCAAAATTGCTAAATCCTGTGGTTCCCTCTTTTGCCCTACAGTCCTCCTTCCTGGCAGCTGTCTCAGCATGCTCAGGAGTTTCATCTAATAGATTTTGACATCCCCCATCTTGCTGCCAGCCAAGCTTCACAGCTCCTCCTTGGGATGCACCATCCCAGGGTAGACAAACCCACACGCATTACTCCTTGTACACATCCCCATGGGGTGACAGGGGATTCATTTCTCACCTGCACAAATGCAAGAAAGGGCTTAGCACAGATTTGACTTGGGCTTCAGTGCCTACAACCAACTTCACCAGAATGTGCTGTACCATTGTTTTCTCTTCAAGGACAATTCTGCCAGTCCCAGTTCATGAAGAAGGGTGGAAATCATCTGCCCAGACTTCCAAACTGTTCCCCAAACAACTCCCTTCCCTTCTGCCTGCCAAAGGCAGCTCACATCTGCAGAGCTGCATTTGCTGTGCTGACAGCCAGCATACCCACCTGGCTCCCCCAAAGGGCATGGGAAAAGGCAGCGGGGATGGCGCACAAAAATGCGCAGATGGGAACGTGGCAGGGGAAGGAGTGGGAGACTTTGACCTGCAACTTGTTTGCTCAGCATTTCATCTCTGGATGAAGCAATGTTTCGTTTGTGGAGGGTAGGAGAGAGGAGCCTGTGTGCAAGAATAAATTTGGGTTAGGGGGAGGGGGACAGCTCTCTGCTCCCCAGTTTTAAAGTCCAGGAGCTAAGTTTTCCTGCCCCTTGTCCCTTTTCCCCCTACAGTAACCAAGTCATAGGGCAAGAAAAGAGGACACAGTGTGATACTGTAGCCCATTTCCTCATTCAGGGGGTCATGAGAAGAGAGGATGGATGGTCATGCTGGTGATAACAGTAGTTTAAGATAGGGGTTTTACAAGAGGATTTGAAAGGCCCCCTAAGGCTTTGCCACTTTTACACTAATTCATCCAAAGTAGGATGAGAACTTGTATGAAGAAGAAAAGATTTCCCTGTCTTGTATTTACTCAACCCTGTGTCCATCTGAAAGGTATCACCCCCATCCTCCTCACAAGATTCCCAAGCTCTCAGTTATGTTTAAAAAAAAAGAAAGGGAAAAAAACTCCCAAACTACCACTCAGCAAGCAATACACTACACGGACACATGTTTTTGTGCTCACTTGAGCTAAACCTCCTCCACAATTTTTCCTTTCGCCAAATGTCTCTGAGTGGGAGCGCTGGAAAAATAAACTCCCCCGGCGTGGTGAGATGCAGGCGGGCAGCCAGGCTGAGCTGAGTCCCGGGGGCTCACAGCCATGGGCAAACCCCTGGGAGCCCCTTCCCAGTCCTCTCTGCAGCACAGGCTGTCAGCTGGGAGATATTTACTGGAAACAAGTGCCTATTGTCCCCCGTCAAAACTGAGAGGCAGCCCGGTGGGATAAAAATATAATCAAGTGGGATTTCAGCCTTCCTTTTTGTCCTCTTGGCTTTACTCTTACTCTCAAGTCTGCATAAAGCCCCAGCATTGGTCCTTCTGCCTCCCTTGCTTTTAAACCTAGATAGGCAGCTTTGAAATGACACCTTGAGAAAATTATTATCATTATCATCTCCAGGAACAGGTCTCTCCTATTATTACTATTATTTTTCCCTTCTTTGCCTTGCAGCACGGCTCCAGCCCACAGCAGGCTGGGGGTTTTGGATAGCATGATGGGAAGAGTTGCAAGATTGAAGATGGCAGGAAAGTTGTCATGTTTGCTGGAATAAAGACCTAGGTAGTACCTGGTTTCCAGGGCACAGCTGAAGTAGTTCAAAGCAAGCGTGTGGCAAAGATTTCAAGGTCCATATTGCCTCCTAGGAAGAAATCACAGGCAGCTCTGTTGGGGCATGCCTGCAGCTGATGCCCATCTGGTTTCTTTGGTGCCTCTGATCCCCCATGTGGGATAAATACACCAATTTCTCCAAGGCAACGGCTCCTGTGATCCTTGCGTGACATTTGTTGCACATACGCCAACTAATAATAATAAATATACTAGCACTATTGCTGAAAGGATACACAGAGCAATAAAAAACAAACAACACAGGAAGGACAAGGCGAATAAAAGATGGCAAAGGAAAGCAGTAGCAGGGAGTTAATGATCTGAGATCAAACTGGAGGAACTAATGGCCCTTTTTTCACAACCTAGTTAGGTGTATGAATATTGAAAACCTTCTCCATAATCCTCCAGCAGGAAAACACACAGCAAGTCTAACAAGTGAAGAAAAAAAATAGCACCCACTTCCCCTAGCAAAATGGGGACATTCGTAGAAGCTAGTTCAGAAATTGGCCACAAGGATAAAAACAACCCTATTATTTCCAAAATTCTGCTCCAGGATGAAAGAGGGTCCTGAGCAGGCATGAAACCCCTGCATTCCTAGAGGCCAAATTCCACTCAGGCTCCACAGCATCTGCACCATCCTCTTTTCCCCACAGCTCCCTCCCAAAGTGCCTGGGAATGGTGGTGGTCAAAGACTCTGCAACACATATGCACCTTGGAGCCATTTCAGCCCAGATGAGGACCCCAAGCACGTATCTATCAGTTTTACTTCCAGCAGGCAAGGCCTTCCCCACTGTTGAAAATAAATCCATAAAGGCTAATTCAGCATGCCACAACAAGTCAGATGAATCCATCCAAGAGGACTGGTACTGCCTGGTGGTTCATCCTCCTTATCCCTCAGTCCTGAAGTTGGACGAGGCATGCAGTTGAGGACCAGCTGCCACCTGCAGACTGCCACTCTGACCTTGCTCCAAAGCATCTGCACTTTCAATCAGTCCTCCTTACAGCTGGCTCCTTTTATTTTTACGGTGTCTGTCATCAAACAAGCCTCATTAATGCAACAGGAAGATGAGGTTCACCTCAATTCTGTTTAATGCTGTGAACCAGCAAATCTTAGATTGCACGGGAGGAGGTGAGGTCTTTGGGAGCATCCTTGGGCCGATGCTGCCCAAGGCACGTCTCAAGGAATCCCACGAAGCAGGCAGAGTCTCCAGTTCATTTGGGGAAGATATTAAGAAGCTCTTTTTGCCTTAGAGCAAGCAATCAAGGCAAGGTTGATGGGCTCTGAGCAACCTGGTGCAATGGAAGGTGTCCCTGGCCACAGCAGGGAGTTGGAAATAGATGATGTTTAAGGTTCTTTCCAACCCAAACCATTCTGTGATAGCACAAAGTATTGCTCTGACATCAATACTCATCTGTTGATGATATTCCAGCAGTGGAGGTAAGTGCGGTGATTTCTACACAGAGTGAAAATACAGACAACATGAAGGCTGCTCTCTGGGAAAGCTGATGCAGAATCCAGACTCACTGGACAGAAAAATGCCACTGCTGCTTGGCTGGAAGCAATCAGAGTTGTGGGGTCTCTGGAGGCATCTCTACTTTCCTGGGAAGGCCAGTGTTTAAAAAATTAAAAAGCATGCACAGCAGTTCTGAGCTCCCCAGGACTTTCTGACCTTTTTTGCATGGTCTTCGCTATGCAAATATGACTTTCTGAACTTTTTTGGGTACCACTACATAAATGATTTTTGGCTGCAAACCTTTATGGTTACAGACCCAAATTCTGATCGTTGTGGCAAACAACAAGATTTACCACACATGATTGCAACTGCAGCTTGTGTTTGTAAAGGACCCCAAGACCACCACCTTCACTTTTTCAAAGGATCCTTCCCAGGTCACAGCAATTAAAGATTTGGACATGAAGCTTTGCTGAGGTGCAGGCTGAACTGGCCCAAAAGAAATCAGCCTCATCTCTACTCCCAGCAGCTGCAGCCATGTGGCACTTGCTAGATTTACTCTCCTGACAGAAAAGATTTGGTTCAGTTTAGTAAATATAAGCTTGATGGAGTGATCTGTTCTCCATGTCCTTGTTATCCTCAGGCCAAGAAAATTACAGGAGTACCTGCTCCTGGTGATGCAGCTGGAAGCTCCAGCAAAGTCCCTGAGAGCCCACGCCACCGTAAACCCTGTCCGTGAGCCCATCCATTCCAAGGATGCTCACGGGACTCTCTTGCCCATTTAGAAGATACTTTTTAGACTGAGACCTTCACACAACACCACACAGACTGCAGCTTTTCACACTACCACATGCTTCACTGGCTGCTACAGAATAGCTGAAGGTATTTGAAAACAGCAGTTAAGAATTTCTGAAGTTTGGCAGTGGGATTTATGTTAGCCAGGAACTGAGAATTCATCTCCAAAAGTTATCACTTGATTTATTTCAAGGAGAACAAAGGAAATCATAGAGGACACATACAGGTTATGGAGAGCAGCGCACTATGGTCAGAGCTTGACCACAATCCCAATATTGCCCTGGCACTGATAATCACCTGTTGATGATATTCGTCCAGCACTGGAGGCAAGTGTAGTGAATTTTATGTAAAATGGAAAGATGGAGCAACTTGAAGGCTGGTTGAGCCATTTTCAGCTTAGAAGCAAACTCACACTTGCATGCAACAGGCAATAAACTCAATCTGCTAAGAAAAGACAGGCTGTGTAAACTGAAAATGCCACCAGCAAGCAAACTCCAGCCCTGAGGCCCTTCTTGCTGGTCTTAAGTTTAAAAACAACAACTGAATTTTAAAACCTCATTTGCTTCAGTGCTCTAGGACTTGGCTTTTTATTATGAAATGTCAGAAAAGGACAGAAAAATATAAAAACATAATCAGCCTTCCTTTTTGTTAAATAACAACCCCCACACCACTCAAAGTACTTGAAACTGGAGAGATAACTGTCCTGATTTCAGAGAGGACGGGTGTGGGTGGCACCTCCCGGCACGGGAGGGGACGTTTGCATTGGCAGCAGAGGCAGAAAGCCTCCACACAACCTAGGGAAAAGGAAAAAAATGAAAGAAGAAATAAAGAAAAAAAAGCCCACCCAGCAAATAAACAAAAGCATTCCTACTAAACTGGAAATGTCATACTACATCAGGGATCACAAGATCGAGCCCAGAAAGGTCCAAGTGGCAAGAACATGCTGTTAAAAACAGATGGGAAAAACAAGCCGGGAAAGGTTGAGACAGTGTTCCTAAACTTCTGTTCCCAACACGGCTTTTAGAGCTGGTGCTGGTGTGGCTGGGGAGACAGCGGGGTGAATTACCAGCTGTCTGCATCATCCCAACAGTCCCTGTGGAAACCTTACAAGCAGAAGGATGCAGGAAAGAGTTTTACACTAAAATTCCTATTCAACAACTTTGGAAATGTAGATTTTTCCAGCTTCACATGCGCAGGTTCACCACATGTTGAGTCAGGTTAATAATACTGCTTTTTAAAATTTTAGCCTTGGTTTTGTGGAGTCCTGCTTGGAATGGGATTTGCTTCTCCCAGCATGGCTCTGTCCAGGCAGAGGTTGAGGCTGGGTTTCTGGGATTCTCTGCATCACATGGGGATGGCCATGTCAGCCTTTTGGTGCTCATTCCTACTTATCTCAAGATGGACTTACAGAGGCAGCTCCACTCAGTGCCATAAAACCAGGTGCTCAGCAACCAAAGGACAAGTCAAGTGCTGGGAAAAATGCGCTCCTGCTGACAACCCCCTAAAGGTTACACACTACATGAACAGGAGAAAGGAAGACTACAATAAAATGGACAGATGAGGGTACCAAAACACAGTCTGCAGAGAGCTGTGCAGAGGAAACCTCTGTGCCTGCCACCTCCACGCTCAGCCCATCTTCCCAAAGGCCACGACACGAAGCTCCTCATGACAAACTCCTAAGATATGTCAGATGGTACCAGCTATTCCCTGAACGTTCAGAGGCCTTTCAATGTAACAAAGTAACAAAAGTTTGTTGTTCTAGAGGACTTTTTAAATGTAACTGTGTGTCCTAAGCACATGAAGACCGCGCTGGAGCCAATACAGCTCTGCACGCGCAGGGACCTGTTTGGGGTCCACAATTTTCAGACACATTCAAGCCAAGATCTGTTATAAAGAGAAAGAGGGTCTAGCCTGGAAGAACTCAAATACTTTTGAGCTACAGCACCTGGAAGATCTCAGAAGTATTTGTAAATATTGGGGTTTGGCTCAAGTGCCTTTTTATGCAGGAAGAGCGTGGGGGAGAACACTTTTTTAAGCACAAACCAAATGTTATTCTGAAGTTTAACAAGTTCGACTGATTTCCTCTATTATTTTGCATTCCTTCATGCTTTAGGCTCCAGAAGATGCCTAAATATCCAAGTGCATAGGCTGCCAGCACAGCTTTTCCAGCCCAGCAGGAAGTAGGAGATCTCTTCAGGGAGAGCCTATTTTTGGAGAGCTATCCAATTCCAAACTAAGCCTTCAAACTTTCTGTTGTTATTATCTGGATTAAGACAGCAGAGTGGGAGAGCTGAGGCATTCCCACAGCAGATCACATCGCTCACACTCCTGGTTCTCAGTGGTGGAAGTGGGCTTTTGTATGGATGCAGGACATGGCTGGAAGTCCAGGGCTAAGGTCCTGGGGCTTTGTTGAGGTTCTGAGCTGATATGTGGGCATCTGGACACTTGGATGCAGTTGTGTTTGAATTTCAAAAACCAGCTCTTAATTCTGAACAACTTATCCTATATGAAGCCAAAATGGATGGATAAGACTATTTCCTCTTTTACCCAAAACACTCCAAATGAAAAACATGTATATAAAAAAGAATTGCATTACAATAGCTTTTCACATTACCCAACATGTCTGTAGAATCAGCAGCCAAGAGCAGGAGACCCCAGAGCCCCCCTGCTCAACAACTAGATTACACTAAATTAATTGCAACATCCAGTGTTGGGTTTTTTTCCTTTTACAACTCCAATTTTATACGTTAAAAACATTTAATAGCCATCCCTCAGCTTATTCCTTAAGATTAATAAATCAAAAAAGAAACACTGGGGAGTATGCAACAAAAAAAATATAAAATACTAAAACCCCCTTGGCTGAATTTAATTTCTATTAGAATCCTTCGTCATGATGGAAATGTATTTATAACCACAAACCTCCACTAAATTATCTTAACAGCCTCTAGCTGTTGCGCTGATGGCTCAAACAGCACAGTAAATTACTGTCTCACCGTACAAAATTATACACATCGCTATTAGACCATGTTTCAGTCCCAGCCCCTCAAAAGCAGAGCAGATTTATTCTTCTTACCCAACTGAGCTCACCCACCAGCACACACATGTGCCCTGCCATGTGTGTACTCCCAAAACAGAGTAAATCCACCGATTTTGGCACAAATGCCCTGCCCAGCACACAACAACCACTCACCTTTTCCCCCTCCTTTCCCACGTCTGACTGATTTTCTGTTCATCAGGTTTTCCTGTCTGGCAGCTGGACTGAGTTTTTAAACAGGCTGAATTCACTCCTAACCTTATCCGATGAACTTCAAGGCAAGGCACATGTGAGTGAACTTGGCTCAGGAAACCTGGAATTTCTCAGCATGAGACTGCAGGGACTGAGCAAGCTGGGATGCAGCTTAGAAATGGGAAGATGAAACTGAAGGATGTTGGTGTCTGGTTCCCAGCTCTTTGATAGAATTATTGCAAACCCTGAAATATTCACTTAGTCCCTGTACATTGTCATTTCCTACTTATAAGGCAGGGCCAGTAAAGATCCAATAATCCAGTAAGCAACCTGGTAGCCCAGGGGTGGAAATGTTGGAAACTCACTCAGTGTCCAACCTCTTGTGCCAACTCTTTGCTCTGCTGGGATGTGCAAAGCTAAAATAATTTGTGTTTACAACCCATCTCAGTGTCATAATGCCAAGACCCTGGAATATTCAGGGTAGGCGTATAAGTATTAGTGAGAGTTCAAAGTGCAAGGGCCAAAGCTTGGGGGAAAGAAAATGAACCCAAGCCCAGGCCATGCCACTGGGCTTTGGGGACAAAAAGGATAAAGGTGGGAAAATGGAAGACACAGATATGATAATATCCAGGAATATATACTGATCTGGGATGAACGTCTGAGTTACAACTTGAAGAGGAGCACAGCCATTTCTGATTGTGCTTTGGTGTCTCATTTTCCATCAAAGCAGTATTTTGTTGGGTTTTTTTTTTTTTTTTTGGTTTGGTTTGTGTGGGGTATTTTTGTTTTTAAATATATGTATATATATGTTTTTATATATGTATATAACAAGTCAAAAGTCTGCCACACTTTGAAGGAAAGAAATCCAAGGTTTTGACCAGGCCCTTCCACACTGACAAGGAAAAGTTGAACCAGGCCTAAATTACAGCTGACTCAGCAGCAACGTGCAGAGCAGAGGGGAACACATAAACCCCAAACGTGTCATTCTGGCTTCTCACCTTCCTCCACAACCTGAGCTATGGTTGGTTAATGGGAGGCTCCAGGTACAAAGAAATGCAAAGAACAGGCTTTAACAGCTCTTCCTAATTACAAATGCAAATCTTGAAGCTTGTCCTTCCCAAGTGGTATTCAACAACTCAATTCTGTCTGAAATTCCAAGTGTGTCAGAGCAGCAGGTCCACATTTCACCCCACAAGCCTTAATGACAACATTTAACAGCACTGAGTTGGTCATGGCAGACTCCCCCAAGAAGCTGGATGGACAAGGAAAAACCACCAACAGAACACTGTCATGAAACACCCTGCTTAACCAAGAACTCATAAAAAAGCCTCACGAACCCACACATTGCACAGGTCAGGGTTTGCTTTATGTCCCTTTTTCAGTCCCAGTTCAGAGCAACGCATGAGGCCCAAAACAAACTCCCTGAGAACATCTAACACACACTCCTGAGCACAGAGTATTTTGTGAAGCACTGTTCATGACACCAACCTGTAACACACTCTGCCTTGGGCTGCACATGAGGCGCCTTCAGTGTTAAAAAACTCCAAACAAATAAACCTTGCAGGCAACCTTTCCTCTCTACACATGACTCTGTCTTCCAATCTTGCTCCTCAATGCACCTCCCTGTGACAGCACATGATACATCAGCATGCCAGCTGGCTGTACTGATTCGATGCTAAAAAGAGTGTATTGATTGATTCCCAGTCGAAGCCTCAGCCAACACGTTTTGCAAGTGTTTGAGACAACGGCCTGATCCCTTCAGGCCCTCCCTCTCTTGGGCTGACTTTGAAGGAAGTGTAAGGCAGAGACTGAAAATGGCTTTGGGAGCAACTCTGTGGCTATGGTGCTGGATCTAGCTAGTCTTGGACCAATGCATACCCCATTACAGGTGGAAACTTGCTGAAAAGGAAAGAGGAGAGAGCCCGATCTCTTGGAAAGACCCATCCTCAACTTTAAACTTTTAACTTTGCTTTAAACCTCAAAATAACAATTTTGTTCCTTTCTATGTTTTCTTCATGCTATCAACTTCTAAAATTGCAGATATTCACATTATTTATATCCCATCTACTTTATAAGGTACAAATTCAGAGTTGGTAGAAGGAGGCAGCCTCTTCCCCCTCACACATCAACAGCAGAGGCAGAACTTGCTGAAGGATGAAGAAACAAGATCATCTTAAAAGTTTTCACATCTGTGACCTGCTCCCCTTCTGCATTTGATGCCAAGGGGTCAGACACATCTGGTCACTTCTCTCAAGCAAAAATCTTGCCCCTCCAAGAGTGGGTTCCAAGATGGGATGAGACATCACTCTCTTTGGTGATATGCCAAATGCTTTGTGCCACTTACTGAAGAAGGACTCCAGGGTGCTCACATAAGAAGTCCCACAACCCAAGCCGAAATGCTGTCCCCCCTCTGCATGGACAGCAGCCCTGAGGACTTTTATCAGGGCACTTTCTCGTTCATTTTCCTTGGAAGGTGGCTGTCCTTTGCTGCTTTGGAGGCCTGTTGTGTAAAGCTTTCCCAGGCTCCTAATCACTGTCCTCACCCTTCTCCAAAGATGCTGGTGTCAGGGGTCCACCCACACACACATTGCTTCAGCATAAAGTCCTGATTGCTGGCAGGAAGACTTCCTGCTCCCTGTCCTGCCTCACTCCATGCACCCAGAGAGTTCAGAGAAGGACCTGAACAGATAAAGTTCAGTTAAAACCTCAAGTGGCAATTTTGAAGGCTTGAGCATGGACTAGCCTACTTTTCTCAGCATCTCCTTCTGGTCAGGACGGCTAAAAGGACCCCTGTCAGTCTGTAAACCCCGTATCTTCTGCATCTCTTCTTTTTTTATTCCCTTTCAGTTCTATTATTTATTTATTCCCCTCCCTCAAAGGCTTTAAGCGGCCACGATGACAGAGTGCCCACTGTCTGCATGGCTGTCCCTACGGATAACACAAGGCCATTCTGGAGGTAGCAGTGGGGCTCAGCTGCCAGCTCTGCGCCCCTCTCTCCTGCCACCCTGGCCCTGTGCCCTGACCCCCAAAACAATGAGCTCCTCTGTTCCCCACAGCCCGCTGGAAACTCCAGCCTGGCATTACGTGTGGTGGACAGTGGGCGAGGCAGGCAGGGAAGGCGAGACAGGGGGAGAACACAAGCCTCAAGTCATTGATTCCTCTTGGGTCAAAGCAAACGAGGACTTCCCGGGAGCTTCCTATCTGGAGGGAGCTATTTAGGAACAACACAGTGACCCAGAATCAAAGGAGCTGTGTGCAGTGCTGATGGCATGGAAGTAGAGCGGCTGTTTGACACTGTCAATCAGCCAGAAGGGGCATTCACAGAGGGGCATTTATGGAAGGGGCATGGAGAAGAAAAGGCTCTGGGGAGACTTCCTTGTGGCCTTCCAGTACTTAAAGGGGGCTTATAGAAAAGAAGAAGAGTTTGTTTTTACACAGGCAGACAGTGATAGGAAAAGGGGGAAGAGTTTTAAACCAAAAGAGGAGAGAATTAGATTAGACGTTAGGAAGAAATCCTGTCCTGTGAGGGTGGTGAGGCACTGGCACAGGTTGCCCAGAGAAGCTGTGGATGCTCCACCCCTGGAAGTGTTCAAGGCCAAACTGCATGAGCTCTGAGCAACCTGGTCTAGTGGAGGGTGTCCCTGCCCAAGGCAGGGGGTTGGGACTAGATGATCTTTAAGGCCGCTTCCAACCCAAACCACTGCGATTCCGTGATTCTATGGTTTATTGCACTTGCCCCTTCCTGTACTGGATGGTTCTCAAACATGGCACCTGTGAGCAAACAATGTGAGAAGAAAGGAGATCTGGAGTTGCTGACATGGCCTCTACAGGAGTGGTAAGAGAGATTTTTAAATGGAGAGGCAACTACTGAAACCCTGAGCTGAACTGCATAACCAACCTTCCCTTTTCCATGGGGCACAGTTTCAAGAGCATCCAGAGGGCAGTAAAACCACATATTTGCCCCTACAAATAAAGAAAAAAAAAAGGCTAAAAGGTCCTTAAATAACTATGTGGATGAAGATCTGAAGAACGGATTGGTAGCAATGACTAATAACCCCATTAAGCATCATTACTGAAATTATTATGAGATTAAAAAAAAGCAGACAAACTAAAGCATTGCCCAGTTCAACAGCAGCACATGGTACCAAAGCTCCCATGTACCTCTAACACAGCTCTTCAAAACAGAGAGTTTAAAAGACACCAGTGCCACCAATAGAGAGGAGAGAAATGAAGGCTTACTAGTCACTTTTGGAAATGAGACATAATCCCTGGTTGGATATTATGTTAAGTGGCCAAAAAGTGGATTCAGCAAGTCAACTTGCAACTGTTGGCAGCCACATGAAAGTCCATTGGCTTGTTGTGAAGGCCAGTGAGGAATCAGAATGGGTGAGGCAGCAGCTGGATCATCAGCAAAACTTAATCCCTGAAAATCCATGAAATTCAGAAGACCGCAAATCTTTGACTCAAAATGTTATTTCCATCTTACCATATGGATGCGGGACCTGGAACTCCACCAAAGAAATGTCTAAATGCCTTCCAAAGCTAACGCCTTTGGAAAATACCAGGTTTAAATGGAATAAAATGCATAACAAGTACTGAAATGCTATTAGGACAGTATCTTCGATCCAGAAGACATGATGGAAATAGTTAGCATGTGTCCAAAAGGCACGGGGAAGCAAAAAAAAAAAAAAGAATAAATAATAATTTTAAAAAACAACAAGAAGATTGTTCAGTCAACAGATTTCCATTTCTGTCAATAGAGTATTATTTCTGTAATAGAGAGAACAAACATATAGCATTTAAAAATTCAAAGGCCACGTGGAGTCTGGAGTAGGCAGAGACAGAAAAGCTTTTGAAGCAACAGAAAAGAAGAAGCAATCTGAACACTTAATACAGAAATGTCTAAGAGCTGTTCCCAACTGGTCCTGCCTCAAAACCAGATTTAAACTGTAAATAAAAATGTCCCATTTCTGGCCCAAGAGAGAACTTCCTACCCTGAGCACACATAATTTTGGGGTGAGAATATTCACATTTGGATGGATAAGTTAATTTCTAGGTATTAGTGTAATGCAGATAACCAGACTGATGCAAGATTTCCCAAATCATAACCTTCTCCAGGAAAAGTGCACAAGAACTCAGAAAAAAAATAAGAACCAAATATGAAAACGTAAATCCAGAGATGAAATCAGCTTCCCCCTTTCCCCCCGCAGGTTGCTGGATTTAGGCCAGATTCATTGGAGAAACAGGCACCGCTGGCTATCTTACACAGCAAGAAACATATGCTTCCAGCACTCAGATTTTCCTCCTGTCCTTTAAAGGCACAGCTTGCAGGCTAAAGACAGCTAAGGGCAATTTTTTTGACCAAAGCTGCTTTCCAAATATTTAAAACAATTTTCTATTTAAACACAGCACGTATTTAAATTGCGGCATGACTAGGTATGATTGATGACATGTGCACGATGGCACTGTGCAGGCTTGCATGCTGACCTTGAGGAAATCCTCTTTGTGCGTTGCAAGGTCGTGGCAGGCACGCCTTGGTGCAACTGTGCATGCCTGGCAGCATGCAAATGGTCTCTTCTTAAGGTCTCAGGTCTATCTTTTGTGAACCCATATGATGAATATTTGCTTTTTCTGCCACTAATCACAAATAAGAAAGAAAAATGATCATAGAATTACAGAAGATCCTGAGCTGCAAGGGACCCACAGAGATCACTGACATCCAACTCCTGGCCCTGCACAGGACACCCCAAGAGTCACATCATGTGCCCAAGAGCATTGTCCAAATGCTTCTTGAACTCTGCCAAGCTTGGTGCTGTGACCGCTTCCCTGGGAGCCTGTTCCAGTGCCCAACCACCCTCTGGGTGAAGAACCCTTTCCTACTACCCAGCCTAAACTTTCCCTGATACAGCTTCTTGCTATTCACTCGGTCCTGTCACTGGTCACCACAGAGAAGAGATCAGTGCCTGCCCCTCTGCTTCCGTGGCAGCTGCAGACCACAATGAGATCTCCCCTTAGTCTCCTGTTCTCCAGGCTGAACAGGCCAAGTGCCCTCAGCTTTTCCTTATATGTTTTCTCCTCCAGAGCCTTCACCATTTTCGTGGCTCTCCTCTGGACGCTCTCTAACAGCTTTGTATCTTTCATACACTGTGGCTCCCGTAACTGTCCCCAGTCCTGAGGATGAGGCTCTCCCAGTGCAGAGTAGAGCGGGACAATCCAGTCCCTTGCCTGGCTGGGCACCAGGATGCTGTGCCTGATGCACCCCAGGACACAGCTGCCCCTCCTGGCTGCCTGGGCACTGACTCACATTCAACTTTCTATCCACCAGGAGCTCCAGGTCCCTTTCCGAGGCACTGCTCTGCAGAATCTCATTCCCCTGGCTGTCCGTACATCCAGGGTTGCCCCAAGACAGGTGCAGAATCTGGTACCTTCCCTTGTTAAACTTCATATGGCTGGTGATCACCCAGATCTCTCTGCAGGGTCTCTCTGCCTTGGAGGGAGTCAACAGCTCCTCCCAACTTATTATCATCCATGGATGTCTTTAGTATCCCTTTGAGTCCTGCACGCAAGTAATTTTTTAAGATGCTGAAGAACACTGGCCCTAACACTGAGTCTTGCAGAACCCCACTAAAGATCAGTCACCAGCCATGCTCTGCACTGGCTCCATCTATAGAGCCTCCCACGTTCACTGCCAATTTGCTGTGGTTTAACCCATGATAACCACATGATAACCACAAAGCTGGTTTCACTTGGCAGCAAGGTAGAGAAGCTATGCAGAATGGCAGCAAAATGTCTTTCAGGTCTACTGCTGCTCTATGGGGACCCTGAAGTAAATGAAAATCTCTCTCTCATTTCTTCCACCTCCTGAGATACATTTTGTCACCACCGTAAGCTGCTGAAAGAGCCACCTAAGCATTATGATAGGAAAATGAGACTTTAAAGACTTTAAAGGAATACTGAAAGGAAGGGCCATTTATATTAAAAGCAGTAATTTCCAAACCTTTTGGATCAACTCATCTCAGAGAAACCCTTGATGACCTTGGCATCCTCATCATCTGAATCTCTGACAGATGTATTATGTACTTCTGTGGACCAGCAGCAGCCTGTTTCCACAGCTTCACACATACTCAGCAGCTCGTGAGCAGCTCGGAAACCCCTGGCTCAGGCAGAAACCATAAAGCCAAGGTGAGTTTCCAGCGGTGGGAATGACCCTGAACACAAGTGCAGCCAAATCATTGACTTGCTCCATGCCTTGGTTTCCCCATCAGACCAGACCTTTCAGGGCAGATCTCCCCAAACACACCACACAGAGCCCCAGTCACCTCAGCTGCTACTGTAACACAGATAAATAATTTTTGCTCTGCCTTTGAGTCACTACTATAAATTATGTGCCTCAGTCTGGTAAACACTTTTTGCATCATGTCTTCCATCTGATAGTTGCTAAAAGAAAAAGGGGAAAAAAAATTGTTCCAGTATCACTTCTGCTCTCTTTCAAAGAGAAAGAAAGCCGGCTTCCTCGCACTTTCCTTAAGTGTTGTTTGTCTTTCTTAAGTTCAACCTGTGCTTTGCCACCATCAATCTTTTAACATCCACTGTGGGCTGCCAGGACAATCAGCCAACTCTGCAGTCATGACAGATAGCTGAGGATTCACTCAAGCTGTCTTAGAAAGCCAAAGTACCAGGAAAATACACCAGGTTCACCCCCCGCTCCCCACAACACATGGACTCCTTACCTCTGTGGGCATGTCCACTTCAATTGATGCAATGCCTCAGAACATGCATGGGTTAGTCCTGACCAAACCAGTTTTGGTTTCAGCAGCTCAAGAGCTGCCCCAGCAAGTGTGTTGGCAGCAAACACAACAAAGACCATCCACCTTCACAGTGAGCTGGGCTACAACAGCTCTGCTGCTTTTGAAATTTGTGGCTCCACATTGTTCCTTACAGAGGTGTAACAAATGTTGGGTTAGTGGCACCTCAGGAGGTTGCTAGTCCAGCCTTGCACTTGAGATGTCACTAGATCAGGTCAGCTGGAATTTTCTCTAGCCAAGTCTTGAAAACCTCTGAAGACTGAGGCCCTGCAGCCTCTGTGGGAATGTTTCTTTACACCATGGCCCTCCTACTGGAGGGGCTTTCCTAAGACCCAGCCTGAACCTAGAAAGCTGGATTGTGGTTGTTGCTCCTTATTTTGTCACTCTCTACGATCATGAAGAGTTTGACTCCACTGTTCTTACAACCATCCTTCAAGTATCTGCCTGTTACTAGATCACAATTATCATGATGACAATACATCACCACCTGCCTGTTTCCAGAAAATGCTACAGTGGGCAAAGTAAGGCAGCCCCACACTCAAAAAAGTGACCCCAAAAGGAGGTTGTAGGGAAGAGGTCGTGTGTTTTGACTCATCAGCAATGATGCAGCACAGAAACAAGTTAGAGAGAGAGCAGGACCTTTGTGCAGCATTGCACAAGAGGGCTGGTGTAGCAGGAGTGCTGGCAGGCACTGCCTTTGCAGGAAAAATGCACCTCCTGACCTGCAAAACCTTCCCTGGTGGAGCAAGTGTTGATCCCTCCTCTGAATCATGGGCCAGATGACAACAGCTAAAATATATGATGGTCTTTTGGAATCAAGCTGGGAGATTACATGGGAGGAGCAGGGTGCAGCAAGGCAGTTTTGACAGATGGAGTAAGTGCCAATTCATGGGGTTCAGTGCAGCCAAAACTTTCTACAAAGAACTTGTCAGAGGACTTCCCTGAGTCCCATCAGGAGATCCAGGTGATATAATTGGTGCCCTTAAGCCTCTTAGCTATCCCTCCCTGCATCCAGGCTCAATATCCATAAATTCACCTAAACCAGCACTGGAAGGAACTTTTGGAGAACTTGTCAAATTTATTCCACTGCCTGAAAAGAGATTCAGCTCTCTGAAGTGGAGTTTGGCCAACCTGCACTTCAGAACTGCCATGATGGAGACTCCAAGCCCATCCCAAACCATCTGTTCCACTGCTCCACTCCTCTGGCAATCAGAGGTTAGGAAGTTTTTCCTACACTTTTTTCCCTTGCTGCAGTTCAAGCTCAGCACTTCTTGGCCTCCAACCACCAGCCATGGAGAACAGTTTACTCCCTTCCCCTTCACAGCTGCCTCTGGCAAACTCAAGGACTCTTTATTTCTCCTCTCAGCCCTCTCATCCCCAAACAACCCCATTTCCTTCAATCTTTCTGTTGTCTATATTTTTGCTCATTTTTGGTGCTTTTCTCTGGCATGGCTGCAACTATTCCCTATTTTTGTTAGTGGGTAGAGCATCCCAAATGAGGCATGGCACAGCTGAGCATGGGAGTGACTGATTAAAACTCCTTAGAGAGAAGAGGAAAAAAAAAAGAGATCATTTTGCACAATACCTATCCTTTGTACTTTGCTGCAGAATAAAGAGATGTTCTTTCTTCTCCCTCCTATAAAATTTCATCCCAATCAGCACTGTGCCAAACTCCACCTGGCATCTCCACCACTTGACAGCCTATGACACCTCTGCACTAATAATGGTCCTACTTCAGTCCACATCCCACATTCTCATTTAAGGAGGAAATCCTTGCAATGCATTTGCAGGTGGGATATGAAGGAACTACTTCAGGAACCAAAATAATCCCTTCAACAAGGAGTTGCCCTAAGGAATAGGGCTGCAATCAGGAAATCAGCCCTTTAACCTTTTCTTTCTTGTCCCATTGGAGAGGAGCAGCTCTTCCAACAACCTTGATTAAACTGCTTTTGCTTGAAGTAAGAACAACATTGATTCACGAAGCCAAACCCAGATAAACCAGCTGGGAAGGAAAAAAAAACCAAACCCAAAGCACTAAAGGACTGTTAAAACCGGTACACGACGAGAAGCTTTTGTTTTAGTCAGAACTGCAGACATACATCTCAGTCAGACAGAAAATACTCTGACTTCATGGTACATAAATGAGCAGGCAGAGCACACTGATCCAGCGATAGGGAGCTGAGCTGCTCTACGACAGCACTTATTTTTCACAGTGCTTCCCTGCCAGACAGTCCACCCCCGAGCCCATCGTGCCGGGCAGCGGGCAGACACAAAACACTGCTCTAAAGCCACGTCTAGCACAGGAGACAACAGACAGGCACGTCCAGCAGGAGAGGACCAGGAGACAGTGAGTCAGTACAGAACCAGCACAACACGCGCTGGTCTCGGCTCGCTGGTCACACAGCTAAAGCCCAGGGTTTTGTTTAGGGATTGGGATTCTTTAAAAAAAAATTTCGCACATGTTTTAAGGGGGAGTCAGGAGGAGAATTAAAAGACAGTTCTGTGCTTTGTGGCTGTGTACAAGGAGACCCTTTCATGCATGAAAGTCAGAAAGGCAAAAGATAGGGACAGGCTTTTTAAAAGGGTCTGTAGCAACAGACATAGGACAATGATTTTAAACTGAAAGAAGGTAGATTCAGACCAGATAAGATGAAGAAAATTTTTTTAAAAGGGAGTGGTGAAACACTGGCACAGGTTGCCCAGAGAGGTGGTGGATGCTCTATCCCTGGAAATATACAAGGCTGGACAGGGCTCTGAGGAACCTGGTCTAGTTGAAAATGTCCCTGCTCATTGCCAGGGGATTGGGATAGATGAGTTTTAAACATCTCTTCCAACCCAAACCATTCTATGAGGTGCAAAAAGTGTTTGTTTGAAAAAAAGCAATTAAGCAAGAAGACTAGGGAGCTTGATGTCCCAAGCAGAACAGAGGGGAAAAGAGATATTTTAGTACTTTAATTACTTTTGACCTTTAATTGTTTGCTTAGCTTTTATTATCAATATTACAGTAGCATTTACAGCCAAACTGTCCAGAGTTTACATGAAGCCCTGTCTGCAGCTATGAGAATGAAAAAAGGTACACTTTGTCTCAACCTTTAAGCAGTCATCGTTTGATCATTTAAATGTTCCTCAACAGAACTTACAACGCTGATATTTCCCAGAGCGTTGTACAAATAGGTGCCACAATCTCACACAAACACAATCCTCTGAAGTGAAACAGAGCAGGTATTGCTGTAAATGCAGATTAATGCTGCACAGATCAGGTGTGGAGAAGAGTCCCCTTTCCCAAGCATCCTGGGTGGAAGGTAGAGAGAAAATTTAGTCCTTTCTTCTCTTGCCATAGATTTCCATGAAAAATAAAAGAAAAACAAAACCAGGCTTATAAAAAAGCACAGCACTTCAAGGACAGTGTTAGCAACACACCCATGAGCAGACATACAGATTTGAAATGCACTTGTCAAAGGAAAAATAAATCTATCCTCTACCCTGTGTCAATACAGCCAGAGCAGGAACTTCAAATCCCATTAGCAGCATCCTGCAGCCTGAGATTTCTCCTTTGAGGTCTCAAAGCAAAATATAAACCGAAGGTATAAGGAAAGTGGCAAAGCCAGCAATTCAGCACCTTCCCTTTGAGGCCGTACAAAAGCCGGCATAAACCGCCTTTTGTGCACAAAAACCAAAGTCCAACCATGTGGGTTTATTGTGCACAAAGGCAGGTTTTACGGGAGGAAAGCCATCTCCCTCAGGCTCTGGACCAGCAAGCTGCTCTGAACTACTCTCGAGGAGAACCTGATGCACACACCAACACCCTGAATGCACACCACAGCTACATAAATACAGTATCTATAATAATGCATTAAAAAGCAAAGGGACGGGGCACCACCAAGTGAGACACAGTCCAAGCTGAAGGCCAACACCTTCAAATGCAGCCATCAATGCAGGAAGCTGGTGCAACTGGTGTGACTGGAAGGGAAGTCCCACTGACCACAGCGCTGGGACCGCTCCAGCGCAGAGATCCCCTCGACTGACATCTGCCAAGCATCGCTTCCTGCCCCGCGGAGGCTGCGGGGGACGGCCGGGCACATCTCAGCATGGCCGCATTTCCTCTTGGGAGAATGAGGATGTTTTGAAAACATAGGTGGCTTGCAAAGCACTTTGGGATGTGTGTGGATGAAAAGCACTCTTATGCACATCGATAATTAGCACTAACCACCGGCGTGTCACACCCTCCACGTAGAGCATTTAGCAGATTTATTCAGCCCTTGCTGGAATGCCAGAGCACAAGCTGGATATTCAGACAGTGATGTGAGCGCCCTTTCATGGGGCAGATGCTGGGGAGCTAATGATGTTTGATGAGTTAAGGCCATTGGTGACTCAGGATCAGCAATTAGTTGATTTCTGCGGGAGGAAGGTGCTTTGCTCCATTAAGCTAAAAGCATCCTCCACAGTTCAGTATGCACAAAGTCATTCTGTCCACCTTCCACAAAGCCTGCCTACGTTCATTAGGGGGTTGATACTTCCCACATAAACATTCAGGTTTACCTTACTGGACGCCCTAGCAGTTCCACCCCACAGCCCTGTGCCAACTTGATATTCCCTGGAAGAGCATAAGGCACACAAGGAAAGCATTGCCAAAAGCAGCTGGACACGCAGTCTAATGCAAAGGGATGTGATACCACTGATGTCTACGGGGTTGAACCCATTTTGGGCAAGGCTAATAACAAACCAGACCTAACCTCGGTCCTGCTCTATCCTGCAGTACAGGACTACAGACATCCATCTCCTTCCCAAGGGTAGGCAGTGATGCTTCCATCAATCAATAAAAGGCACAGGGGAGACACCAGCTGCATTTGCTCTGCCTGCCATTCCCGAAACACATGCAGGCAAAAGCAACAGGACCAAAGGATGCTCTGGCTGGTGTCCCCACAGGAAGGGACAGCATGCAGCTCCCTCCCAGAGGCTGCATTCCAGCCATCTGAAGGCTGGCTGAGGCTGGTCACTGGTGTCAGGGAGTGGGACCCCTGAAATCCTGGGGAGCGATGTGCCGAGTCATAGGACGGCAGCGCGTTTCTGAGCGCTGGTGCTCGTGGCACATGGCAGGACTGTCAGGCGGAGGACGCAAAGAACAGTTATTTCTTTCAATGAGTGGGGAATGTGACAGAGCTGGCATTTGGACCCTCTTTTCACAACTTCTTTGAAGTGTTTGATCTCAGCCGCTAACGACACAAAGGCTATCGAAGCGCTACTGGTGCTATCTTCAAAGGTTTCGGGCGTTCAATGATTAATAGGAACCCTGCACGGGATGGGGGAGAGCGACTATTATGGGAATGTTGGGGGGGATCCAAGATGCGTTAGTACCTTTACTCTTCGGGACCAAGGCACTCCCAGGCTCCCCCGAACAGACGGCTGCCAAGGCGGGGGTGTGACTGTCGCAGGTCCCGGGTGAGCCCGGCCACCGCGGGGCGCAGCCGGAGCGGCCCCAGCCCGGTGTCCGCTCCGGCCGCGGCCGTCACCGCCCACCCACCACCCCGGGGCGCGGAACAAGCCGGGGGCTCGGAGGTGCTCCCACCCGCCTTCCCCGAGTGGCGGGGAGCCAGGCGCGTTCGTTCCCCGCCCGGGCAAGGGGCACCCCCGCCCCGCAGAGCCGCCGCGGTGCCGGGAGAGGCGGCGGCAGGTGCACCCGGGCTGGCGGCGGGGCAGCGGGGATGGAGGCGGGGGAGACGGATCCCGGCTTTCCCGGGGCCGGGGTAAGGATGAGATGGGGTGGGCTGAGACTTACGTATCTCCGTAACTTCTTCTCCGGCGGTGACTTTCGGAGCCAGCCCGAGCACACCACCTCCCCGCCGCTCATCGCGGCAGCCGGGCGCCGCCGGGCGCTGCCTCCCGGCGCTCAGCGCCGGCCGCGCCGGCCCATGGAGGGCGGGCGGGGGTGGGTGGGTGAGCGGACGGATGGATGGATGGGTGGGTGGAGGGAGGGAGGGAAAAAGGGAGGGAGGGATGTGGAAGGATGGATGGGGGGCGGCGAGCGCCTCCCCCCGCCGCCGCGGCCGCTCGGCTGCGAGCGGGGAAGCAGGAAACTGGCTCCTTCCCGGCTCACCACGCCTCCGCCCGCCCGGCGCCCCGCCAGCCGTGTTAAAGACACAAACCCCGCGGGGACAGGGGCCGCCCGGCCCCACGCCGCCCCCGAGGGGCTGCCGCTCGTCCCTGTCCCCCCCACAGTCATACAGTGCCGACAGAGAAACTTTATCCATACTGCAGCAGGTGATTTCTAACAGCGCAACGTTTCCTTAATTAAAAAGTACAGCTCCCCCCAAACCTCTCCCCCATAAGGTTTCATTAACCCAGGAGCCTTCCACTATCTTGATGGAAAAGGTCCTTCTCACCCGGGAAAGGCGAGGCTGGCTTTAGCCTCGCTGTGCTCAGGGGCTTGTGCCTGAGATGAAGGTGCCATAGGAAAACAAAGAGGTTGAGCAAGAAACAGCCAAACACCAGTGATGCCAAAAACCCTCCCGGAGGAAAAAAAAATAGCAATAAAAACCCACGAGGGAAATCAATAAAAGCTTCGTATTTTATTATTGATTTTTAAGTAATGGAGCAGCGGCCACTGAAAGGGGATTTGACTGCCATCGGAGTCTCATGCAGACAAGCCAGGTTTTGTATTACAGCGTATTATACCCTGGCTGAGATTCACTATCAACTTTCAGATCTAGAAGCACTGTATATTTCAAAGCCTGATCCTCTCCCCCCCAGCTCAGGCAGTAATAAAATGTCCCTCCACAGCCCTTCGAGTTGGGTTGTGCTCTAACCTTCTTCTCACTGCACCCTTTAAAGCAAAACTTGGGCATGGCACCCATAAAAGCTGAGTACTCTTAGCCCATGCTCACATGGAAAACACAACACATTTGCTAGGGATGAATTTCTAAGACCTGTCTCTATACAACAGCTCTGCCCTAAACCTGCTTGGGCACATTCAGTCATCCCTGCCTCAGCTTCCCTGCCTGTCCAAACCTCTGTGGGCAGGGATGGTCCCTCCTTACGTGTTTGTGCCATAGCTGGTGCAATAACAACTCCATGCTGGCTGGATGTGCTACTGTATGTCACACAGCAACAACCTTCATATAATGCTGCTTGAGCAGGGATCTTGCATCACTTCAGAGCAGTAATTGCAACTTGCAGTGCCTCTGGGAGGTAGGAACAACACCTCTTTTCAAGATGGGGACAGCACAGTTAAGCCATAAGTTGTTTATCATCTTTGTGAATGCATGAAGTAGGGGAATAACCCCTTACAGAACAAGTCAGTCATTTGCTAGGAATGTATTTTCTAAATAGCTTTGTTTGTCTGCCAGTGAAATGCAAAGGCTAAATAGGAAGATTTTTCTACCTTCTCACTACCCAAAGGAAGGGCTTGATCCTGTTCCAGTGCTGGGCAATCTCTGCAGAGAGAGGCTGTGCTCAGATCAGCTTGCCCATCTCTGCCCATGCAGCGTGTGTGATGGGGCTGAGAGCAAGGGATGATGGAGAGACCAGTTCTGTGCTGGCCTCAGCCAGCATTGCCCTGTTCAGTGTGCTGGAGCCACATCAATTTACACCACATGAGAGTGAGAGTCTCACCTGCACACTCTCCTGGGTTAGAGGCACTCTGTGCATTTGTAGAGAAAACTCTGTCCTGGTGACCTGCAGTTGAGAGATCTTCCCAAAACACACAGAAACTTCAGGGAGGCTGGTGAGGTGTTGGGGATTTAGAAAGACTCAGTTAAGAACAGATGATCGTGATTAATACACAGGTAGCATGCAAAACTATTCCACGGTGTATGTTAATGATTCACAGGTTAGGAATTCACTTATACTGACACCAATGCAAAGTGGTATCAGTTTGAATACCAGTTGCAGAGAACCCTGTCTGCATTTTTATGTTAACAGTTTTCACCACACAGAGTTGGAACACTTCATTTGGGTGATGGATGTTCAAAGAAATGCTCCATAATTATCATTGTGTGAATTGGAATGAATTATTCTACATGTTCCATGACAGCCCTTGGTTTATTATCCTGCTTCCTTGCTGTACTATTCCTTCTCTCTGCTCATCCCCTATTCTGGATCACATTTACTGACTTGGTTATATCACAAGATATATCTGAACAGTGTCTGAAACATGAAGTACCCCTGTGAATTCTTTTTTTCCATGTTTTGGTGATGCCTGACACAGGGACTTTTGGATGGGAAATGGGTTGCATTTTCTGTACATTTAAATATGCCACTGTCTCAGATGTGACACAGAATCATAGAATCATTAAAGTTGGTAAATGCCTCCAAGATCATCGAGTCCAACTGTAATATAAGCTCTGTGCAGAAAAATGCTCCAAACAAAGATGCTGCACGTGAACGTGCCTCCCCAATTCCACTGTGGCTGTAAGCAGAGTGGGAACAGTGAGTTAATTCTGGCATCAGGCTGCCAGATTACATATGATCCGATGCATGTAACATTACAACGCCTTATAATGCTGGCCCTCCTTAAAGCTTTTGGCCAGCAAGATGCACAGATACTACCCTCAGTGCCCCTGGGAGTTAAAGACGATGTCTGTCATGAGCACAGCTCGATTTGGCAGCGCTTGCACGTTCGTAACAGTTTTTACCAACTTCAAGCTGTTCCTCCAACCGGCAGAGGCGAATGAACTCAGGCTGGCCCCAGCTGACTGCGTAAATCTCTGGAGTGTGAGCTAACAGCCAGCAGCCTTGGTGGAAAACTGTGTGAAAACCACATCCTTGTGTTGGAAAAACCTGACAAGGGAGTTATGCGAAGCCATCAAGAATCCATCTCTGCCAGCAGAAGCAACTGAAGGAGGAACAGCAGAATTAGCAGACATAGCAAGGGAGAAATTAAGAGATGCCATGTAAGAAATAATATTCCTTGAACGAGGGTAGGACTGAGAGAGAAACATTTTTCTAAGAAAAAGCCCTTGTACTGTCTTTAACGTGCTGGGGTGCACAACAAAGTGACACTTTCTTCTGCAGAAACCTCAGGGGTTTTTTTTAATCATGACCTTCGGTGTGGTTTCTTATTCATGTCTGAAAACGAAAAATCAGAACTTCTAAGAAAGAAACCACAATATCCACCGCTACTCCTTCCTGCTCCAAATTTAATCAAATGAGCTGTGCCATCTGCTGGCAGACGGGAAAGCTGCAGGCGGAGCAATTCCCCTCCTCGCTCCCCGTCACCAGTGCAAGCAGTCGGGATGGATGGAGACACCGGGCATTTCCTATGGATTAGAGACCAGCTGGCTGAAACGCTTCGGGCTACTTACCCCAGCCAGGCACAAATCCCTTGGAAATGCCCTATACGGTGGTTAATATCAATCGAAACAGGCGGGGGGTGGGGTGGGGAGGAAAGGCTTGAAAAATCTGCCGTGCTGCTTGGTTCTCCTTGCCTGCTTTTAATTCTGAGCAAATGCTCAGTCTCCTGAGATGCAGCTCCACAACAATAAGACCTGACTTTATCTTCACGCAACAGTTCCTGCAGCAGAGCAGGATGGGAGCAGCTTTTTGATTTCACGAAGAATTTTCAAGGTTAAAAAAAAAAAATCACCTCTTTCAAGAACTTGAATCTTTTCAAGCTTTCCACCCTCGATAGAAGAGCACAGCAAGCCCCCCAGAACGACTGCAATTGAAGCCAAACCACAAGACAGTCCTTTCCTTCTTGTGACAGGCAGCAGCTCCAGCAGCACTGGCTGCTTTCCATGAGCAGAGGGAATAGTAGCACAAGGTGCTTTGATCAGATAACGAAATGGTTTGAAGCATCTTCAGTACAGTGTTGTGGCAAAGACAGGGGCATCAGAGCTCTGATGACTTGATACAGGCTTGAAACAGAGAAGAGATGACTTGCAGGTCAGCAGTGTTCAAGGCACATAGGCTTGTGTGGAGCTGAAGGTCCTACTTTGTCCTCCCTCTGTTGGAGATCCTGGCCAGGACCAGCACATCCCATCCAGAATGGATACAGACCCCCTGGACAGCACAGGGGGGGCCTGGGGTGCTGAGCTGGATAGTGTCTGTGGATGCAGCTGGAGGACACTTCCAGACTTCACACATAAAGATTATTAAAGAAGACTTCCTATTCAGTCCACACTGAAGCCCAGTCCTACTTCTTTCACCAAACTGGACACTTAGAAATAACCTGGAGCTGAGCTGGGACAGAACACTGCTAATGCATTGTCAGTTCTGGACCCAGGTAGAGGGGGTTTTGCACCTGGTGATTCCTTCTAGGATGGATGAGCTCCTCATGCAAACTCTCTTGCCTGGATCCAGACACATTTTTGGCAGCTACCTTTACCTTTCTCTCCCCCCTACTTAAGCTATTTTTACGACGGAAGGGAAGGAAACTAGGAGCTTTCCCATTTTTTCTCACCTCCTCAAAACAGAAAACCATTATACAACTGCTTGGTGAAAGTGCACCAGGCAATGCTCCAGACACAGACACTATTCTGACATGTGCATAAAGGCCACTTCATCCTTGTTTTTCCCCAAAGAGACCAGCAGCTCAGCATGGGAAGGACTCCCTCTGCGGATACTATTTGGCACAATGGGGCTTTGACCGCAGCTGGACCCAGAGCAAGCAACCATAAAACAAATGATAATAAAACAGGCAGGGAGAAATCTTCACTGTGCTCCCCTGCCTGCTTACCCGACCCCAGTGTGCTCTCACGTCCTTAGGCATTACTTCAAGAGCAGATGGTGCTCTGTGGTAGAGCAAACGAGCAATTATCCTCCTGACACCCTGCAAGGCCTCCCCACATGCGATTGCAAGAAGTTACTTCACCCCAAGCTAAGAGCTGTTGTCTGGCTTTTCAGCATAATTGGATGTAATCAAGTTTAATTTGGTTGGTGCAGTAACTCTGAAGACTTTTGTAACTGGATTACTGTTGGCTCAACGGTCATGTGCCATTATATCTGCCGGCCAAAACAGAAGCCAGAATAAAAACAGATGCTTTCCCCCTACTCCTCCTTCCAGTGACACCCCTCCAGGATATGAGCTTGCCCTGTACAGCCAATATAATGAACTAAAAATTCTATTAGAAGAAGGAAGTCATTGCTGTTGTATTATGTCCAGGGCTCTTCTACAATGTGCAAATTACTTAGAATATGTATCTCTACCTTTATTTACAGTTGTTGACCATGCACACCTTAGAGCTAAAACTACTGGAACACAGACCTACTATGCACATGAGCTTTTAGAATTATATATCTTATTATTCTAACTATACAAGTAGGGAAGCTCAGACCATGAGCAGGAATGAGTGTCTAATGAGGATGGACTCCTCCAGGTCCTATTTTCCACTGTACACCACCATCTGAGAACAAGGAATATACAAAATGCTATGTTCATAGCAGACCTACAGCTCTACTGCAGGTAATCTAAAGGTAAGAGAGGGGCACCTGGTAAATGTAACAAAGCCAGCAGCATAAAGACCTTATTTTCAGACCCCCCCAGCTGCTACCAGTGTTAAGTCATGGAAGTCCATGTGAAAGCTGTCATGCTTTAGGTCAATTTTTGCAAATTCAAGAGCCTGTTGTCTTTTGTAATGACTCTCAAATGCTGACAGTTAAGACACACTGATAGGCTCCTGAAAGTTGCTGAGGCCAGGCAAACAAATTCTGAAATATGGCACTAGCTTAAATGTGAAAATAATCACTGGAGAAGTGGTTGGAGGGGATATGCCCTTGTGGTTTCAAAGAATTTTAGCCCATCTAGAGTGTATTATATTCCTGGCTGAGATGTCAATTGCATTTTAAACAGACATTTCCTAGAAGTCTAAAGTGTGAAGAGACTTTGCTGAGATCAGAGCAAAAGCTGCTCTGCATTTGCCAGTCCCAAATGCTGCACAGCAGCCACCCTCCCAGCTGAATGCTGTTAAGCTGCAGTTGCAGGCATATGCATCTCTGGTTTTGGCCAGATGGCTATTTTAAGTTTCTAATGATCTGGGAAATGAACACTTCATAATGTTCTATCTCAGAGGGTTTAGCACAAACTTTCTTCCTTTTATCCATGGCAGCACTGTTACAGATGGTATTGGATCTCAATTAGGAACTGTAGTAACACAGTGCTAAAAACATCGTGTTTTAGCATGTACTCCAAGGACATGGCAACATAATCCTGCCTGGCAAGTCATCCATCAAGTTCATTAACAAATAGGCTCATGAAATTTGTTAAATACTTGAACCTTATACTTCCTAAATCACGATGAACACTAATAATTTATTAATGCCATTAGTAATAATGGAATTTGAAAGACTGTTTGAAGGCACTGTATAAACCAGGCCCTCGGATTTGATTTGTGTGGTTATTCGAGTTTTGCGGGTGGCTAAGCTCAGCCCTGTAGGGTGATCTGGAAAGGCACCACCCATGCATGTTTACAGAGAGGCACCTAAAGCGTGCCTGTCCCAGAACTGCAGCTGCTGTGCAGAGCCCCATCTCAGCAGCTATGACGCCACGTACACGCTGCTGAGCCAGCCTGAAAGCACATGGTGATTTATTTATACTAAGCAACTGCAGAGGTCATTTCAAGTGCTTCACAGAGATGCCATCATGTGAGCCCAACCTGCCAAAAGGAGACCTCCTCAGTTACAGTGATGACAGAATCTCTGCAGTAAGTAAGTGCTCACAGCTGGATCTCCTGGAGCTGCAAACTGGCTACCAGTTAAGCACTGAGTTTCTGTAACTTCGTACAGAAATGGGAGAAACCTCTTCTTGACTCTGACAGAGCAGCCTGGAAATCAAACCCTAATCCTCACTCTTGCTTCCATCCACAGCCTCTAGCAAGTCCCTTCATCTGTCACTGACCTGGAGCATCCCAGCTGTGTGAACAGCCCTGGCAGCACTGACACTGAGGTCAGTCAGCCTTTGAGTTGGCTGTGGTGGGAGTCCAGTTGTCTCCTGCTTGGATGTGCAGCCCATGGCCATGCACTCATCAACAGAGCAGCAGCAAAGCTGGGGGACAAGCAGAAAACAGGAGACCTGTGTCTCAGAAAAAGATGGATCATATGCCTGCTTCACACAGCTTAACCACAGTACTGAGCACAGAGAGCCCAGGATCTTCAAAGGGCCATCAAAGATACTGGAATTATTGCTCAAAACTCACTTTGAAGGTAAAGACATCATAGAAGTATTACTAAAAACACTGTGTCAGTGAAGTATAATTATATTTTCCACTGTGACTGGAAATTTAGCCTATTTTTGAAGCCATAGCAGATAGGAGGGAATAGTCCCATACTGAAACTTAAATGTTTACATGATTACCAAGGCCTCCTACCAGATCACACTGGGTTTTTTTTCCTGAGCAATTTGCATACTTTTTTGCCAGCAACCTGTATGATCAGTGACTTTTAAAAACTCTGAATTCCATTCTTTCAGCACAAGTATCAGTACATCAACCTGCTGAAGAGTGAGATACACAGATATCACTGAAGAGCAAAGAGCAAGATCAAGCCTTGCAAAGAAAATTAAAAATCTACTCTGTTGGCTGCCTCAAATTATTCAGAAAAAAAAATCAATTGTAAGAGTAATAAAAATAAACAGCAGGATTGCTATCTCTGAAAGGCCCCAGGACATACAAGGATAGATAAAAATCACTGAAGCACAGTCTAGGATCTTAGAAATGCCAAAAATGCGTTTGAAACCAGATCAGTTGCAAACATCCTGCCTTGCTTCTGGTGTGGCAGTGCACCCAAAGGCAAACAGAGGGAAGTCTCATGAGCAGGCGCCAAGCAGGGATTTGGTTGATTTGGGTCAGTTCCATGCTACTGCCACACATCTTCCATAACCTTGGGCAAGCAGATTAATTGCCCTGTGCCTCAATTTCCCGCAGTAAAATAGTGCCAGCAATAAGAGCAACATGGATTCTAAAGTAATTTCATCCGTATTTCACTCACAATAGAGCCTACAATTTGTGGTGTAGCTGGTACATGACTTTTAAATGGCCATACAGTCTTGTCCCTCTCTCGCCCTTTATGTGGAAGCTCTCCCTTTACAGCATCTTTTCTGTACACCTTGTGCAGCAGACGCTGCGGCACAGCAGCCATAAAACAATGGGAGCCATCATTTCTTTGAACTCTGGGTCAAACTTGTTGTTAGCCAAGTCTGTAAGAACTCGTATAGTAAATTACATATGTCTCTTTATCAGCAGGATCATAAAATAAAACTTTACAACCCTTCTGAAGGTCATGGCTCTGCAACAAACATTAAGACAAAACAATAAATTCACCCCCGAGACCAATGTTTTTGTGGCTTCGGCAGCTTTGGTTAGATCTGAGGAAATTAGAACCCTGTCAATCTTCATACAAAGTCTTATTTCTCCTTTGGACCCATCTCTCATTTGTCCCTAAGTGTAAGGTAAAGGCTAAAACAACAGCCATAATGGCTGTTACTGATTTCAGCAACAGCAAAGCCACGTTTATCTCTATACACACATTTAATGGAAACAATGACAAAAGTGTTTCTTGGAAAATTAGTCCCCTTCACCCCCTGAGGAAAAACACATCTATAAGCTATTCCCAAAACAATCAATATTAGTCCAGCAAGCAAAACTGTACTTTACATTTCCCATCAAAGTCTTGGCATTCCCTCAAACAAGTGATGCTTTATAAATTACAAAGACTACCAAATAAACCAGGAAGAGAACTGCTGAGCTGGGCACCTTGCTGCATTTCCCTCAGGTCTGGGGGCCTGAATGCAGGTAATTCAGCTAAAATCCCTGGGCTGGTCTGCTGGCTTTTAAACTTTAAACATGTACCTTTTTGCCTCTGCTTATACAGAAGGTACAACAGTCCAGGATCTGAACACTGCCACAGCATCACAAAAAAAAATCATAAGGAGGAACAGCAATCTCTGCTCCTAGCTTCCAAGTGTGCATTTGCTCTCCCGTGGTTTTAAAAATGAGAAGACTGAAACAGGGTGTTAGTTCTGCAGGTATTATTTTTTCAATTAAAAATAGAGTTCTTTGGGATACTTTGATCTTACACATTAAAAAATTAAGTGAAGGGTTTATCTGATTTCTTGAAGTGAAAAAACCAGACGTTTTCCTCTAAACACTCTTCTGAGAGGCTGGCATTTAGTTATGCAAAGTTTATGGCGTAGCTCTTTTATCTCCCATCACGCTGTTCCAATGTTGCAAAGCTACCAACACAGTAATCAATGACACTCATTCTTTCCTCTGAAGCTCAAAGTGAGGACAAACTTGAAAAGAGGCAAGCACGGGCTGCTGAGGAACTGAAACTTCAAGAAATCCTTACCCAAATGATGCTAGCAGGGACAGTGCTGATCACCTGGGCTTGAGAGCTGACTGCTTATGGCACTAAGGACACCCCAGTGTCAGCTACTGCCCTGCACCGTCAGCCTACGAGGTGATTCCTGTGTGCAAAGAGTAACAGCTTTTTATTTGAAGAACTGTCACAGTTTTTATCTGGCTTCAGTCACTGTCAGGGTGCAGACTCTAAGAGAAGATGTAGCAAGGAAAGCTGCTTAAATAGAGAAAATTTTGGTGCATTTCCCTGCTTACCCATCCAAGAGAAAGGAACTCCCCGTCCTCCAGATTAACTTCCGTTTCATTCTAGGAAGGGAGATGCAAAGGAAATACATGACATTCCTCATGGAAATCCCAGAAAAAACAACGGTAATACCAGTCCATGTTATATATACATAGCACGAGGTGAACAATGCCAACATGGAGGGAAACTGTGGCTCCCACCCTTGCTGGCTACCCATAAATTAAGTTTCTCACAAGAATGCCAAACTCAGTATTAACCCTGAGCAGTATGATAATGCACAGGGCCTCAGCCTCTTCTCTCAGCACTAGCAAGAACAGCACATGTTGGAGGCTGTAACCAAGACCAGACAACCTTTCCTTCCCCTTCTGAGCCATCTAGTTACCTCTCTTGGGACAACCCTGCTCAGCTCCTGCTTCATCTGCCAAATTACTGGGGGTAGCTTTCTTGAACTTTCAGACCCCAGGGCAATGTCCCCTTAGCTGACTGGATACCCTGCTCCTCAAACACCCTGAAATGAACCAGGACCTGTAGAAGACTGGGGAGACTGCTCCTCATGGACACCTAGTTGGAAACACACAAGAAACCCATTCACAGTGCATCCTTGTTACTTCTTTCTTACTTACATCTACCTATCTACAAATCAAAGGTTCAACCTTTACCTTCAGTCCTGTAACAACCTTTGAAAAGGGCAAAGAATGAAAAGTGGATTAGACCAGTTCTTTGTTCTTGCCGTGTCACCCTGACAGCCACCCTGCAAACCTGTTTGAAGCAGTTGTGTCCTTCCCTGTAACTTGTGAGTCATGCCACATTAACCTAGAACTTCTTGGCACCTTCCATTGTCTTCTTTTTTACATCTTGTTTTTCACCTGTTGCTGTTTAGCCCCACCTTGCCCATCAGATCTGGCATCTCAGAGCAGGATCAACAGCCTCCCACTGGTGTCAAAACCAACACAGGCAGCCCAGAGCTGCTGTTGGGGATTGGCAGCACAGTGGACAGGAGATGTTTTGCCCCACTCTGTGCTCACAAGATGGGCTTCCAGTTCAGGCACTCTCATTTACAGCAACTGTGACAGAATCAGTGACTAAGGATGTCAATAAGGACACCTGCTCATTGCAAGTTATTTAGGAATATGCTATGGATGGGGCTGTTTGGCAGCTGTACTCTTTCCACATCTTTGTGCACAGAAGTAATTCCAAAACATAAAGGCCAGCAATAACACTTAAGACATAATAACATAATACATATAATAAAGACATAATAACATACTAAAGGAGAGATGGTCCAAATTCAGGAAGATACTTGAGTGTCTGATGTGGGAACTTCTCAGTGGTTTCAAAGGGAAGGCAGGTGCTCGAACTGTTTTGTGGAACCAGACTTGCCAGCTCAGGGCTGTACTGGGAAATGTAAACCAGCAAACGGACAATTAACACCTGCCTAATCAACTGGATGAAGGAGACATGAAAAAGTCTTGATATGCAGGAGATGTCTCAGTGCACACAAGAAACCCCCCAAAGTAATGACCTTCACGGTGATGCTGCTTGCATGATCATAACAGGTAAAACCCCAGCCACGGAGCACGCTGAGACACGGCAGGTGCCACATGACGTGATCGGGTATTTTTAGATGCTGCAGGTGCAGTACTGCACAGACAGAACTGTGACTGCAGCATTATCAGTGCAATGCCAGTTGATTACTATTTTTCCAGCTCTTCTACCTACTTGGAAAAGTTTTCAGGGCTGTCCTGCAGCCACTTCTCGTAGTGTGTGCCAATACACACAGGGCTCATCAGCAGTAAGACCACTACCTTGCTTTTCTCTTTATATACATGGTTCATACTCCAGCCATAGCAGGCTTCAGAGTAGCAAGCACTACACAAATGATCATTTGCTGGACTGTGGTAATTTGGAAGAGAAGAAGGGTGCTGGAAACCCTCAGTTCAAGTCCTGAATAAATCAGTGGTTTCCAGTTGCCTTAGGCAAGTCACTTGGTCTTCCCATAATACTGTCTTCAAAACAGAAATGAGTATTTCTTTACCTGGCAGAGAAGCTGAGAGCATAAACCCATTAGAGACTGCCAAGGAGTTCAGATCCTACAGTGATAAGCAATTACTTAATACATTGCAATGCTTAGGATCATCTGCTGGTTGTTTTGCAATACAGACCAAACTGCTTGGTCCGACGAGCACATGAGAGATTTTCTCAATAATAACAACAGAAAAGCAAAGCAACAACAAAACCCCAGCATGAACTGCAAGTTGGCTCTGGAGAGATGGATGGATGAACAAATTCTCATCTAACTGAACATTTCTGTCTGCTATGAATACGTGCTTTCTTGGAGACAGAAAACAGATACCTTCTGCAGAAGTTGTGCAACTAATTTGGTTATACAGAAAATGAAACTTCTACCAAAGACACTGAAGGAAACTCTCTCATGCTGACAGCTACAGTTTTATAACAGAAGAAGAAACCATACAGAGTTATAAAAGAACCCAGTGTACATCTTTATTGATGATTCACAAAATCAAACATCATTCAACAAACTCACTCCAGAAATTCCAAAATGACATTGTTCCTTACTATGTTTGGCTGATTTTTCCAAGGTAAACAATATTTGCTTTTAACCCAGAGTGGGGAGGATCATGCTTTACAGTAGCCATTTTCTGACTGTAGCAGTAGCAAGTGTGTCACAGCAATGACAATATTTTAGGTCACACTTCCTTATTAATATTTCACATAAAACCCCCTGCTACCTTTCAATGCTTGTTCAGTACTTCCATGGCTCGTACTAATCTCATGAGAATCGTAACCCTTTAGTTAAGTGGGATTTATTAATACTCCTGAAGTGCATTGAAGACACGAGCTGCTATCAAATTAACTGCCAGTGTCCTTCCATAATCTCACCAGAACATATACTACTTTCAATAACCCAGTATTAAATTGACCAAGAGTTTCATTGATATAAAAATTATCTTGATTTCCCAGTGAAACACACTCGGTCATATCCTGGTATGTTATATACACAGTTACACCAGCGGTTTTCTCCACGTGAGTCAACTGCTGAGCTACAGGAGACAGGAGTGAGAAAACCTGGGAAAAGGAATGACATCTTTGATATTGTCAACTCCCAAGATGTACTGCAGGTAGCGTTCAAACCCCATTCCGAAGCCTCCATGAGGAACTGATCCAAATTTTCGGAGGTCTAGATACCTGTAATTTAAACAGACAGTTACATTTGCAGCATGGTTATGCTGATGTCATTAAAGTGAGCTTTTTGTCTACAGTTTTGCTTTCCATCTTAATTATCTCCCTTTGACCCTAACCACTGTGATTTCTGTGTGGGTCAGGGGCATGAAGAAGCAGAATTGTATTAGCAGAAACCCCAACTTTAAACCCATTTAAATCAGCATAGCTATGCTTTGCCAATACACTACAGCATGTTTTTTTAGGAGCAAGAATATATTTGGATATGAAGAACAGCCTGAGCACCATAGCTCTGCTCATATTGAAAACACATTTCTGGTTTCAGTACCTAAAATATTCCTAGCAGAGGCACACCCAGGTTCCTACAGAATCACAAAGCACTTACACTACTGGAGGTGAAGCTCTCTGCTTGGGCTTGTCTAGCCCTTACCATGTTGGTATGGAAATCTGTCCTGCAAATTCTTTCAATTTCTGTTTGCTTTTCAATAGCCTAAGTAGTTTAATTTCCAGTAATTTCTTCAGAAGCTTAAGTAGGTCTTGCTGTCTGTCTGCTCAACATTCCTTCATTTTTTTTTTCTTTTGAAGTAATTATGATGGCATTTTGCTACTTTTCCCCCAATCACTCTTACAGACTGATTCATTTATTTCCATAGGAAGCCAGAAAAAAACTCCTTGAACACATCTTCTCCAAAAATGAGATCTGGAACAAGACATTTTATTTTGCACCTGTTGTGCACAGAAAGCTCAGAAAACATTTGGAAGCAGATACTCAGAGTATATGGGTGTCAACAAGATTATGATGGCTCTTCTGTAGTTACCCATTTCCCAGCTGGACTGTGGCTGATGTGATACTGTACTTGCAGCTATAAATTGTCACAAACGGTTTTATTTCAATAGAAGTGAAAATCATCTCACTGCTTCTATTGATTTCTGGGGCCACTTCTGAGCTTGCTGAGGGCACCAAGTTATTCTTCTTTATATGAATGCACTAGTAGGGGAATGAGTGACTCCAGATGTATTACTTGCTTCTAATCTTGGTGTATGAATATTTCATCATCTCATTAAAAAAAAAAAAATCAAGTGCACTTAAATATAAATGCATATGTTTTACTACTTATGAAGTGTAGTAGAGGGGGGCAGAACACTGTGAAAGAAATTAAGATTGGATTGATTGCAATAAGTGGCTTCCCAAATTTTACATACTGTTAATGAACTGTAAGGAAATATCATATTTGAGTGTATATATACTTATATATATATAAATATGTAAAGTATACATTATGTATATTTGAGTGTAGTTGCTTGGACATCGGATCGTTCTTGGCTTGAAGATTGTATTTTAATGGAGTGAAGACAAAGTAATGCCCATGATCACCCTTACTTGCAAAATAGAAGTACTCTCCCACAAATTCTACAGCTGCAAGATTGCCCTGTCACTCAGTTTGACAGTATGCCTTTCATACCATGAAATATTATTTTTCCTTACAGCTCATTAGCAGTAGTTAAAATTTGGGAAACCATTTATTACACTCAATCCAATATTCAGTTTTTTTCTTCTCCAGTGTTTTTCCCCTCCACTGCCCAAATAGCAAAAAGAGAAACAGAGCTTACTTTTTCCTAGTAGCACTGACACACAAAGTGCAGTCTGCAGGTTGAACAGCAGGCCCAAGAGTGGGACATGTCTGCTGATGACTGGGACCCACGTGCTTTTCTCTCTGTGCTGCTGGGTGTTAGCTTGGCTCCCTAAGGCTTGGTGTATGCACCCTACACCTTGTGATGAGGATTATGCTCAGGATATGAACACATAAGCTGTGCAACAGCATGGTGGTGTTCATCTCTAGCCACTTCACATGGACTGCCTTAAGAAGAACTTGATTCTCTGCAGATACCTTGGAACTGCTCCTGAGGAGCTCCACTGCACAGCTTTACATGGGCTTGCAAGGAAGGTGATGGGCAGACCTGATGCTGAGGGTGGTGACTCGTGAAACAGGAAAGATCTCATAAATGTGAGGGACACGGCTGCTGGCCATGGCAGATCAGTCTGAGCTAGCTCAGGAGTTCTGAGCAGAACTGCCAAGCCAGCTGGTAACTACTTTAGCCAGAAATACAAGTAACAGCCGATGATGTCTAGAAGTGCATCAGCCTGTGCAAAGGCAGTTGAGACTAAGCCCAGCATCTTCTCTCGCTTTTTGCTGGCAAGAGAGTTTATAAAGTCATTGTAAGAAGATGAAATAACTCAGCTGCAGCCAGATGAACAATAATAATAAATTCTACCCTTGCTTATCCAGGACTTTGATCAGTAGATCTCAAAGCACTTCGAGAAGCCATTTTGGCAAAAGGAGCGAAACAAAACCCATCAAAGTTAATGGAAAAAATCCATTGAATTAAATGTGCTGAGGATCAAGACTGTGAATCCTTTCTGATGACTGTGCACAGAAGAAGCTGAAGAATTGAGAAATTTTCCATTCTTCACAGATGAAAGAAAGAGTAACTGCCTGCAGATGAAGAGAAAAATCCCTTTAGGATGGAAAATGCTCCCTGAGGTTTTCCTTCATTCAGTAGTCTACAGACATTGGATGTTTCTCACCTCAGAAAGAGTTATGAACTGGTCTAGCTGTTTTTGCTAGTAGCCCATACTTAAGAGGGGAGCTGAGCACTCTATTGGCAAGTGGCGGACTGTGCAGCATTATTCCACAGGGGAAGTAAGTTGCTGTGACCCAGCTAGCCCAGGTGTTCCTGCTCTGGACCTGAGAACTGGTAGGTCTTCAGAGATTTGAATCTTACTAAAGTGTGTGCTGTAACAACATCCCCCAGCAAGGAATTCCAGGAGCTCGTTATGTGCCGTGTTAGAGGAGCATTTCTATGCATCCTCTTAAAGATTTTTATTCTTTTATCACCATCGTGAGCTCCGTGTGTTGCACAGCAAAGCACTATGAAGAGCAGTGCTCTCCTACTGATCTTTCATAAATAGAATGTGTTCTTCTCAGTCTCTTTTCAAAACAAATATAATCTCAACCTTTTATGCAATCTCCTTGCTATGCTGAAGGTTCTGTGGCCAGTTTGAAAAAAGTAAGGCTGAAAGAACAAAGATACTATAGTCCATGAAACTGAATATTCTACTGGGTGTGCATGTAGTGTAAGAAAACCCCCCCTGACTTTCTGCCTGCCTCCGTCTGGCCCAGCACAGCACTCCAGCTTCTTCCCTAAAGAGGAGTAATAGGACCAGGTGGCTGTCAAGGACAGTGATGAGCTGCATGTTTTCACTGGGCTCTGAAGGTTAAAGGATGGGGTGAGTGTAGTCACTGGCCAAGGGCTGCAAGTGGCTCACCAGTGCTACTTTTCCCTAAGTCCAACTTCTCCTTCTTACCCTGGCACACACAACAGATCACTGGACCCACCAGAACACTGACATTCAAGCTTCAAAGATTATTGGAAGTTAAAGAGCCCAAGACAGCTCAATCTTCTTCATCCAGAGGAGGAGCAGGGCTGAAACAACAAAGTAACATCTACTTGAAGACAGCAGACACCACCTGCTCTGCTACTGTGCACTTTCACCAGTGTTACAGCAGAAGATCAGAAAGGTACCTGGACTGTAAAGGGTTCAGTATGAGACAATTGTCTCCACTGAAGCACATGAAGATAATCAGATTAAGGAAAGCAGTGTCTTACAGGTAGGAAGACTGTCCAAAACACTGCTCATGCTGATGGTTGTGGAACATATTGTTCATTACAAAATACCTGCTTTGTTTTAAGATGGCACTTGGAGCCTGCAAACAGGATCAAGTCCACTGTTTGCAATGCAATATACTTAATACTCCCTGGTCACAGAGAAGTCAATGAACTCCCAGAGTACTCTCATCACTTGACCTTTCCACCTCATTTCCACAGACCTCTCAGTTTAGCCAAGATGATCATCTACAGCTCTGAGCTGTTTTCTCTCTACAGTTCAAAGGAAAAAGTGTGAAAATAAGGTAAAATAACTACAAAATCAAGCCAAATACTACTCCAACTCATATTCTATATGGAAAGAAACTTGCATAACAGGACAGATGTAGTGTACTGAAGAAGACTTGTAGCATTTGATCATATCACTTTATCTATCTTTTCAAAAACTTCCTAAAAGGTAGGAATGGCAAGAAGCAGAGCAGTATTTCAGATCATCAATTGCCTCTGCCTCACGATTCACCCACGAACAAGGCAATCCTGAAACTGTCCTAGAAACAGTCAGACCCCACAATATCCTCTTGCTTAGTGGGGGGAAGAAAACAGGTAGAATCAGAGATATGGCAATGGTTAAGGAACTTGAAAGGAGTTCACATTCAAAAGTCAGCAAATGTATTTAAAAAGGAATGACTCAACTATTCTTCCAGGAGTTTGTGAGCCAGCTTTGGAGATTCAATTCAATCACTAAATTGGAGGAGATTAATTTTAGTCTCTCCTGTACACCTCCACTGTAAAGATGGATGCTGGCAAGCCACCTACCAGTATTCTGGCAGATTTTGGACTGCAGTCCAGAAGCATCCAGAATTACTACTATCCTGCACCTTCCTAGGACACCAGACCCTGCTTTGGCAGGGGGTAACAACAGCTTTAATCTTCTCCAGGAAGTTACATTGTCTGTGATGGAGTGGAGAGAATAAAGGAGGAAAGAGTCTCCAAAACAGGATTACAGCAGGAAGAGTTTCCAGAATGTGATGGTTACATGTCACATGAAAATGCAAATGGGTGACAGGCAATGTCCTTAATCTTTTTTTTGTCAGAAGCACGAGGCAGGGCTGCGCTATCTTAGTAGTGCTGGAAGGCTCTGCCATTGAACACCAGACTTCCTCAGGCTGTATCTCAGCATCTAACCACACAACCTATCACCCTTGTTCAGGATAATCCTTCCCTCAGATAAAGGGATATGGTGTATTCTTGGCCACAAATACAACAACAAAGGAAGAAATTAAATATACCCTGTTTGCACATGGAAGCTGTGAAGATCTGCCATACACTGGGCTGTTCCTCAGTCATTTCATATTGTGGGAAGAGGAGAGTGGAGAATCTATACTTTGCTTTTTTTCAAGGAAGTCTTCCTAATGATCAATCTAAATACTGCAGAGTATTTGAAAACACTCTGCTAAATTTAAAATTCTCTGCACTCGCACTCTCTTACTAGCCATGATGAAGCACATACCAAGAAACACTAAGAACCTTCTGTCGTTTTAATGGGTGAAACTGTTGATTCAAAGGTTGATCTGTCTCCTTAGGAGGACAGTTTTAATGGCTTTAACTGCTTTGTTAGGGAAGATTTTTCGACCCAATTGCCCTGTCAATTGAAAAGGGAGTTATTCATAGACTTCTTAAACGTCACAAATTGCTGTGGTTCTGTAACCTGTTTATCTCGTGCACGGTGGTCAGCACCTACCCACCTTGCAACACAGCTTAATGATTTCATATCAAAAATCATTATGGGTTGTAAATTAATCCACCTCATGCAATCCTGAGAGGAATGACCTGTGCCATGAGTGGACAAATTGGAGGCATAAATTAAATAGCATTAGATTAACCTTTGTTTAAATGAACTGGCTATTTCATTTAGACTGGCAGTGATGGCAGGGCAACAGGGCCAAAAACTGTTCCCTCAGAACCAAAATAAAAACACACAACAAAAAAACCCAGTTGCTTAAACAGTCTCAAAGGAAGAAAAAGAGCTTGCAGAGCAAGGTGGCATCTTACCATTGATAGGCATCTGTGAGTCCTAATCTGTGAAACGAAAAGAAAACCCCTTGTAAGTAAAGGAACAGAGTTATTCTGCACAAGCAGCACTTACCTGTAAGAGCATGCTACAAGAAAAGGGAAAGCCTGGTGAACTATTGTATGAAGCATGCATAAGAAGACAAGAATCCTGGGATTTTTTCTCTCTAAAGTTATGCTGGTTCTGCAGGAAATAGACTTTAAAGATCTAAAGTATTTGGGCTTAACAAAATCAGATCCTGAGGACTCAAAATTGAGAAAAACGTGTGATAGGAAGTGTGATTTACTGAAGACAAACCCCATTTACACCTTGAAATGCTTTCTATGACTTTCCTGAACAAACAAGAAAGTCTGGCTTCAAACTCCACATGGACCCTTCTCCTCCTGAGGATGGTGGACTCAGATACTGTCAAAAAGTTTTGTCTGAAAAAGTGCAGCAGGCAACATTGTACTTTACATGAACTGAAGCATGCCTGCTTCAGAGAGCTTACAGGGAGAGTAGCAGGAAGCCCAGGGAATATCATCATCCTACACTAACAATTGAGATTTAATGTTCTGGTGATTTTAATTGCCCTGTGCCTTTTGGATTCATCATGCTGAAGTGGATTTTGCTCTTCTCCATTGACTAGATATATCTGTGTGAGCATGTGGCTGATTTAAGCAACAAATTAATTCCCAGTGTGCAAATGGTGTTACTCTGGCATTAACCCTCCTCCAACATTGCTTTGCACAAGTGTAAGACTGGAAGTGTTGAAGTGCTGGATGGGACTTTGCACAACCTGATCTCATGGAAGGTGTCCCTGCCCATGGCAGCAGGGTTGGAACCAGATGGTCTTTAAGGTACCTTCCAACCCAAACCATTCCCTGATTCTACAAAATTTTTGAACAATCAGATAGGATCTAGAGAACAATTGTCTATGGAGAATTACCAAATGTATGACATCAATTATTAATTAAAAAGCAACTTTGATAGTCTGACATTGAAGTTAGCCTAAAATTACCAAAAGTAACAAGATACAGACTAAGGCAGCAGGGAAGGAAGAACCCACATGACACTGTAGAGGTCTTGAGAAGTTCCAGTGAAGCTTCCCATGAAACTATTAGCAAAGAGCCATATTCTCTGAAATCAGGCCAGTCACTGAGGCCAGCTGCATCACAACTGGCAAAGCTTCTGACCAAAACTGCAATTCCCCAGTTACATAACATGATGACAAATATATATCTTAAGTTCTCTGTATGTGACAACTTCCACCTTCACAATCCACTTTCAGCCACAAAAACTGAAGAAAAGGATGAAGTGTCCCCCAGCAGACCCCGCTCCAGACAGTCGCAGCAGAGCTGAGGCATTCTACTGCCCTGGCCTCTTAGCATAAAGAAAACTTTTCTTCTCTGATGAGCTAAAACAGAGAAGTCCTTTGCACACCTGCGACAGAAGCACAAGAACTTCTCCACCAGTTTGCAGTTACCTAGTCAGATAAATAGATATCACAAAGACAAAAATAGGCTTCTTTTAAATACTATTAGCTGCCCTTCCACTTCTCTATCTTGCCAATCACAGAGAGCTGCTGAAACACTCCCCTGCTCAGGCTGCTCTCCTGGCATCTGTGGATTTTCCATACCTCTGTAAGCGTGATTCGAGGAAGGGCAGTCGCTCCTCTCTCAAGCTGCCTCCACACAACTCCCCTACTCCTGGTACAAGGAGATCAACAGCTGCAACCTTCAAAGAAAGAAAACAAATTGAAGTCATGCCACACAGCCACACAGTGATTAGCAGAAGAACAGATGACACTGATTTTTTTTGTAAAACCCTACTATAATTCTTCCAGAGTCCAGGACACTCAGGTAAGGATTTGCACATACTTGAAAAGCCTTTTGTTTACAGGAGGATGATGGGAGAAAATTTTGCAAGGACAAACATCAGTAATCTACAGAAAACCTAAATGACACCAGTAATGTCCCAGACTGAGGACATCTACTGTAAGTGTTTTGAACTGAATCTCACCAAGTTACTCTGATGACAACCTGTGTGGGGTTATAAAGAACCCAGCAGCAGCTCAGAAGACAGCAAAGACATATGGGCACATTTTCTGAAGCCCTGATTCCCTCCTCTGATGCTGTAAAGCTTGTGTTCAGCCCTATATATCCCCATTCCTTGAGCCAGCTCTAATGGATATGGTAGCAATGGCACTCATGTGCTGGATCCAAGTGTTAGGATTCCAGTGTTAGCACTTAGGCTGTTTGGTTTGGGCTGTCTTCTAGGGTTATTTTTCTTATCCCATAGCTGACATGTTGCTAGAATTAAAGCCACTGAAGACACAGTTGCATGGTGGTGTTGCTGCTCTTTTTAGCAGAAGCAATGCTTCAGGTTTTCTCAATTTGATTGAGAAATCACGATTTCAAAGCATGAGACTTGATAAAGAGTTTATTTATTGTGCCCATCTGCTATTTGAGCATTACATGGGTGCTACATTTGGATGACAAGAGAATCACTGACTACTTGGAGCCATCCAATTCTAGGCCTTTCACTCAATAGTACAGAAGTTTACCAAGAAAAGAAACAAACTGTGACAAACTTGACTTAAAGCAATTAAGCAAAAAGTTAACACTGTCCCAATTCCCGAATATTTCTCTTCCTGTTGTTCCCACTTTGGGTATTTTTTCTACAACAGGAAAAAAAAAAGGACAGGATCACCAGATGGTCACATCTTATCTTGAACATCTTGAGGGCAGGCCCAGCAGATGATGTCTATCAGTAGGCCAAGACATGTTCCTAGACAAAAAACTGGAGGTGCCCCATGGACTCACTGTGTGTTGAGGTCCGTCTTCGTTGTCCCGCATGTAGAAAGGTTTGAGGTCGTAGGGGTAGTTAACCACAAACACAGGAATCTCCCCACAGTGCCTCACCAGGTACTTCTCGTGTTCTGTTTGGAGGTCACAGCCCCACTGTAAGGACACCAAAAAGGGGCCTGGGAATCTGCTTTGGTGCCTCTTGCCCATGGCAAGAGACCCAGCAAAATCCCTGTACATGGAGATATGTGCTGCTTTGAATGACATAAAACCAAGCAAAGCAACTTCTCATACAGGTCACTGGGAAGTAGACAGTCTCACAAATCTTCAGGCAGAGCAAAGCATGCAATATAATATGATTTAACTTAACAGAACAGGGCCAGATTGTCCTTGCATCAACCCCAAGCATCTGGTATCAAATCAGAAACACACCAAAACAAGCAAAAAAAAATCCCAACCCCCAAACCCCCCCAACACACTCTGCATATCTAAAGGAAAACAGGCACCTCTCCAAAGCCAGCTTACTTGACACAGCAAACCAGCCTTATTTCAGTATTACCTTTGGTGTACAGAAAGCAGCTTTCCTAGGCTGATTACACTCTTCCCTGCTGTGTCCTGTTACGTGCTACATTAATTTTCACTTAAGAAAACCTAGCATGTTATTAACCAATTCTTTGTTATCAGAAACCTTTGACATTTGCAATGCCCTTCACTTTCCCATTTTCCAGTGATGTTATAAATCCAGTGGCTTTTGACTTGAGACCCCCAGTCTGTTTATAGGACATGCAAAGAAAATTGGGGGAATGGAAGGGGAAGAGGGGAACAGAACTCCCCCAGACTCTCTTCATACTAAAATATCCCATGTTTGCTGTTGCTGTCTCAGATCCAGGTAGTACAGAGACAAGATCTGAGGTTCTACACCCACTTGTGCACAGAGGTGAGAGTTACCCAACTGGCTGGGAGGGTGGCTTCAGCCAGAGGGTTATTTTCCTCAAGGTATCATAATGAGATAATGATTAAACAATATTATAGACATAAGATGAGCACCACCAGAAATGCTGTCCCATGACAGTGGGAGTGGGGATGTGGGGATGGAGTGGGGATGTGTTTGAAATTGGGCAAAATTTAGAAAACCATAATCTCATAGTTTTACAAAGACTAGCATATTACTCTTTTTCCCAGTCAACATCTATACTTTGGAAAGACAAGAGATTCCCCTTACCTACATCTAGATTACATGGTATTTTCATATGGCACTGGTTTATTAATCCTTGCCAAACTTTCGGTACTATCCTCTTATCCTTCCTTTTTTTTTTGAGAACTATTACAGCAACTCTTAGATGATTACTACTGAATCTGCAACACTCTCAGCACTACTCACACACAGGAAAGAGAAGTGCCTTTGCTAAAGCCTTCAACTGCAATCTCATCACTTCCTTCCCTGCAAGTGTTACATGTTCTGCTACAGATTCCACTCTTGTAGTGCTCCTATTTCAACCCCAAAGGGCAAAAGTTACACTGGATTTACAACCCAGCAAACAAAACACCCCAGGAGGCAGATAATCTGTTAAAAGAAGCAACTCTTGTGGTATCAGATGGAGAGAGAGAGAGATAAAGGAGACTTTACGAAGTTCAGGCTCTGCATAGGGACAAACCAGTTGGCAATGACCTACCTCTGGCTTGAAAGTGAAAGTTTGAGGAGCTTGCTTCAAAATTTCCACTGCTTCACTGTAGGAAATTCTGCAAGAGGAAGAAAAAAGTCTTAAAGATAACTATGAAAGGAATAACAAAGTTTTTTGGCTAAGTGCCATGCTGGAAAATTAAGGAGGCATTTCCTTACCACCATGCCAACTTGTGTGTAATGTCAGACTTCCCAGCAATGCTTCTTTGGACAGAAACCAAAAAGCATTTCATATGGCAAGAATCCTATGTTTTCCTGTGCTTCAGCTACATGCAGGGTAGGAAGTGCTAAGCTCTTAACACTTCTGCATTATTGCAATATTGCATTTTAGTCAGAAGTGAGCTCTGCAGGGAATTGCGTCACAGAAATTTGTGGATTTTTTAAAAGAAAACAGTATGTCCTCATCAGCATAGCTACAACAACATAGCTCTCATCCAGGGCGTGTTAGACAAAAATAACAGCCCAGGGTGCAAAGGGCTTGTAGCTCAAATGTTTCCACATTACTTTGCAAAACCCATGAGATTTAGGTGCAGCAACTTTCTCTACTTCTCTGGCAGATATGAGAGCAGATTCTCCATCAATTTCCACCAGCAGAAAAGAACAGCATCATGGCAAAGCAAACAGAAAAAGTGCAGTGAACAATGCTCCAGGTTGGTAACTGGAAATCAAGGCTCAGTGGAAGACAACGTGGCAGCCAAGTTTTCCACATACCAAGCCAAATGTTGTGGACAGAGAGAAGAAATAGTAACATGATCACAATAATTTCATCTTTGTATCCCTGGCTAATACAATTAAAAATCAAATTCCCTAATGAGCACAAGCTCTTTACACCCCATTAGAAGGTTTCACTAGAATAGGGAAGGCTTCTGGACAAAACACATCAAGAAGGAATATATTGCTCCACATGTCTGGGTTATGTGAGGCCACAGACCAGATGAGGTGTATCACTGGCACCGGTTCAACACATGTAACCACTGTGTGTCAGCCAGGAATGCCCCAGATCTGCCAGCAGCTGATGAAGAGAGACAGAGAAGGAGAAAGAGATGCTCTGTCTCTCTCTCCTTTTCCTTGGAGCATGGGAGAAGCTGAATGCAACTTTGTCCTTTCAGGAGTATCAGTTAGATCCAAAGAGAGGACTGAAATGGAGAGACAGTAACTTCACTGAGGACTCCCATGGTGCTCATGCAGGCAGAGGCACAGAGGGGATCCATCATGATGCTGTTGCCCAGGTCTGGCTGCAGCTGCTTAACAAGATAACCAGTGCTGGGATCAGCAGCCCTACAATGTGCTGTGGGATAAATGGAGAGCTCCACCACCTGAAGAGACAAGGAGTGGGGGGGGGGATGTGGCATTCTTGGGGGGCCAGTGAGGGAAACTCAAACCCTTCAGTTCTTTAGCACAAAGAGAACTGGCATTAGGAGCTACACAATGAGTTGGGAATAAAAAACCAATCAGGATTGTTAAATATCATAAAATATTTTAATAAAAAGAGAGCCGCTGGTGTGAAAGCGTGAATGAAAGCAGAACATCAAAGCCAGAACCAAACAAGACTGTAAGCAACCACTGTGTAGGTACATGCTAGAAGGAGAATATTTTGAGGATCTTGTCCAGGGGAGCAAAAGCCAAAGGCCAGGAGATTCAGGTGTCAGTCTCATGCAGAACTGAAAGGGTATACCTGACAAACAGTAAAAGGGAACTGCAACTCATGCTCTTTTGGAGACATTATGCTAACCCAGACGACACTGAGTTGTGAAAGAAAAAGAACATATGCAAAATAGGAACTCTTTCCCCAAAAGCCCTCTGCAAGATCATTTTGAAATAGTACTTACATCATAAATTTGTGCTTCAGTATTTGTTCCAACCTGCCCTTGGTCAAAACAAGAAAAACATAAACATGTAAAGCTACTCCTTAGGGTTCAGGGGCAAACTCAGGAAAGAGACCTCCTTCTATACTGTAATTTGTAGGAGTGCATTTTGATCTAGATATGGGTCAAAATCTACTCTTGGCCATTCAGTGCAAAGGGTACCCAATTATTGAAGCTGATGATTCAGAGTCTACCAGATGAAGTGACAAGTACAGTTCTATCACACTTGCTACCAGGTACAGAAAGTTGTGTGTCCTCCCTCTATTGGCCTGAACAATCACTTAATCTCAAGGTGATATTTTCACAGTTCCTTAACACAGGATCACACAGTAAAAAAAAAAAAAAAAAAAAAGAAGAAAAAAAATTAAGCCTTGCTATAGCCAAGAACCCCCAAAACACAGACAGGATTGTAGTTCTTTCCTGTCACATGCATTACCTTCTGTGCAGGAGCTATGTATTTATGAAAAAGCTCAACATCATGAGGACATTTGGAGAGCACAGTGCTTGTCACTGTCTTGAAAAGATCTTCCATAACCTAATAGAGAAAAAAATGAATGCATGAAAAATGAACATTGCTTAGGTGTCCCTGACTATAAATGAAACATTGTGCACATCAGCCAAAGGGTACAGAAGGAGTTTCTGTCTTTCTGCATGGCTCAGACTGCATAAGAGGGAACCACCTCACTAATGCTCCTAATCTGCAGGCTTGATTAGTAGCTGAAGTGGACTGGAAACTTTATTTTTGCTATGGGTTTAAGGCTTCAGTGTTGGCAGATGGCCTCAGTATCTTCGGTCAGGTATCTCCAGGTATGAAAGAAATCAATATATTCAAGCAGCAACCCTGGCTAAAATATTCAAGCAGCAACCCTGGCTAGCCACAGACACGTTACAACCATTTGTGGGTCTGTTCTCAGATTAATTCTTAGTGAGGCATCTGTCCTGTAATGAACAATTCTGGATTCATGCTTTGTTCTTAGAAAAGGCAAAACTGAAGGAAAGAAAATAAACATGTAGTGTGTAGAGCAAGTCCCTCAAATAGATCTCAGCTAGAGAGACTGTGTGCAGTAAGGGCAAAGTGAACACATACAAGATGAGTAGAGAGCTAAAGCAGAGGACACATCAATGCATGGATGTTTGAGAAACTAAAAAGATGTGGTTCCATTTCCCTAAACTAATGTGGAGTAACTAAATGACATTATCATCCAATTTGGATATACTTATCCAGTAAAACGGGCTTCACTCATTAAGAAATTAAAATGCCATTAAAAGCCCCCCCATGGGATGCTGCTGCATTTTCATCAACCCGTTTTAGAAGTCATTTTCTTTTTTGGTTAAGCAAAGCAGACCATCCAAGATACTTGCTGTTGTACAGACTACAAGTTCCCATAGCTCCATGTAGTCTTACACCAGCACAAAGCAGCTAGTTGACACCTGTGATATCAACTAATGATCATCCCACCTCTTCTTCATAATCACTCTCCTATTCTCAGTTTCTTTGTAAAAACAGAGCAATGTAGCTGGGGCTGCAGGTCATCTCAGACTGGGATGGGACAAAGTTTTTCCTAACAAAGCGCATCTCAAATTTCTGACACATTCCTGGTTGGTTGTGGTTTGGGTTTTGTTTGTGTGTTTGTTTTTGTGAGCGTAACAACTGCTCCATTAATTGCAGAGTTGAGAGAAGTGACGTTTCCACTAATGGTATCTAGGTGAGCAGCAGCCCCTAGACACCACAAAGCCTGTGACTGTGGAAAGACGCACCTTTTGTTCAGTCAGCAGATCCCAAGAAGACACAGTAGGTGTATGCTTTACAAGGAACCAGATCTTACAGGGTAGGAGGAACACAAGGCACAGAAACAACACAGCTGGGCTACTGACACAGCCAAGATGAAATCTCAGGCACATTGTTCAAACTTAGGTTTAGATAAACATCCTCTACGCCTGCCCCAAGCTGCTGAAACTCTGCTCTGTGCTGGAGAACAACCTCTGCATTCCACCATCCTAGGGAAGCAGACCATTTGGACTCCTCCACAGCCAAACTCAGACTCAAGACTCCTGCATCAACCTGTGCTCTCCTTTTAAAAAAAGGGAAGATGCAAATAAGGGAACTGCATTATCATATGCAGATGAACAGTTTTACGCCTCCTGGTACTCAAACACAGAGGAAATGAAAAGGCAGCATTCCTGCTGCTGAGTGGCAAATAACCAAACAGTCAGCTTTGAACTTTCTTCAAAGTAGCTAGAAAAAGGCTTATGCAAATGAAATTAGAAAACTTCTTAGCAATTCATCTGGTTTCACCAGGCAGAGACGAAGGGATTTTACATTAAGCTTCCTCTTTCTAGAAAATGAAAGTATCATCTGGTTTTGGAAAAGCATGTTGTCTAATTAGCACTTTTTTTCCTCACTGTGCGATAAAGTAACAATTAGGTTCCCACAGCATTCAACATAAGCAGCTTCCTCTTGTGGAAAAAAGATGTGGGTGGTATGGGAAAAACAATCTGAGAAATATTTCCAGGTTTGAGACTGAGGTTTTATCCTGGCAAAAAAGACAGACACGTGGGTCATACACTGGCCTCATCACTGCTCTTATTTATGCCAAACAAGTACCAGGCACAAACAGTAGATGGAAAAAAAGAAAAGAAGGAAAAAAACCCTCTCAAACTGAGAATTTATGTGTTTAAGCAGATAGTATAATGAAGGACTGCAAAGTAGGCTATAGGAAAAATGAGTGGAGAAGTGTAATCACTGGCTTGCTGGTTTAAGGGAACATGTGAGTTTGAGACATAGGTGAAGTGATTGGTTTGAATGTCCTCTAAAAGAAACATGTTTGACAGGAGACTTACATAGGGAAAAAGGCCCTGGAATCACAGCAAGTAGCTCACGTCAGAGGTGGGACTCTAAATGTCCCAAAAGCCCAATAATGTGGTTGCTTCACAAATGGTGATAGGGAAACTGTGCTGGTAGGGGGCAGGCAAGGAGGACAGAGGTTAAAGCTTTCTCCCTTCCCTCAACCCTTTTAGCCTTTCTCTTTTGATTTTCACATTTGAAACTTCAGCAGTATCAGTATCATTGGCCTTCCCCTATGTTGCTCTGTTGTTTAATGGTTAACAGTTAAATTTTGATTAGGAGCAGCTCCCAAGGGTACTGCTTAATTTTACCCTGGATCTTTTGACACTGCAACTTATCCTCTTCCCAAATAAAATTATGACCACAGTTGAAACAGAGCAAGTCATCAATAAAACAGCAGTAAAAGTCAGCAGCAGCAATTGAAGGTGCTGTGCACTCCAAGAAAGGTTCAAATAATCATCTTTATTACGAGAGAAAGAGTACAAATGAAAGATTGCATGACCTGCCAATAGGATTTTTAAGTCTGTATTTACCTGGGCCATGCATATGGACCCACTGTAGATCACAGGCTACCTACATATGAAACACTCACCAGTGGACCACTGTTTGTTGCCTCCATGCTTGCTCACACCCACTCTATGTGTGCACATCAACACAAAGGGGAGGATCCACATCTGACCTGGGTCATAAAAATCTCCTCTCTCAGCAACACAACCAACAGCTCAGGCCCCATTTTGGTGAGAAGCTGTTGCTGTGCAAGGAAAGAGACTTGTCTGCCAGACCACTGCTCCACTGGCCATTGAAGTTGAATGATGATAAAAGTTAGGCAAGAGAACAAGCCTTAGCTGTGGCAGCTGGATGCCACTTCAGACAAGGAACCTACAGTCCTGCACATACCCCAGTGTCCCTAAAGAGTGTTGTAAAAAACTTTTAGAACAAACCCTTCCTATGTGATTGCCAGTGTTTTCTCCCTCGAGACTGCAGTCAGATCCGCACAAGTGTCTCAGCCTTGGTACTGAAGACAGAATGCTGAGTGCAAACTAGACTGGAAATGAAATCACATACATGTTTTAGATCCAAGCTCTCTAAAGCTGACACCCAAAATCGGTGCACTACTGATTCCATTTCATGCTTGAACTCCCCTCTGTAAAATGGAGGTAATAATGCTCCATGTCACTAGGCTGTAATGACAGCAAATTAATTTTGATGAAGTACATAACCAGTGGAAGACAATGCTCTTGCCCTCAGGACACAGCTCAGATACTGAGTGTTAAATTGTATACTTCATCTTAAAGAGACATATTCTCTGGCCCTTAAAGAGACAGTAGTGCTAGGATGTAATCTTGTTAAGGAAGACTAACACTATGCATAAACTCCTGACAATGCCCTCAGGAAAACTTCCTTCTTGCATTTCCTAACTTTAGAGACTAAATAATGTGTTTTTAGCATGGCTTTGTATGTGCTTTTGATGAAATTCAATAATGACTGTATCATATGTCCTCTTCGAGACTCCATTAGTGTCATGAGTGAAGTGGGATCCTTTAAATATACTGCACTGCTGATACAGAAGGATGAAAAATAGAAGATAATGGCCTCCAAATACAACTACATGACACAGCATTGAAGGGAGAGAGTGATGACAGGCATCTCAGAGGACAAAAGAAACTGGAGACCTTGGACCACCAATTCAGGTACTGAGGGGGCTGATGGCTCTAGGGAGTCCAGGCACTTCCACAACTGGATCTCTTCTATGGTCTACCTGACCTTTTTCTAAATCCTTCTCTTTCTCATCCATTTTGGAGCAGAAGTGCCTTGGGTCAACATGGCTCAACTTCTTAACTTGACTTACAAGAAGAGGTCCCTCCTTAGATACTGTTACCCTGCACACCAAAGCAGAAATACTACCACCCAGCCACGCAGCGTAAAGTACTGCACTGAGCACACGGGACTTTCCACAGAAAGTATTGTGAAACCAGTACTGTGAGAGTCAAAGCTTCTTTATAGAACTAAAACACACTTTGGCACAGAACAGAAATTTAGACTGCATGATTAAGACACATGAGACTTCACAAGAACTGCACTACTAATTTAGGAATAACTGAGCACTACTCTGTGCAATTACAGTGGGGGAAAAAAGCCGCTGCTCTAAGACTTCAGGCCCTTTGTTCCCAAATACATGTAGCTTGGTTATTAAATCTCCTTTTTTCCTTTTATTTCATAATGAAAACTATGTTTCTTTTGGAGCTTTGGCTGAAAGATCTCAAGCCTCACCAGTGAATGGTAAACATGCACATTTCTTTAATGGTGTATAAGCAAATAATTCAAGATGTCCCTGAAAAAGCTGAGCATTCCCAGCACAGTAACTTGCTCAAGTCAGAGATACTTAGTCCAAATGTTGAATAGCAATCTTAAAAATAAATTTTTAACAATCCAGCTCCTTATGTCAGGACAAAGTTCAGATAATAACCCTGGCCAAGAGCCCTCAAGGCTTTCAACTGGGTGTTTTGCACCGAATAAAGGACTTGCAGATGACAACAAACAGACAAAACACCCGATGGGCAGATACATAAGAGAACACTGAATTTAGGTCAGTTATACCAGGAAAGACACTTAGGCTTTAGAGCAACTAGCAGGGTTTTCTGTTGGTTGGTTTTTTTGTTTGTTTTGTTGTAAGAGAGATTGCCCAATGATTTAAAAATAAACAAAATGGGAACTCCACTTCCCCAAGTAAGAACACCACAAAATCAAGCCTGTTGCAATACAAACTCACTATGAGGAATGCAAAATAATGGCTGCTAAGAGACTTTCTGTTATAGGGAAAGGTGCTTGTCAAAGACTTTGGGACAGAGGGAAGAGTTAAAGAGAGCACAAGATGAGACTTCACAAGATACTTAGCAGCAACAAAGGCAAAATTGAGAGGGAAAGCTTCTCCTTTCCTTACAAATAAAACCCCTACAAATTCCAGAACAGTTCTCAAATCTAATTCTCTGAATTGTCTGAACTGGCCGTCTATACTTCAAAAGCCTGGAAATTAGGGTTTTCTGCACAAGATACGTTGATTCTGTTTTGAAGGGCTCAAACACCACTTAACAGAAGACCCTGCTTACAACAGATAAAATTAGTGAAGATTTCAATTGACTCCTGATTACCTAGGGAAACAAGGGGTTCAGAAATTAAGGTGTGTAGATATACAGAGGCTGTGCTCTAAGAATACACAAAACTGTGCAGAAAAGGAAAAATAAAAGAAAGAGCAGGGTGCTATTCATGGTGGAGCACAGACTCCCAATGGGTCAGTCCACACAGCCCAGTGCCATGCAGACATCCCAGATTCAGAAGCAGCATACAGAGCATGCCAGCTTGGTGCTCAGGCCATGCTGATTCAGCATTGTTTATGATCCATGCTGAAGAAACCAGCACCTGGATGTTATTTTATAAATCTGCAGCCAGTGCCTCAGGTATTTTTCTTTAGAAGGTTATTTTTCCAATCACTTTCCACAGAGCTTATCTGATAAATGAGAGTGTCTGGATGTTTACTCACAAGTCCTGTTGGGTATAAGCTGGCTTATGCTGAGACTAGGAAGGTGTATAGGCATCCATCATGTGGTTAAACTGCAACTGAGAGGTCAATCCTGACAAATCAAAAGCCAGCTGACTAAGGATTTCCTCCAGTCTTCTGCCAAAGCCACAGTGAACAGTGTATGCCAGAAACTGTTGTTTCTTGTTTAGATTTCAATGTAGATTTCAAGGAGGCCTTTACAGAGCACATCAAGGGACACACTGCTTAAACACTGCTCACTCAGTGGAAAGGTGCTGAACATTTTGAAAGGGGGAATGCCACTCATTAGCACCAGTCATGCACATTTACATTCCCTGGCAATACAGCAACTGTGGAGCTTCCCATTCAGATGAGGCTGTGTGCACCTGTATCCTCCCTTCCAAATCCCCCCTATGGCCTCATCTCTGCTGGGCAAACTCTCCTCCTTGGGAAATACCTGTGCAACCTCTACTTGGCTCACATAGGGTGAGAGGAGCTGTGACCTCAGCTGAGGGCAAGGAGCATAGCTCAGGGAGGAAACTCAGGTACCAGTCCTGTATAGACATTTGGAGTGCTCACCTGCATGATGTCCTGAAGACTTTCAGTGAAGGACAGCTCAGCCTCCACCATGTAGAACTCTGCCAGGTGCCGGCGACTCTGTGAGTTTTCCGCTCGGAACGTCGGGCCAAAGGTGAACACGTGAGTAAAAGCCCTGCAAGGCAGCAGGGAACAGGTCAGGTCCAGCACACAGCTGGGTCTGTTACACCTAAAGCCCTCCCTTTTCTCCCAGCATCTAGAAACAATCATGCTTCCATTTCACCTTTGACCAGTTTAATGGCACTGCGGAATAAGCTGCTGTTATGTTCCTTCGTCCAGGCATGGAGAGGGGTTATTCATATCTTGTGACTCAGAGATGTTGCACACACACACTATTCAGCTTTCTCTGAACACAAGGCGTGCTCAGGACACTTTTTGTAACTGTGTAGGAATAAAACCCAACATTCTGCAGAACCAGATAACTAGAGAAGCACACAGATAATATATCAATTGTGCTATTCTCATCCAAGTGCCTTTACATTTCTTTGGCTGCAATGCCTGACCTTGACAGGTGCTGTGAGACCCCAGTGCTCAATAGAGCAGAGTGGGCCATACTGCTGGAGCTGCTGGGCTGGTGAGCACTGAGGGGTGCCCAGTGAAGCCCAGCAGGATGGGAGGTGTATGGCGTGCAGTCCCCCTCTACTGGTAAGACTGGAGTTCACTGCTCAGAGAGCCATGGAGATAAAGAACTGGGCTCTTCCACACAGCTAAAAATGGTTCTGCTGAAAGGGGTCCCTACTGCAGAAAACGTGGGAGAGCATTTAAGGCTGAAGCAACTAATGCATTTCCTATTGTGAAGCCATTTCTCCAGCCACCTTCTGGGGAGTCTATTTAAATACAGCCTCTCTTGTTCTGCAGTCATGCCATGCTGTGTTTCCACCTCCTTCGTGAGAAACCTTCCTGTCAAACACCAACACACCTTTAAAAGTTTTGATTTTATGTGGGAAGCTGCACTCCAAGCAATCCCTTTTACACTGTGATCTATGAGCACTTGAGCTCCTGGACACCCTCAAGCCAGAAAGAGCTTCCCAAATACATGCCATGACATCTGTGTTTCCTCTCATGCTGCTCATGACTGGGGAAGAGAGCAAGCTGCTTCAGAAAAACCACGAACTGGGCAGCTGCTATCTTTGGTACATCTTTAACTTGATGTTATTTTTAGCTGCAGACAGCGTGTAGGAGAAAAAGAACCCCATCAGTGGAGATTAAGCACAGTTTGACACTCATGAAAGGATGCGTGCTAATTGCTGGGGCTGGCATTTGACTTGTATCTTGCTCTGCAAGCTTTCAACTTAAAAAGGATGTTCACTGAAGTTTCTGAACCGGCTAATTTTGTTAAACTGAAGTTTAAATAAACAACACTACAGAAAGCAGCATTTTTCCTTTGCCCCTTATGGAGACATCTGTGCTACAAATAAAGGAACACACACATTCTGCTTCACTCATCTGTTCCCTCATATCACATGCTGGTTAAAGGTTATGATCCAAAGAAAGAGCACTTTCTTTTTCCTGGAGTTGCTAGTAGCAAACACACCACAAGAAGGTTTCAGGTCAAGACTTTGAATACATAACCTGCCTGTAGGTTTCTTTTCCCCATGGCTCTGTTTTCCCTCCTCCAAAAAACACACTTTCTGTCCCCACTCTGCTCTTGTGCCTGCACTCTCTCATATATGACCACAGCATCTACAACCAACTAACTAGATTTTGCAGCAAACATCTTCCTTCAAGCATGATTTTCAGCATGCCACTTTTCCTCTGCTGCCTTTCTCACTTGCTGAGATGTTACTGTAAACTTCTGTCACTCCATTATCTTCCTTCAAACTGCCCTTTGCTGTAGTATCTACAAAACCTCAGCAATGTTTGGATAAGTGATGTAACCAAGACTATTCCTCACTGCTCAGGTCATTCACTATTAGATCATCAGTTCCTTGTGATCCCCCATCTGCAGCCACCTGTTGTCTTGGGTTATACAGAAATTCATGTTCTTCCTCACACAGCCTTTTTGGTTTGGTTTTTTTCCCATGCTCCTAACAGCACCTGGTACAACAAGGTCTTGGATCCAGAGTTTAAGAGCCTCAACTGCTATAGCAATACAAACAACAAATACAAAACAATGAGTCATGCAGTCACAATCATGTTATCTTTAAGGCAGAACTGGTCAAAAGCTTTTGTTTGTCAGGTTGCAGAGGTTGGCCTGCAGTGGGAAAAAGGAGTTAGAGCAGGTTCTTGCTCTACCTGCCCCCTGTTTCAGGCTTTTTGAGGCCCTTCAATTAAAGCAAGAATTTTTCCTAAATAAATGAGTTTAGTCACAAGTTCAGTTTGTGACTGAGCCAGGATCAGACACAAGATGAAAATATTGTGAAAAGCTTACAGTTACTGAAGTACTCATTCAGGTCTGCTCAGTTTGATGTGCAGGTCTCTAATGTCTCACTGACACGAAAGCATCAAAGCAACATTGAAAACTAAAGTGTGACACTAGCTGGCTAGCATGAGCTCCTTTCCCACAGAGCAACAGCCTGGCTTCAGGGAGAGACATTTCTCAGCAGCTGTCCATGCACAGGCACTGACACTTCAGTTACTGTAGGTTACTGTGGCAGGACAGTCTCCAGCAATGCAGGCTACTAAGAGCACTTTGAACTGCATTTATTTCCTACTGATCAGCAGCCCAATGATGACTAGTAACTCATCTTTCAAGGGGCTTGCTGACTGCAAGATACCTAAAAGTAATCAAAAAAAAAAACAACAAACAAACAAACACCCACCCTCTTTTTGCTCCAAGATGTCAGTCATGGTCAAACACTTCATAGTCAGAGATCAACTGAGTACTGCAAGAATAAAGCCTCTCTGTGCCCAAGACTTTTGGGGAGGGCAAGTGCAGCACAACTCCCACAGGAACCAATTTCTGTCTTTCCTCAGCTCTAGGCACTTGTACACAGAGAACCACCTACGTTTACAGAACAAACCATTAGCACTGCAACTCTGGGCTATCCCAAGGTGACAGTAAGTGTAAGGGCTTTGTGATAGCCTGTATATCCTAACATCACTGGTGCGGGGCTGAACTTGTCTGACCATTGAAAAAAGGGAAAAATAACATTCACCCCTTAGCCCCCCTCCCCATCACATAAACCCCCATCTGCAGGGAGGGGAGGAATCATTCATTTCTCAGGCTAGCTGTAAAGGGAAAAGATGGATAGAAGTAACTGTGAGAACTTCACCAGGATCCTGGGACCCTGGCAAAGGGAAACTAGCCAGATGTCACGCTGGCAAAGCGATCAAAGGAGCTCAGTAAATGCAAGTTGTCTCATAACAGCAAAGTGGCACTGACCAGAGGCCTGGACATAACAGAGAAACACAGCTAAAAATAGATATAGTCACTGTTATCAGCTCTGTGCATGAACAATTATTTTCCATCTAGGCATTTATATACTGTTTACTGTGCCCTGCCATTTCAAAATATTAAGCAAATGCCCACTATACAAATCAAGCCTTTATTTGTATTTCATCTGCTATAAAAAGATATCTGTGATTTGCTACACTGCTGTATCACACTGAGCATGTACAGATATATCAGAAAAGTGGGATGGGAGTTGACTCTGCTCCGATTTCATGGTACTGAGAGCAAACCAGTCATTTTGTTCTGTGTGCATTCAGCACCTAGCACAATGGAGCCTCAGTGTAGGGCTGTGACTCCTATGCTCTATGATGCAAATAATCAATCATTTAACATTCCCAGACCTCTGCAAGACTTCCAGCATTTAAAAATAACTTTGAAATTCTGTGTAAGTCTCCAAAAGTGCCTCGGTCAGTTTGGGTTGTGGGCACTCAAGAGTCTTCTTAAAAAAAAAATCAGCAGCGCTAATTCCTTGTCTCCAACAAAAGCATACACACAGGAGAGGAAAAAAAAGCCCACTAATCTGTTGAGCCTTTTTCCTTAGCCATTACAGGCAGACCAGTAATGTCTGTAACACTGTCCTTGTACGTGCTAGCAAAGAATACAAGAGAGGCTTTGAAACGAATCCTTTTGCAGTCAGCTTTGCCCAGATCAGAGCTCTGGACAGCAAACCCAAGTGCATTTCTGCAGCTCACAGACACTGGCGGGGTCGACACCACAAGAAGGCACAGAGCCACTTAATTAATTGCTCCCTTTCTGTGACTGTATTTCGCTCTGCCCAGTTCTCTGGGAAAATGTGAGAGCTTAATGTGGAAGCCAAGAGAATACCCACAACCCTCCTTCCAACAGACTGAAATGTATCAAAAACCAGGGCCCCATGCTGCTAAACGCTGAGCTTGCTCCCCCAGCCCAGTGAAGGGCCCAGCCACTTTTAGCTACAGGCTCCCAGGAGTCTCTTTGGACACCAAAGCAGTACCTGGAAGTGTTGCTGGGACACAGCCATCCTCTGCACGGATGGTAGAGGCTGTTGCACAGGCCACACTTGTGTTCTCCACCCTGTGAATAGCCAGGAAGGGAGAAACCTCCCCCCTTTCACCTTTATTTCACACACTACTCAGTCTCCAGAAGCAGCCACCTTTGGGATCTTTCTGCCACGCAGAATGAAAGCTCATTGCGTTTGAGTTCATTGACATAACATTTCATTATAGAGGAAGTGAGAGGAACCAATAGAGAAGTAATAAGTATCCGTCCCCAAAGCTGCTTCAAATCATTCTTTTAATTAAACTCATGCAATGTTTCTAGGCCTCAGTGTCTCTGCCTTGCTGGCAACTTTTACGGTGCAATCCAAATAGAATTAATTATGCTGATGGTTCCCAAGCCAGGAATGGATTGTGCTCCTTTTCTGAGCCTGGACACCACGCTGCTACTGAGGTAATAAAGACTTATTTGTGGTGTTGAACCAAGGGCATATAACTTTGAACAAGGCTATTAATCAAGAAGATGCAATCCCTGCACAGTCAGCTTACAACCAATGCCAAGGTCACACCACACAGTAGTGACACAGCTGGAGGCAGAAGCCGGTTGCTGTGACTCAGGGCTAAGCACTAAACCACACCAGTACACACAGGGAGCAAAGATGTTTTTCAAAACTTCATCACCCCAGTGATTTTCGTGTGAGCCAAAAAAATACACTGCCAACATGGCAGAGGGGGAACAATTCATTTGCATGGTGCCCTTGCTGTCACCCCAAAATACAACACACGCCTATGTAAACACAAATATATTGATTACTCTGGCAAGATCTGCAGGGACAAGTTAAGCTGAACAGTGACTTGTGCCAAATCTCATCTTTGGCCATGCTAGATGAACACAACATGTAACCCTTCAACAGTGTGTTCCCCTGCACCATAATCCATCAACCCCTCCCTGCCATACACACACTAAAATCTAGATCGCAAGAAAATCTAGAAACAATAACTTCCAACCCAAATACAAAATAACACATGATGTCAGCAGAGGAGGAGAGACCCTAAGCAAAGTGACCCTAAGGCTCAGGAGTTTAGCTTTATCTACCCATTGTCCTTTCTCTCAGGAAGGGAAGAAGTTAGTAAAGTGAACCATACGATTTAATTCCACTCTGTTCTGGCATGACCATATTCATTTTGAGCATGGAGGACCTGCCTGCACCACTGAAGTAAGCAGGTGACTTTGCTCAGCTGCCAGGACATATCAGCTGGCTGCAGTGCTTGACCTGAACATGAATGGGATTGTTCAGGGATGCTGAAATTTGTCTGTTGAAAGATGTTCTGGCCCTGTGCACAAAACCACACACAGAGACAACCATTCAAAATATCAGCCCAATGTTTCCCGGGTCTAACTTTTGAAGGAGCTGGAAGCCCAGAGCTCTAAATGATGATAGCAAGGTACAGATGCCCAGCAATGTGGAAAAGAGGCAGAATATTTTAAATCCTTGAGCTGGGTAGACTGTGTTAAAAAATATCTGTCAGAGTTGGACAGAAGTATCTAGGTTTTAACCTCAGTGTAAAAATAATACTCCCGTTACTATTGTCTGGCGCTTTGGATAGTCTGCCCAATGAAAATGCACATTTCTGTTGAAAAGGCAGCAGAAAGGACTCAATTTTACCCAGAAAAATTAGTTTTGAAAGACTTGTCATGGGCCATTTCTGCTTGCCCTCTGGGGAAATGCAGATGAGAAAAGCTGCATCTTGACAAGGACTTTTGTAGCAGTATGTGAGGCTCAGGCCTGGGCAGCAGAGCTGAGTGTTGAGTGCTGAGGTTTCGGCTCACGCTGCGACGAGTTGGGACTGTTCTTCCTTTTGTAAGCAGCCAAAAATAAATACACAAATTTAAAAAAAAAAAAAAGGCAAGCTGTCTAAGTTCCCAGACAGGGACTGGGAAGTGCCAACTTCCCCCTGCAGCCAGTCAGACTGAAGCACTGCAGCAGCTTCTCTCGCTGCAGCCCCAAAGGGCAGGGACCCACGATGCCCGCGCGGTCGCACGCGCACAGCGCCCTCCTGCCACGCTCCAGGCCCTGCTCTCCCCTTGCCGCAGCCTCTGCTCCGGCTTCAGCGGCACAACACAGAGGATGGGACAAGGATCCTTCCCAGGTCATCCCCCTCTGCTTGAATATGATCCAGGCACACTTGAGTAATTAACAACAAAGTGACCCATATACCCTAATTATTTGGCAAAGCACCCAGAAGTTTGTTTATTAAACCTCACAGCAGAGCTAAACACTGGATTGTTAGTCTACAGATGGCAGGAGAATAGGGGAAAACCGAGACAAAGGACGCAAGAGTTACTCAGAGCCATACAAGTCGTCTGCTCCAAGCTCAAAGACCTCATCAGCCTGGGTCCTCCACCCTTTTATTCAACAGTGTTGTACTTTATTGTCAGTGGAGTCTTGCTTTGTCCTAGTTTTGATATTATTGTTTCTAATTAAAGTCAATAAAATGACTGATTAGCAATGAAAACTCAAGCTGGGTTGATGAAAGCCACCAGAGTAGTTGAGGATTTATTCAAATAATCATTTCCCATGCTCTAGCTAATAGAGATATTCTACAAAAGAACAATATAAAATGTTTCAAAGATTTAAATAAAACAGGTAACTAAGATGTTTTTCAAACTTAATCATCCCATTGACTTCTACTCTAAGGCATTAAAATGCATTACCAACATGTTGGAGGGGAATAACTGGTTAAGTCTTTTTCCTTTCAAAGTGGAAAAAACTCATGTTCTTTAGAAACTACATTATAACAGCCAGGAAAAGGGTATTTAATTTTTAATGTTTCAGATGAAAATTGGTTTTATGAACTCTGCAAGTATCAATCACAATATGAAAAAGCATCAGTGGTGCATTACTGAACAAAGGGAGTCGTGGTTCAGGCCACATTCCAAAGTTTGGGTGTAACTATTTAAAACCTCCAAAGCCTAAACAAAGTGGCTAAACAAAGTAAGCAACTGTATCCAAAAAATTGCTAAAATCCATATAAAATGCAACACATTTTAACTGACTACAACATGTATCTATATTCTATTCCTCTTTAGTACAATGACAGCAAATCAAAGAATTTCAGGGCATGTGCTAATGGATTTGTGCATCTACTTTAAGGAAAGCTGTGGGAGCAAATAGGGATGAAGCTGCCTGACTTCACATCTCATCCTGGACACGCTTCCCAAGGCACGGAGACTCCTTGAGAAGCAGGAGCTGCAGCCTGGACACAAGGCAGGTTCATGCTCTCATAAGCTATCAAGTTTGCCAGGGCACTGTTTTGGCACTGATGGCCAGCTGAGCTGCCTGCAGGCTTGCCTCAGTCACAAAGTAAAATAAACTTGCAGAAGTCACCATGAACGTGGCTGCTATGGCACAGGAACATGTGGGCAGAGGGCTGTGACAGACAGACCTGCTGTCACTCACAAAGCCACAGCTTCTTAAACCCTGCAGCTCTCACAGCGTTGTCCAGGCACACGGATGAAGGGGAGCTGCAAGGCCCTGCACACACGTGGATGCTGGGTTCTCCTGACACAGATCCTACAGCACCTACCACTGACTGGAACTGGGATGATGAGCTGCCCAGAGAAGGAAAAGGGACTATGCACTGGATTCAAGACAGAAACATACCAGTTCATCTCAGCTTACTCGTAAAATGAGGACCAAGAATTTCACCTGAGGACACCTTCCACCAGATGAGCATAAAACTGATTTTTCTCTTGCTACCTGCACTTGATTGTTACAGCAAGGACATAACACAAAGAGCACACAGTGCAAGACTGCTGGGACTGCATTCAGCCCTCCATGTGAGGATCCCAGAACATGGCTGAACTGCAGCTATCCTCAGCACACACTCACCATGCATGCAAGCGGATTACTTGCTTACATTCCCAAAAAGGTGGAGGAAAAAAAGGACCAAGAGGATATCCATGTGGACTGTAAAGCTCCAACTAGTCAAGCAACTCTGGACTCACTGTTGTACCTACAGAGTTCATGTATTTGGCCTCCCAGTAATACGAAGTCATTAACAATCACTGCAGCAGTCATGAACCAGACTGAAGTATGCAGTAATTGATTAAAACCAGACATGCCACGGTTGCTTTTTATAGATCCAATTAAGTGTCAGCCTAATTAATGGAAGTTAGTGCACTAATTATAAGAGTCTGCATTATGACTCAGACTCAAACAAATGTTGTGCAAGAAATGTAAGAAATTTTTTTCAGACGTCCAAGATAAATAATTACACTTATTTTTGTTACTTCTTAGCAACAGGAATGTTATACAACTGGACATCATTCCTGCAGCTGCATTCAGAAGCATTTAAAATTGTACAGTGTAGAGCAAATATTTGTTTAAAGACAATGCAATCCGTTTCATCATTAGCAAGTCATTTTGGAATCAAATTTTAACAGTGTGTGTTGCCAGACTGCTGAGAATGAAGCCTCTTTTATGGACGGCAGCCTCAAACATCTCTTTTGAGCTCTGCAGTGTTTTCTTGAACATCAAAATGACAGCTCTCTCTCTCATTCTCCATCCTCCATGCTTTGAAAAACACTGAAGTACTGGCATTTTAAAAGTGAAATCAGTGTGATTTTAGTACCCTCTGCAAGCAACAGGAAATTCACTGAGTTCAGCTCCCTACAGACTCAGGCAGACACAGCCAAAATAGTCTGAATGGCTGAAATGCTTTTTAGTCCTCTCTGCAACCTGCAAAACCAGTTGTAGGATTGCAGAGAATATCTGGATTAGGCAGAAGAGCAGCAGAATACATGATGGTTTAGCAATCAAGGGGATGAGCTTGAGGAGAGGGGGATTAATTATGCTGCATCTAAATCAAGTTTGATAAGTAGGTGTGAGCAGGCAGAAGTCCGAATGGAAGGCTGAGATTTTAAGTCAGCAGGAAAACGCAAGTCCTGGGTATGCTGAACAGAAACCCTGCTAGAGAGATAATTCCCCAAGATGGTATTGTGCCTGAAACAGGTGAAGAGAACAATGAGAACAAAGGCAAGAAAAGACCTAGAAGACAAAAATTACTTGGGCTGGAAGGGACCTCAGAAGGTCATTGGTCCAGTCTTCTGTTCAAAGCAGGGTCAGCAAGAAGGCCAGACCAGCTCAAGGCTCCACCTAGCTGCAGCTCTCATGAAGAGCACAGTTTCTTTCCTCCATCTTTTTCAATGCTTGACTATTTCTCCATTATTTTATCCTCTATGTCCACTGAGAACTTAACTTTTCTCAGCTTACCCCCATTGTCTCTTGTCCTCTTGTCATTCAGCACTGCAAAGAATGGGCCTGTCTTTGGAGAACCTCCTTGCAGGTCCTAACAGGCTGCTATTAGGTCGCCCTTCAGCCTTTTACCCATTTGCCTTCAAGTGTGAGTGTGAGATGAACAAGAGAGAAGAAACCTAGTGAAGGCCTGATAAGAGAGAAAAGAAACAGGGCTAAGGAGGGCAAGGAATGATGGGATAACTTATGCAGCCATTTAGGGAGGGGATAGCTCCCAGGGGTTTTAGGAAAAGCAATTTTATGTAACTCATGATACAAAAGGCAGAACAGACTGTGCCTGGGATGAAATGTGGCACACGGGAAAAACACTGATGTTTAACTATTAACAGGAGGGGCTGAAAAGAGAGAAGCAGGTACAGCCTGTGGGAAAGGAGAAGAAAAAAACCTGCAGCCAGCAAGCTGTACTTCTTGACAACAATTGGCTTTGGCTGTCTCCAGTATGCCTCTGAATCATCTTCAGCTGTCACAGACCCTGCAGCCAAGTTCAGGTCCCCAAAGGGGCCCTTGTCCTCACCAGAGGATCGGGGAAAAGGAAATACCACACGGACTTCACAGCAAACCAATGACATTTAAAACCAGATATCAGGACACAGACAGCCCTACACTTCTATCGCACACACTGGTTACTGACTCATCAGAGACTGAAGGGGAGAGCTCTATTACTGAATAAAGACTTTTCTGGAGACCTTAAAAAGCCCATAGATTTACAGCAGCTGACAATGATTCAGACACGCTGAGCAGACAACCTAGATGCCGTCACTGCTAAGATGAGGCACAGTGAAATAAGTTGTGCCAAGTAGGCCGTTTGTGTCACACTGAGAGACAAGATGAACTCCTCTGACCTTGCCTTCAATAACAAGCATACATAGCACAGCAGATGTCAATAAACACAGGAACATCTCTCTTCCCACTTTTCCTCAAAGAAAAGACTCACCAGCTATAAATGGCTCACTGTTCTCGCCTGTGATCAGGAATAGCATCCCAAGCAACGCTGCCATGAAACAGAGCCCTAAGCCCTGAACAACACACAAGCATGGGCACTCAGGTGATACCCTGTGGTCTGCAGATGAACTCTCTGCAAGGACACAGAAGATGTGATTCCAGACTCATCTGGTAAGTCTTCTCCATACCTCCCTTTCCAGCCTTTTCTGGCCACAGCTTGGAGGTTGCTCATGAGCTCTGAAAAGCCAAAAGCTAACCCCAAACTTACATGACTGCTTACCTGACCTTCTGTTCCCCTTCTACATAAACCACCCAAGGACAAATTTCTCCCTGCCTCTCATACCTATCCTGCTCCACCTCTGCTTTCTAATGGATTTCTGCAAGATCTGTCTCTCTCCCAAGTCCTACAAGTCACAAGAGAATATGGATCAAGATTGGATGGGGAAGGTTCTCCTCAGCATTTCTTGCTCAGTCTCCTCCCACAAATCCTCAGGAACAAAGTTTTCTCGAGAGTCTTAAGACTGCAACACTCAAGATTATATTTGAACTAAAGGTATTTTTTGAAGACTAGATAATTTTGTAAACATGAAGAATTTAGTCTGGCTAAAACAAAGGGTAAATTTCATGGTATCAAATCCAAAACAGATATATCCTTACTGTTTTACCTGATTTGTTTATTGGGAAGACCAGAACATTTCCATTTTGGAGGCGGAAGACTCACTTTTTGCAACTGTAAGACTAGGAGTGAAAGTGTCAAGTCTGTCAAAGAGAGAGTTCTCTTTCATAAAGGGTTTGGTCTTCATCTACAATGAATTTTCCCAATAAATTAACTAAATTAGTACATTGAGTAGCTGGCGTGAAATCAGCACAACAACCCTGACTTGAAGGCACATTTTTCTGAGCAGTTGCAATGTGGACTCTCCTCAGACATGGTCCTTGAGCCAAATCACTCCTGGCCAGCTGGACTGCTAGTAGAGCCAGATCTCAGGCAGGTAGCACTGCAGTTGTTTGCCACGTGGCAAGGGGGTTCATCATGAACTTACAGTGACTTTAAAAACACTTTTAAAGTGATCAGTTACTGTGGAGTGGAAACCTTCTGAAAACAGGAGGGGTAAAATCCTAGCTTTGGAAAATGTCAACTTTAAAGACTGGCCTTTTTATCAGGGAGTTCTGACCTGTATTTCTAATGGCATTTGCTGCCCATGCCTCATATGCAGTGCTGAGAATCAGTGCTGGAGCTTTTTTATGTAATCACTGTTGCACAGTTTAATTGGCTACTGATAAATAGCTGCAGTGAAATTTTCCAAAGGGTAATTTTTGCATACAAATCAAAACATATAAATTTTTTCAGGATTCTCTCTTCTGCCTGGTTTGTTCTCCCTGAGAGACACAGTCACTTCTCAGACCAGCTCAGTGTCTGTGATATGCTGAAATACCAAGCTAGACATTCTTGATAGACAGGATGTTGCTCACGTGGTGCCCTGTCTGCTGTGGCTATAGCACAGGTCACTTGGCAGCCTAAGACTGGCATCATCTCAGATATTAGCTGGGGAAAGCTGATGAGGAAGAGGTTTGTTTATCTGAAGCATGGGGAGATTCTGGTCCCTGGAAGATGGGATGACATGAGTTTGTATGTGCTAGACTTAATTGACTGTCACACATTGTGACCTTTACTGAAAGACTTAATTCCACAATTCAAATAAGTCCAAAGAAAGAACATGGATTCTAACAATCAACCTGAAATACAATCTATTACATTGGGCTGTACCCCTTAAATAGTACCCAGCCTGCTTTATGACAGAGCAGAAAGCTAAATTCAGCAGATTACCTGTCTGGTAAATACTTTCTCCACTGATATCACTCAGATGCACCTTGCTCTCTAAGGATGGAAAAATAAAAGAATCAGTGCTCTTCAGAATGCAGTACATTACAGCTTCATGCTCCTATTTTACAGTAATGTGTTGTTCTTATAGGCATTTTGAATGAATCCAGGGCCATCTAAATTTAGATGTGTTTATTCATAATGGAGCATAGCTGTTCTGGGAACCTGCTCCTTTTATTTTTATTTTATTTAAGTACACTGAGTTTTTGAGGCCTGCAGCTCAAGTGGTATTGAATCCCTTCAGTCTTCAAAAATATATGAAGCTCTTCTAGATGCAAAAGCACTGCAGTGATACATCACACAGCATTAACTCTCTAGATGCTATGAACACTCCAGAGCACAGAATCATTGAATGGTTTTGGAAGTGACCCCGAAGACAATGTTGTTCTATCTCCTCAGCTATGGGCAGGGACATCTACCCCAAACTGCTCAGAGCCCCATCCAACCTGGCCTTGAACACCTCCAGGGATGGGGCATCCTCAGCTTCTCTGGTAACTGTGTAACTTCTCTGGTAACTGTGCCAGTGCCTCACCACCCTCAAGTAAAGAATTTCTTCTTAATATCTCATTTAAAAGTTTCCTCTTTCAATCTGAAGCCATCTCCCCTTGCCTTGTCACTCTATGCCCTTGTCCAAAGCCCTCCTCACTTCTCTTGTAGCCCCTGAAGTACTAGAAGGGGCTCTAAGGTCTCCCTGGAGTCTCCTGTTCTCCAGGCTGACCAACCCCAGCTCTCTCACCCTGTGTCCACACAAGAGGTGCCCCAGCCCCCTGTCTAGGCTGGCCTTTCACTGCATCCATCCTGCAGCCACTGCCAGTCAGTCCATTTCTGGCAGATAACCACGGCAGATATCTACTGGATACCAAAATTACCAGTTGGGAATATCCCACAGACAAAGACCAAAACTTCTAAGTTTGCTCACCCTGCCATTACTTCCAAATGGAGCTGGCCAGAAACTGTCAGGAAGGCAGGCACATTGAAGAAATGGGTCTTCTCTGCAGACTCCTTTGCCTCTCTTGATGTCTGTGAAATGAGCAACAAGTCAGACCATTGGTGTTTAAATAAAAAGCACAGCACCCAGCTTATTTTCCCTCTTTTCAAAGCATCAATTTTCACTTTCCTACCAAGATGAACAGAGGGGAGGAAGAGAATAATCTCTGTTATTTGTAGTTTGAAGCTTCATACAGCATTGCCTTCAAAATTCAATTTCAAGGCTGATGAGAAAATTGAGGAGTGTTTTCTGTGTCAGTCCCACTGACTTTCAGAAAAAACTTTAAAAATAGAGTTATTTTCTTTTCATGGGGAAATGAATTTGTTTCCACTGGAAAAAGACAAACAGTAATAAAAAAAAGGCAATGCAATATCCTTTTAAGATTTGTTATTCAGTCTTCAAAAATATCACAATTGAAACAATATTAACTTGGAGACATCACAGCTTACATATTATATAGGCAGTGAAAAATAAACTGTTTCATTTCAGCTTTTGCATGCTTTTATCAGGTCATCAGATATTTTAAGCATAAAAATCTACAAGTAATAGAAAATTTAGTAAGTTATGAAAAACCTCAAAGAAAAAAATGTCCCAAGAGAGAATAGGCAGAGATTTTAAAAAAGACACACAAAAATTCATCTGAAAACAAGAATAACCTTTAATATTTACTGCGGGTGTCAAGCACTAGAACAGGTTGTCCAGAGAGGCTGTAAAGTCTCCATCTGGGGAGATACAAAAAACTCAGCAGCAGAGTACTGGGCAACTTGCTCCAGCTGACCCTGTTTGAGCACAGTGAGATGGATTAGATGATCTCTAGAGGTCACAACTCAGTGACTTTTAAAGAAACATGAAGATAAATTATATTGTATTTCAACATCTTGTATATGTCAGTGTCATCCCTAAACTGTGGAGGAGCCAAAGGTTCAGGAGAAAAACAGAACAGAACTTCAAAGCTAATCTGAGGTCTGGCTGATCTACATTCACTTCCAAATGAAGACTTTCTTCTGAAATGATTTTGAAATACTCACTTTTCAAGGTGTAGCTCCTAGGAGTCATGCTAAGTGTTGCTAGTTCAGCTAAGTATGCCACTGCCTCCAGACACCCCACTCCCCAACTTGCTCTGTCACAGGGAGCCTTGTTCACCAGCCTTTGATAGTCTATAACCTGCCATTTTTCTCAATGAGCTTGAAGACGGTACCTTTGTTCTCAAAAAGCTCTGCTGCTCATCACAAAGATAAAACAGTGACTTCCAAAAATCTCAGATCACAAGGCAGTTTTATCTCTTCACAGCATCACACTGAAGAAAAGAGCAAGCTTGCCTTGTTCCACAGAGATCAATGAAAATATGACAATTAGTGGCTGTAACCCCAGGACTGCTTCCTTTGTTTCAGAGGCCTTGCGATTCTAAAAAAACCAAACACCAAACTCCAAGGATGCAGAAGGAGGCCCCTACTGTTTTCATCAAATAAACCCAGAGCATTTGCTCAAAAACAATAAGGATATTAATAAACATCAGACATTCACATACTGCAGCCCCAGAACCATGGCCAGGACACTAAAAAGAAGAGCCATGGTTTCTGACTTCTCTTTCCCTGCAAGCTTAGTTCAGTGACATTCCTTGCTTCACCAGTGAAAAATCCCACCTAATCCTGTAGGATGCAACTTCTAAACAATGAGAAAGACACAAACTGGAAGCAAAAAAAGAACAAGAAATTAGCCACAAAATCTCAATGCTTCCCCCCAAATCCACAAACAGGATACAGCTGTCTCCAGGAGCTGGGGCCTGGTTTATTTATAATAACTTTCTGTCATTTTTCATTCTCCGAATCAGATGTGATCTCAGAGAGACATAAAGAAAACAGAAACACAGTAAGTGACTGGAGAGTGAGACAATCTACAACTCAACTGGGCTTCTGAAAACCTGCAGCCTGTTTGAGAGGTCACTGAGAGATCCCAAGATGTATGTCTGCATTGTGAGCAGCTCCTGAATGGCTTCTGACAGAAGATGAAGAGTAAACACAGCAATATTTAGATAAAATTTTACTGCCCCATCACCATCTGATCTCCTCCCCTCTCTACAGCTGCCCACTTGCTCCCCCTCATCCTAAGGCACAATACTCGATACAATGGGTGTTGTGAATGCAACACAGCTCATGCAGAAAACTTTTCTGTGCAGGAAAAATGGAATGCTTCCCTTTTTGTTCAGAAGGGACACTTTCAGCAAGGGGAGATTCCGCAATTAGCAGCTGCACATTTCACAGGTACACGTATCAGCTAATCCACTGGAGATGATTCCTCCACTTTACACATCTGAGCACAGGTCAATATTCCCAAGAGCCTGTGCCCCAGATTCATGCTCAGCCTTTTAGATCAAGATGGTTTCTTTAAGTGTATGAAACCACAGCCAATGGTACAAGACAAACAAATGGTAGGGGACTCTATCCCTTCACTGCTGACAGAGAATGATTTTCATGCCCATGAGTAGCAAAATGAAGCAACAACATCGTGGTGCTTTTACTTCAACTAGATGGATGCTTCTCCCAATTCCCAAGCCCCAAACAAGGACTTGATAAAAGATTAGGAGGGGAACTATGGGCTTCCTTTCAAGCTCTTTCCATCCCAGAGTTGAAAACTACCTAAATTACAATTGGGTAAAAGGGAGAGGGAATCTGTACAAAACATGTTGGTGTCTCAGTGCTATAAACATACTAGTATTTGACATCAACTTCAAAGGCTTTTTATTCTCCTTCTAAATACAAGAACAACTGGATTTAGTACCTGTTTTGTTCTCCATCTCCACAAATGTCTAATGATTTAATTTAAAGTTATTCCCTTTGATGTCAGTCTTGTATTAACTTCTCCTTGAGGCAATTAGCTTCAGGAGAGTACAAACTGTTTGATTCTGTCTTACACTCTATGCAAGCCAAAAGCATGAAGGGATCAGAGGAGACTTGGAAAGCTCATAGAAATCATTGCTCTAGCTCTAGCCCAGGCCCACACCACCATGCTGCTGCAGCTTCCCAGAAATACATCTTTAATCCAGACTTGCCCTCTGTGGCACTCCATTATAAACATGATTGGATTTTCCTTTTTAGACAACCCCCACAAAATTCTGAACTTTCAAGAAGTCCTCCTTGCAATTCCAGTCCAAATTCTGATCAGCTGGACTTGCTCTGAGGAATAGCAGCTGGTTCTGCTGAGACACACTTCTCATAAATATGTACTGGAATGCATAATGTCTCATAAATACAGACTGGACAGGCGGATATGAATCAGGTAGAAATGAGCAGAAACTGGGAGAGCTACAACATGAAAAAGCAAGCCGTCCCTCAGCTCAGGTCCAGCTTACCCTGAACCCTGCAGAGCACATCTCTGAAATACCAGTCTCCCAGGAGCTGGCTGCCTCCCAGACCATCACACATCTCTAAAAGGGAAAACACCTTACAGACACTAATACTCTTGCATTTAACTGTGATTCTCTCCAGCAGATCCCAGCTTCCTTTGGTGCCAACAAGGATATTTTTCAGTAGTACCAAAGGGATGGCAAGAGTAAATTTCTGCATCTTCAGCAGCAGGTACATATTGCTGGTGCCACAGCGGACACAGCCATAAATTTGCACCTTCAGGAACCTAAAAACTTTGACATTCACTCCTGTGAGCGAGGGGCAAAAACCCCCTAAAGCCCAACACCGTACGATCTCCAGATGCATTTCAGAGAAGAACTATAACCTGGATGATTCTTCAGGTTTCCAGTTAAATATCCTTTCAAGTAATGAAATGTCCTGAGCCAGACCCTGGGCTCAGCCAAACTCTATCCAGGTGCCATGAGGTGTGTGTGTGGGAAGAGCCAAGCCTCACACTGAGCACATTTTACCTCTGCTGGAGCCGTCAGGCAGAGTGCAGCACTCCTGCAGCACACCACTGTACATGGAGAGAGTGGTCCCAGGAAGGAACACAGCCACAGGCAATAAGAACTGCATGGGAGATCTACTTCAAGGAGCTGTGAATGCATGATACAGCCGTTATGCTTTGGAACTCACTGCATGCTGAGTTCTCTTAAAAGGCAACAGGGAAAGTGGCTGTGGAGACGCACATTGAACCAGCTGGAGTGTCCTGGGCCAGACAGGCTCTTACAGAGCACAGAGAAGCCTTCACCTTCTCCACAGCAGCTGACAGTGGCCATGCAAAGAAAATTTTCCAGGGAGCAAAGTGGAAAAGAGAGCAAGAGACTCAAAGCAGGGAGTCTTCAACACTGCAGACAGAGTGGGAGGCTACTGAAAATAGCAGGGAACAGACACGCAGCTGGGTCACAAGGACAAAAGTAAGGCAGATTTCCTAGGATGCAGCCACAGAAAAGGACTGGGTAAAGTTTCTTGCAACATACAAAGCTGCTAAGAATTTTAGACTTCAGAAGAAATAAAAGAGAAAAATAAGTAAAAAAAAAAAAAGGAAAGAATCTGTGCTAAAGTGGAAGTGCTAAAACTGCTGGTATAGGGGAATCATTTTCAGATTAAAATAGAGTAATGCTGATCTGCATTCTCCCTATTTCACAAATTACCTCATCCTGCTTTGGGTGATACTAAAACTGCTTCCAACAGCCAAAGCTCTTCTAGTATTTTCAATATATTTACTTTAAAGAAAGAAGAACAAACAAGGTGCTTTCTCCCCTACATGCTCCCACCACAGTAAGACACTGTCAACAGTGCAGAAAGCCACAAGCTGCTGGTGCTGTTGTTAGCCATGTGCTCTAGGGTCTGCCTAGTCATCCTCACACTTCTGGCAGTTTCTCCTCAAACTTACACTTTCCATGTGGAAAATTCCTCTGGATACATCTTGTGACTTATTCTTTAAAATGTCCTCTGCTTTCTGCACTCTTTTCACCATTACAGTACTTAATTTTAAAAACATTTAGTTGATTTGCCCAGCAGAGAGGGAATATGGATTCTCCCCCACCCCAAGCTCTAATATGAGAGCATCCCAACCAAAGCTATATACAGATTAATCAGTACATCCAAAACCAAACAAAGATAATGAGGACACTGAACACATAAACAAACACAAATCCTACAGGATTAAGAGTTTTAGGAATCAAAGACCATATTTCAAAAAGCCTTTTCTTTCTAACTTCAGATACATTTTTCCCCATCTCTTCAATTCACATGTAAAAACATATTCCTATTCTCTTAACTTTCCATCACTTCAAAAGAATGCACAGGCCTGAGCAGCCATCAGATGTTAGTCAGAGGATTAAAATTGTGCCAGTAAGAGAAAACAGCTATTTAAAGGCAATAGTTCACAGTGGGTGCAAAAGCAGTCTCTACTTGAGTCCTAAAGGCTATTCAACTGAAGCTTTCAGCTTACTCCACCTGCAGCAGGCCAGCTAAACTGGTGAGAGTATTGGCTCTATACACTGCCCAAAGGAGCTAAAAAAACCACCAAAACCCTAAAAAGAGAAAAAACCCTACTGTTAAGAGCAGATGATTTGTGACTACTGCAAATTGAGGATCAACAGGACACCAATTCTGGTTGCAGCTAGAAGACAGATCTTTAAACTTAAGGAAGAGGATTTAAATGTTTTTTGAACCTGAAGAATCTAATTTGAAGGTTGTTTTCATCAATTCCCATCACCAGAAATCTTAGTTCCTCCTCAAATACAAGAGGAACATGAATTTATATTCTCCCTTGTCCTGTTCCAACAGTGAATTAAAGGCTAGTTTAAAAAGTGACTGAATACAGCAGACAAGAATATCTTGATAGTTGGTTTGGTTAAAAGCACATGAAAATTCTGGGCTTTGCTGCAAATATCACACCCTTACTATTATGTCTGACACCCTTCTGTCACTCTTATTTTGTGTCTGACAACACCACATGCATGGCCCAAGGCAGGCTTAATCCTCCCCACATTTTCACTGTCATAAAACAGTGTCACTGCTCCAGTGGGGCAAAGTGATCCCAGCAGGCAGGATAGGAGGTGGTCTTAGAGCTCTGCTGGCCAGGACCAGTTGTGAACAGGGCTTTGCAGAAACAAAACCAAGTCCTAAAAGAGGCCAGACAATGAAGCTGTACTCAAAGAAGCAACAAGAAATCAGGGAGAACGTCCCTCTTCCCAGCAGCAAGTGGGATTGTGAAGCCCTTCCTTTATGGCACAGGCCATTTAATGGGGTCTGACTTGGCACTTACAGCACACTCTTCAAGCACAGCCACAGTTACATTTCTCCAAGACAGGTATTACTTGCAACTCAGCAATCCCACTGGAGAGGAGTAAAATATCTGCCTTGAACCATGCATTTTGATAAGATCCAGTTCATACAAGTTTCAGTCTCACAATTTAGCACCTCATTCAACATTTGCATCAGGGCTTCTGTCACTACCAGCCACCTACGCTGTAGTCCTGCATCCTCTACAGCTTTCAAGTGGATACAATTTGTACCGAAGACGCAATACACTGTACAGCTGCAAACTGCATAATGTTTCCATCATTAAGTGTCACTTGTTTTCACGTCTTAATTTGCATGCAACAGCCTGGAGTGAACCTTGGGTAGCATTAAGGCATCTCAATTAAACAGCAACAATTTAGTTTAGCTAATCAGCCCTATTGTCCCAACAAGCAAAAAGCTGAGCCACACGTACTGGTCTGGAAGGGAACCAGTGGTAGCACAGGTTAGACCTTGAGATCCTGGAGAACAAGTAGACAGAAGCTTTTTTTGTCATGAGGCTGTGCAGAGTGGAAGACACGACCCCATAGCAAGTAACTGCTACCTCAACAATTTTTCTTTTGCTTACAGATGAATCACCAGCAAAGCTGGAGCCAATACCCATAAGCAGCAATAGCTGGTGTTGTTTGAGACAGAAGAGTGAATTTCAGATACAGAAGTACAAAACACAGATGGAATTCTGTATGATTACTGACTGTGGGGTCAGGAATCATGAGAAATCTGTGGGGGAGATCTTAGTGGTTATGGCTGTGTTTCAGTTTCACGGGAGGTTCTGACCCATGATGTGAAGTACTCTTACAACGACAGATTGCGGCAGTAATTTGGTGGTTATGGGGAGGCTTGACAATATTGGGGGAGAATTCTGACACACAAAAGGAGTAGCTTGTAGGGAGGAACCTACCTACAAGCTACCTGTAAGTACACACTGAAAAGGAGTCTCAGGTATTGTTATTTTGTTATTTTAAAATATTATCTCATGATTAATTATATTCTTTGTTTCAAAGCTAAGAAATATTTGAGTGTAGTAGTCTGTCTTGAATGATCCATCCCATCTCTTGGGCTCTTATGATCACATAATTCTGTTTACTAAGATGTTCCACCTCCCTCCATTATTCTTTGTAAATTTTTCCACAGCACTAGGGATAGAACAACCTCATCAGTACAAAAGGTGCTGATTAATGCACAAAATAGCAATAAAATAAAAGAATGTATCTGTTTAACTGACTAAATTATTAGTTAAAGAACTGCTATATTAAAAAAAGTCACAGGAGTACATAAAAGGGTTTTATAAACAGACATTTCCTCTAACCTTTAATAACTCAAGAATTGCCTTGAAAAAAAAAAGAAACAAAAAAACCCCAAAACAAACTTTACGCAACCCAACTTACCTCAATTTGAAAGAGCTCCCCAGCACCTTCACAGTCATTGGATGTAATTATGGGGGTATGAATATGCACATACCCATTATCCTGGAACAGAGAGAACAGCAAAGTTTACCAGCTGGATACCAAACGTCACCCCAAGGGATGACATCAACCAGCACATATACCTAGGCCATTTTCCCCCAACCAGGACAGCACATGCAGTCTTTTCTGCCTTACAGGGATAGATGACAAACTAACTGCTACCATGATTTACAAATCAGTGTTTATTACCTGTGTGTTTTCCTCCAGGTTTCATAACCAAAAGAGATTTATGTCATTACTATGAGTTTTTTTGCAATGGCCTGTTTCCACACCATTCCCCTATCTTCTCACTTCAGCGTTTTGTTTATTTTGGGGCAGTTTTGATCAAATTCACCCCTATGACCTCACCACTTTGTTTCTTTCAGCCTTTTGGAAGGCAGTGGTTAGGCAAAGGACAATCTTTGTGGGCTGCATTAAGAGAAGCGATCAAACGTGTTGGATGACAGAAATCACACAGTGGATGAAAGAGACCTTAAAAAAACCCAACCACCAATAAAGTGTCAGTCCTACATTGCATCTTCTAAGATACTGAAGTCAAATTGATTTTAAGAGACAGGGCATACCCTGGCTTGGTTATGTTCTAGGTACCTGCAGAATTACACATTCATGTAATTCATAAATCCAGCAGAAGCCTCTGAAGCCACTAAGGCTGAATGGACAAAGAGCCTCTGTTCTCTGGATTTCTCTGCAGTGCAGCCATAAAACAGCTACAACCCAATATTCAGTGGATGGATACATTTTAGCTTTGCAGTTTTTACCAGAATAATACAATTCAGACAGTCACATGAGAGGTCCTGGTCCTTATCCCCAGCTCATCAAGGGGCTAGGAAGACAGGAGTAGCATTTACTGCCCACTCTGAGAATCAAACTCAAATTAACTTGGAACAAAAACCTCATATGGACATGCAATGCATTTTGTGGGAGTACACCAACACAACCAAGAGGGAGCAAAGTCCTTGCAGTCACCTCCAGACTACCTTGGCTCCTCACTGGGATCCAGTCACTGCACAGAAGGAAGCTTTGGATCCAGAACTACTTGCTTTGCCTGGAGAAGGAAGTTTCAGTCTACCAGTACAAAGTGCAGGCCTCTGACACAGTTCCTTGCCTATTCAGAGCCCTGCTGGTTACACGGCCTCCCAGCTCTACAGGAGATGTTTGAAAAATGCCTAAATTGCTCATACAGTGGCAGTAGTTGCTGTAAAGAAACACATTTCACTCAGAAGATCCCTCACATGCTTTGGAAAGTAATGCAAACTGCACAGATCTGAAATAAGAGAATCCCTTAAAAACCTCTTGGATAATTGCTCTTATAAAAGCTTCTAAAATAATTCAAGTTGCATTACCAGCTCTCACAAACCTGGAACTTAATGTGCAGAATGGAAGCTGCCATTCACAATGCAACTATCTTACTGTGCCTAGGAAAAACGTTCCTATCCCACATGGACCACTATTCTCAGGAGAAGATTTAAAGAGGACATTTTAGCTTTCACATCCAAACCAAAGGCACTTGGCACTAGTCATTCATTCCTGGAAATGGACAGGCTAAAAAAGAGATGTTTTTAAAGTTAAAAGAGTGTCTTGATAATTTTGTGTAACCAAACAGCTCCCCTTATTTTCTTCCACCATAAAAGCTCCTTACTTTCACTCCTATAAGCTTCGAAGAGTGAAAATGCTCAAGTTCCACTTTGTAGCTATGGTATGTTCTGACATTGTCAAGCTGGAAATTGCAATATTCTTGGCATGATGCAAGTGGCAATTTTAAGACTTCCTTCCATTAGAAATGCAATAAAATCACAGACATTCCTGGTGCTTGGAGAGTTCTCACACAAGCATTTGTAAATATCAGATATGGGACCAAATCTTCCTTATTCCTTTAAAAATAACTTAAGTGTAGCTGCTGCTGCTAAATTGATGGTAGATTCTATTTTTCAATGGAGCTCTGCTCTTGAACACTGCAAAGAGGAAGGTATGTCAGAGCCTGAGCAGGAGTTGATTTAGAGAAGCAAAGCCTGAATAAGAGGTGTTTGTATCTCGGCTGCCTTCGTGTCAGGTGTGGAAGCACAAAGCGTTGCAGGCAACGCCATCTAGTGGCTCCACACCGGCACAGACCGATCACCATCAGAGCTGCCTTCTGTCTCAGGAGCAGGCACAAGCAATCCTGGAACCAGCAGCTTTACCTGACACGGGAGTTCTCTTAAAAAAACTCACAAAACATCCCCCGGCACCCCAACAAAACCCACGAAAGTCATCCAAATGCCATGTAATTCCACACAGACAGTTCTTAGAGCAAGCAAGCCTTCCTTATCACTGCAGACAACTAAGACCAGCAAACATGGGATCAGAAATTCATCTCAACATTCTAACCTGTTCCTTGGGCCACACTAATTATTGCGTATTAATTTTGTCATCAGAATGCTCTGAATATGATTCTATTCTATCTAAAGCCAGCTTATCTAAACTAAAACCTGTTTATTTCCAGGAACAGCTTTAAAGAAAGGCTCAGGTGTGCTAGAGGACTTGCTATCTTTCTTTTCCCAGTCACACATGGTCTTTATGTGGCACCTGGCACCAGAGCCAATTCACTGCCCCCCTGTGTGCACAAAACCTGTGCTGTGCCCACAGCTTAAGAGTGACACATTCAGAAAACACAGGTGGCTCCCACTCATCAGTGTCAAATGCATCAGAACAGGAATCTCCTAATGTCAGCCAACAGCATCCACACAGACTTGTACTGCAGTAAGAGGCAAGAACTGAGAATAACATGAAGCTCTGAGTCAATTTGTCTGTGTTCCTGTATCAGATTTTTCCATGTGGGAGGAGGTTTCTGCCCAAGGACTGTAAGGTCACTGCAGAGGATGCGTTAAACAAGTCCACATTATGTTGTGTTCCCCAGACCACACACTCGCAGGCAATTGTACTGCAACTCTGTGAAAGGGATAAATAACAGGAAATGGGTGGAAGGACACTGACAGCCCACAGATGCACTAACCTGACCATAAGCAACAGTCTGGCCAAGGCCCAGCCAGGCTCGAGCCTGGACAGAAAACCGCTGTGTGCAAAATCCATACCCTGCAGGCAAGGTGTCACGCTCCTGCCTTCCTAACCCGCTCCCAATAAAGCCAGCCTGGTGGAGTGCTCCACACATGAGGCTCAGTACAGAGGGACTACCTGGAAGAAGGAGTGGATGCCTGCAGTGGCTTCACTGCGGATTCGCAGGAGGGCGCCCAGGGTGTTGTTCCTGCAGCGCAGGTGAGGGAACTGTCGGACATACTCCAGTGGGTGCCTCTCCCTCATTTTCAGGGGAAATGACTGAAACAACAAGGAAATCAAAGTAAGAGGATGAGAACTTGGAAGTTTGTGCAGTTTTACTGCTATTCATGGAATGCCTTACTAAAGCTCAATCAGCTTTACAGGGCACAGAACTAGATGGTTTTGCTTCTCTTTTCTGGTTGTTTTGTGTATTTTACAATACTTACAGCAGAGCAAGAGTCATGAACACAAGAGGTACTAGCACTCTAAAATGCTCCACCTTTTGGATGCTGAGCCCCATTGAAACGCAGCTGTTCTCCTTGCAACAGCAAGCTGGTTCTGAACATGCCTCTGGCAGATATGGTTCTTGCAGCTGCACAGCCTGGAGCATCTTGCCAGTTCCACTGTTTCTCCAATTCACATCCAAGACAGACTCACCAGTAAACCACCTGCATAGCTAAGTGCTTCAGGGTGGGACAAAGGCAAACTCTTAACTGTCAGCCTGTGCACATTACCATGAAGAAATGGCTCTGCCCCAGAAACGAGCTTTCATGGTGATCCCATGTTTCTCCTTTGAAACACTACAGACATTGCTGACAAATCAAAGTCCGCAGGACCACACAGACTTAAAGAAAATACAGTTTCAAGCACGCTTTGCTGGATATTTGGACCTTTAAAAATTGATCTCCAGCAGTCCTACCCCTCCTGCTATAGTGACATACCCAAATATCACAAGGTCCCACCACACGAATGGTTTCAGCTTGCAGCTCCATGTTTTGCATCCTATGAGGACTTTTGACAAGCTTCCCTTGCACTTCCACTGCACTTCCAAAAGTCAGGTCTCTAAGAAATCAAGAGAAAACAGCTTAACTAAGTACAACTGATACAACTACATTCAGAAGAGAGATTTCTGTTAATTTAGCTGGATTACTTAAGATCACGAGAGACGCTGCAGCCATAGAGCTTAACTGATGACATGAAAAGTTATTAAATGCAGAGCTGGGAATGGGAAGAGATTCACAAAGCTATAGAAGAATTTAGGACAAGGCAGGAATGTTGGACAAGTGGGGAGAGAAGTGACAGGTCTTTATTAGAAGGGGCTCTTGGTTGGGACAAATGCGGTTGGAGAGTCCCTGGCACAGGGAAAGAAGCTTAAGCAGACCCCTCCAAGCACTGCTCAGCACATTTATTTCTCCACTTATTTCAAATGGACCTACCTCGTTTCCAGGCTGGGATCAGCAACCACCTGGAGGCTTTCCAGAGAACTCCCATCATTTATGTGCAGGAACAAAACTTCCTTCTGGGATCGGACAGAGCGGACCCAGCCCTAGAGGTAAAAGGAAAAAAAGAGATTTGTTATTTTTTGGCAGGAACACTGTGTGCTCATGCTCTTCTTCCAGCTGAGCTGGACACACCACTTCAGGCCTATTTCAGTCTTGAAATCAAAATAACTGTTTCTTTAGAGGCAAAATAATAATAAAAAACAAAAAGAGAAAAACAGTTACTGTCATTTTTTCTTTTGACTTCAAAGCAGAGAAAAACAAATCCTTAGGCAGAGACATCCCTCTGAGGCAGAGTCTCTTCCTGAGAATAGCAAGGATTAATAAGATGTACCTGCAGCTTTGGGGAGCTGAGAACACAGAAAGCAACAAAGTGCTCTGGAGATATAAAGTGTTTCAGCAAAGTACATATTCCTATCAGTGATGTCCCTTCCAAATTCTTCTTACTAAAACAGGGGAGACCAGTAATGCACCATTATTCATTACAATAAACTCAAGGCCATTCTGATGGTTTTCAGTATGAGTTTTGTAGTTGTATCCCTGTAGAAAGGTTCCAGTCTTTCAAATCTTCCAATCTGTTCACTAGAGGCTTATGTGCCCTAAACTGCTGGACTGCTAAAACAATGTTGCAGCCAATAGATTCACACGAAAAACAATGTATTCGTGCAAAACAACAACAAAAAAATTACTGCCTTGGATGCTTCTCCTTTCATCTCAAAATCTAGAATGCTTCACTTTTTTTTCCCATGGAAAAAAAAAAGATACTAGGAAAAAAATTTAGAAGTACTTTGTCCAGTTTTATGAAAAGAATTAAACTAAAAACACCCAAATTCTTTGTAAGAGCAAAACAGTAAAACTGACCATGTCCAGCACAGGCTAATGTTTCAATATGAGCTTTTTAATGATTTTAAAGGGAAATGTTAAGTCAGTACCAAGGCAGCAAGCAATAGTAATAGCATCCAAACTATAACTCCCATAGTTGCTCCTCAGCTCACCAGAGTTGAGACAAAGCTGGCCTTCAAAGCAAAATTATCTGCTGGGGCCTTCCAGCTCATCTCCTAACAATACTACAGAGTACAACCAAAACCAGGGCTGATTAAACAACCAAGCTCCCTCTTTTCCAACCATCTTTTTCATCTTTTTTTCTTAACTGGAAGGGACCAAATAGTCCCAATGACTTCAAACTTTAGGGATTTTTATGCCAGACAAACCAGTGCAAATCCATCTACCTCTCCCACTCAGACAGAACAAACCCAGAATTAAACAGCGCCAGAAGTAAAGCATGTTACAGTTTTAAGAACAACTACCAATACAGGCAAAGCATTGCACAGGCTTGTATAACATGCATCCCATGTTCCGTGTAAGAATCATGGAACATTTTAAAGACATGAACCTAGTGAGTCAGACAGGGCAAACCACCCCTGCAGAGTGTTCCATCCAAAGGAAGAACTAAGATCATCTGGGCATCCTCATATTTGTATGGTTAAAGTAAAAGGTATTTCATGCACTAACATGCCTGAAGCTGTTGTGCTTATCCTCTGTATTCCAGCAAACTCCCAGAAAACACCACGTATATTACACTGGACGCACATTTAATGTGTAATGGCAGATGTTTTTCTCAGCTTCCCTCCCTAAACGCTCCTTAACAAAATCCACCAAAAAAATGAGCAAAGAAACATTCTCAAGAGCTTTTTTTTGCCACCTCATCAAGCTGTTCTGGGATCTATTAAATAAGATGAGAAGTCTTGCATCATGCAAGAGGAAGTAAAAGCATACCACAGGCTTGTATTGGAGCAGCAGAGGCTGCAGCAGCAATGTTTTGACCACTTCACACCTTACCAGAATGAATGCACAATGAAAGTGACAATCCTGACTGTAGACTAGACTGCACATTCCAACAACCTGGCCATTATAAGGTTGGATTTAGGCCAGATCAGATTCCTAGCACATTTTAATACAAAACCCCCACATTTTGCCAGCACAGGGCAAGAGCAAAGTAGCAAGGATCTGGAGGACAGGGAAGGGGAGGAATGGCAGTACTGCAAATTCTAGCATCAGTTTATTCTAGCTTGCATTATTCATCAAACTACATCTGAAAAGAACCTGCACTGGATAAGCTTCTTACCCTATCAGACTTCACCCATGTGTGAGCAGGAATACCAGCATGCTATAAACTGTTTTTTGGGTCTGTAGAATCACAGAAAGATCTGAGCTGAAAGGGACCTTAAAGGTTATTCAGTTCTAACCCCACTGCCATGGGCAGGAACACCTTCCACTACACCAGGTTGCTCCAAACCCCATCCTGGCCTTTAACACTTCCAGGGATAGGACAGCTACACCTTCTCAAGACAACCTGTGCCAGTGCCTCACCACTCCCATAGCGAGAAATTTCCTTCTTATAAATCTAAATCTATCCTCTTTCAGTTTTGTTTAAAATTGCCATCAAGTACGCCAGTCCTTTTCACATTCATCCAGAAATACTGACAACTGCACAGTGCTGCACTGAAACCCGGACTCTGTCTGTGCAGCCAGCACTCTGCCAGCTGGAAACACCACAAAATGGGAACACACAATCCTATGCCAAGGAAAAGTGCCCCATAGCTAAAATGCTTGTTAATTCCAGGCCATCCTGGTTCACAAGAGGAGTCAGTGGAAGCGTTATCGATGGTTCCACCGACACTGCTCTAAACCTGAATGTAGGTGGCACAAGACCTCTGAAAAAACTTTAAAAACAACAGCACACAGGCAATGGCTCGATCTCTGCAACAGAACAGGCGATAAAGCCAGGGTGGTAGAGAGCTTTCATTCACTACATTCAGTACAGCCCACCACAGTGACAGCGCTCCTCTGCAGTGCCGAGGCACCCCAAAGCCTCGCTGGCTGCGGCAGCCGAGCACGCACAGCGGGAGCACACACGGAGAGGCTCTGCACGGCTGCAGAGGACACCTGCGAGCGCAGCAAAACGCTCTGCGGGGCTCCCACGCTTCCCTCCCCGAAGCGCGGGCATGGGCCGCGCCCCTGCAGGTCCTCCCGTCCGCTCAGGCTCCGGGCCGGGCACACCCGGGCACACACCTGCACTGTGACCGCGTCCGCCGGCTCCCGCGCCCCCAGCGCCTGGCGCACCCGCAGCCGCACGGCCCGCGGCAGGGAGGCGCAGCGGCGGAGGGCCCGCCAGCCGCCCCGGGCGCCCAGCATGGCGAGGCCGGGCCGCTCCCCCAGAACCCCGGGCCGAGCCCGGCCGCCCGCTCCCGCTTCCCGGGCCCACGTGAGTCGGCCCGCCTCCGGCTGCCCCAACTGACCGCCCGCCCGGCCAATGGCCGCTCGGCCTGCCCCCGGCCAGCCAATCGGAACGGAATGCGCCTCTCAGCCCACCCCTTCCGCCGCCGGGCGCAAGCGGCCCTGGGAAATGTAGTTCCTCCTGCGGGGTGTGGGCTCCTAACGGGACACGTGCGCATGGGATCCCCGCGAGTAGGGGGAAGGATGCTCTGTGGCCGCGAGAGGGATCCCGTGTGACAGAATCACAGAATCACAGAATCAGTAGGTTGGAAGAGACCTTCAAGATCATCGAGTCCAACCCATGCCCTAACACCTCAACTAAACCATGGCACTGAGTGCCACATCCAGTCTTTTTTTAAACGCATCCAGGGATGGCAACTCCACCACCTCCCCAGGCAGGCTATTCCAGTACTTTATTACTCTCTCTGTGCAAAACTTCTTCCTAATATCCAACTTATATTTTCCTTGACACAGCTTGAGACTGTGTCCTCTTGTTCTGTCAGTTGTTGCCCGGAGAAAGCGACCGACCCCACCTGACTACAACCACCTTTCCGGAAGTTGTAGAGAGTGATAAGGTCACCTCTGAGTCTCCTTTTCTCCAGGCTGAACAACCCCAGCTCCCTCAGCCTATAAGGCTTGTGTTCCAGGCCCTTCACCAGCTTTGTTGCCCTCCTCTGGATGTGCTCAAGTGTCTCAACGTCCTTCTCAAACTGAGGGGCCAGAACTGGACACAGCATTCGAGGTGTGGCCTCACCTGTGCCATGTACAAGGGAAGAATGACCTCCCTGCTCCTGCTGGCCACACTATTATTGATGCAGGCCAGGAGGTCATTTGCCTTATTGGCCACCAGGGCACACTGCTGGCTTGTGTTCAGCTGGCTGTCACCAGTACCCCCAGGTCCTTCTCTGGGACACAAGGGATCCCCATGGTGGGGGTAGGGGATCCTACTAATCTCTGGGACCACCTCTGCCGCAGCACGTTCTGGAGATGGTATGTGGTGGTTCTCAGGGACCTTCAGCAACTCTTCCATCCCTATGGGCTTCTCTCAGGGACCATAGCCCTTCCACATTCCTCGCTTTTCCTGATGAGAGGTGCACGACTTGGGCCTGCAAGCCTTGCTGACAAATAAACCTTTTCTCCTGTTTCTTTTTCAGGCTTATGCCCTTCTATCCTTCCAGCTCTTCTGGGAGGATGGTGAGGAAGAGCCATCAGGGTCTCTAGCCCTGCAGGGAATGACTTGGCCATAGAAGTGGGCTTGAAATTGGACATGACCCAGCAATGCGCACTTGCAACCCAGAAAGCCAAATGTATCCTGGGCTACATCCAAAGCAGTGGGGCCAGCAGGGCAAGGGAGGGGATTCTGCCCCCTGTTCTTGTGGGACCCCACCTGGAGCATCCAGTTCTGGGGTCATCAGCACTGGAAACATATGGACCTATTGGGCTGAGTACAAAGGAGGCCACAAAGATGATCAGAGAGTTGGGAACCTTTGCTATGGAGATGGGCTGAGACAGTTGGGTCTGCTCAGCCTGGAGAAAAGTGGCTTCTTCCTTACTGCAGCCTTCCAAGCTCAAAGAGGAATTACAAGAAAGAGAAATCTTTAGTGCAAAGATAAGGGACAATGGTTTTAAAATGAAAGAGTGTAGACTTAGATTGCACACGAGGAAGGAATCCTCTACTGTGAGGTTGGTGAGGCTCTGGAAGAGGTTGCCCAGAGAAGCTGTGGCTGCCTCAACCTTATAAGTGTTCAGGTTGAATGGGACTTGGATCAACTTGGTCTAATGGAAGGCTCCCCTGCCCATGGCAGGAATGTTGAAATTAGATGATATTTAATTGCCCCTTCCAACCCAAACCATTCTGTAATCCTAGGAAATGTGTAAAGTCAGTGCTGCTTCCCCATGGAGCCCAGTCTTTGCTGCTCTACTTGCTGATTTGTGCCTGTCCCTCTTCTGCAGCATCACTGCAGGAAGGCAGCAGTTAAACATGCCTGTCGTGCTTGTGCTCAGAGATTGCCTCATTGCTGTGCTTTGATCACTGGAGCACTGTGGGTGACACAAGAGAGCAGCAGTGGGATGCCCCAGGACCAGGAGGTGCTGGGGGCAGCTTTGGTAGTGACACTGCTTGCAGGGAGACAAATCCCTACCTTGCTGTAAAGTCCCAGGTAAGAAAGGAATTTCTGGCCAGAGACTGCATTTAGAAGAAACCAGCTGGGCTCATGGGAAGGAGAGAGGAAAGCTTTGTAGATACCTGGTTTCAACTTTCCCATGTGATTCTTTTTATCTGTGCATGAAAAACTTCTTGTCCTCAAAGTCCAAAGCTGCTTGCCAGGGCCTTCCTTCACCTCTGCTTTTGCTCCAAGTAAGCTGATGTCCCCACCCCCTGCTCTGTCTTGACCTGAGCTCTGACCTGCCATCCTGAGGAATTAGAGCTGCAGGGCAAGGGCAGGGACATAACCAGGTGGATGAGAAAGACATTGAGAGATGGGACAGGAAACCTCAGGGGAGGGGTACAGGGAGGGTAGGTAGAGGGAGGGATAGAAGCACATCCTCAGGCATCTTTTCCAGCATCTGGAAAAGAGGGCAGCTTTTCCAGTATCTATCCTCTGTGCCACTGCATGGAATTATGCAGACTGCCTGGACACACATGGGTTACTGCCTCAGTGCTGGATGGAAACACAGAGGCACGAATGTTTTTGTACTCCTGAGTGGGCAAAATTAGTTTTATTTTAATGCAAATCACCATCCCCTCCTGTAAGGGCCAGCATTGAGCTCTGCTGTATGTTGGTACACTGCTGTGATGTTGTTTCTGAGAGAATAACAGTGCAGGAAGGAGCTGGTACTGCTGCAGTGTCAGGCAGAGATACAGGATGTAAATTGGTGGGAAATTAGGGCTCTGTCGTTCAGGGAACTCTTGGCTTAATGTGAGAATTAAACGTGTGTGTAATGAGTGCTCAGTGCATGTTACATGTTCTGTGTGCCTGGTCACAGATGGTGCATTTATTACTGCTCTCAGCTACAGGTTTTTCCTCCTGTTCTACCACACTGCCCAGAATATTTTTCCGGGGTTATTTGACTCATAAAAAGCTCTTCAGGCCAAATAAACAATTAATTTAAGAAAGTATTAGAAGGTAGCACCAGTGAAAATGTCTAAACACACCAGGAAAGGGGTAAGGTCCTTCTCCTCAGACCCATCTACTCCACGACCACCTGTGTGTAATTGAAGGCAAGGGCATAACACAGTAAAATCTGGGCTCACAGGTTTTTGGACTGGACTTGAACTTTTCCCATCCAGCTGAATATCCTTCTCTATAAAGACCAAATGGTGTCACTGTACTTTTGGGGGAAGTGGAGGTGAGACCGTAGTCAACTCTTCTGTTCCTGCTGTCATAAGTGGTGGGGCAGCCCCTTTGTCTGTAAATGAGGGATATCAAGAGTAGCAAAGAGAGGGATCACAAAGGCTGTGGGTCTGTTGCAAGGGTGGAACAGAACCATGACACCTGAGCATCACTCCCTCTTCCACCTCTTGCAATGGTGAGGGTCACCCAGCCTTCACCTGACAAAGTATCTACCCCCTCAGTCTTCATGCCCTTTGAAATCCCTTAGCCACACATCTCACAGCATAATCTCAGGGCCGTAGGCCTCAGTTCCTATAGCTGCCCATCTTCTTTTCTCTGCTGGATGCTGTCCTCACTGGCCAGTAGTTTGGCAACATCAGGACCACAAACCATAGCCCCAGGGATGATCCCAGATCTCAGGTGCTTTGAGTAGGTCCAAATGGGTCGATACCATGCTGAAGCTAACTCACAGCACTGCTCCTCTCTGGTACGTAGACTGGGTGTTTTGGAGATGTTTCAGATGTTGGTGAAGACATGGGTGTGTGTGAATGTAGATTTCATTTCTTGCCATGCAGAGCAGAGAGAGCCCTTCTAGGAGCTTTCCAGAGAGCACTGGTGCTCTCTGTGGATCAGAGTAACAATGTCAGTCCAGGCTGGGAAGCAGGATGCCAGTTGTCAGGGAGGGAGGTTTAAAAGGGTGATGAGAAATAATGGTTCTTCTGTACTTATGTATGGGTTTAGGAGACACAAAATGTTCCCAGTAGATGTTTCTGGTAGAAGCAGAATTTGTCTTCTAAAATGGTCCTTCACTGAGGGGAGAAAGAGAGGATTGAAGGTGAATGTGGCTGGGAGATGTGTAATGTGAGGTCATGGTAAAGGCAGTGCAAAAAAAAGAGATGCAATGACAAATGGTTTGAAGGAGTAATCTGTATGATATCCATTCCTGCTGTTGCTAGTAGTGATTCCTGAGGAGAATTGGCCAGCACTCTTCATCTCTCTCTTTTTCAGTTAAACAGCAAAGATTTCTCCCATGGAAACCTATCTGGTTTGTTCTGCAAAAAGGTTTTATCCTTCTGAAATGAAGATCAAGTGCTTCAAAAATGAACAGAACGAGATGGAAAAAGTTGTATATGAGGACCAGCTCCTAAAGGAAAGTTAACCTTTCCAGTTCCTGGTCATTTTGGAAGTGCACTACACCATGGTCCAGGTTAAGTGACTGCAAATGGGGAGATGAAAAAGTGTTGGGAACAGCTGTTCATAGCTCTATGAAGATAGCAGGAAATCAGAAGAGATATTTTGAGGGGAAGCAATGTCTATGCTCAGGCCTTTACTCTCTGGAATGTTCTTTCAACAGAAACATGCTCTGGATCTGCTGTGAGCAAAAAGGAGGCTGGAATGTTGAGCTTTGTGCAGGCTAAATTCGTGGTGGTACCATCAGAAGAAAAAAAAGTGAATTATTCATTAGCCAAGTAGAAGCCCATTCTTGATGGGGCTACAGAGAAATATTTTAAAGCCTGTAAGGCTTCACTAGAATTTAGATTTACCATGATAATTTCCTTGGGTTCACAGGATCCAAGTGGGTTTTATATAGTCTAATCCAATATCTGCAGAAGCCATTGATAGCTTTTAATTTATTTTAACTGATGTTAGATTGGGCTTTCACTGATGAGAAGTATCATTAGTTGCTAAAAGGTCAGCCCAGTTCTCTGAGACAAAGTCCAGGCTATGGTTTCTTACGAGTATCAAATTAGCTACTTCATTCTCAAATGTCTCCACATTGCTTTAATGCAGACATATCTTGTAGACTCTGGAAGAAAACACATTCATACTTATTTTTAGAAGGATTAAATACCTTTCTTTTGCAATTGCACAGAGGAAAAAAGAGAGACATTATCTTCCAAAAAACGGTATTCTTGTTCTCAAAATGAAGGTTTGCTGAGTAACAGTACCTTATCCCAGCCTTTGCTTTCTGCTTTCTAATAATTCATAATTACTAGAATCACAAACAAGTACTGGGTAAGTCATTGTTCATGGATATCTTTCATAGTGCAATAAGGAGTATCCCTCAGCTTAATCCCATACTGTTAGTTTTTTCCTTAGCAAACTCCCTTAAGCAAGCCACATCTAATGAAGCCCTTTGCCCCTATTAATTCTCAGCTATGGATTTAGGTCTCCAGCATCAGGAGAACCTGAATTCCCTGCCCACCACCACAGCTGTTAATAGCTAGGGGAAAAAAGGCTTGGTGCTAAAAATGTTGTAACCCCCTTTGTTGGATCCAAACATCAGTTTCCTAGAGAACTATGAAAACTATGAAAACAGCATACAGATTTTACTCCACAGGTATCAGTTTTCCAGCCTGCCCAGAGCCTGAGCTCATTGCACCTGTGTTGTTCGGAGCCCCGCATTATCCAAGTGATAAATGCTTTGGGTAAGTCTCCAAGGTGATCTCAGATTCCTCTGCCATAAATAAATCCTTTATGAGAGCAGCCTGTGGCAGTGCTGCCACAGGATCTCTGGATGTCAGCTGACCCCATGGACCTCAGCAGCTCTCTGCTGTGGAGTAGCATGGATTGTTGGGATGAACATGGAAATCACAGGGTAATCATTCAGTGCTGTGAATATGGGAGACTGCTAACGGGAGCCTGGAGGAGCCTTTCCTGTTCCTCAGCCTGACACAGTGACTGGCAATGCTCCAAAGCATGTGTGAGAAGCTCCTCCACCCACTCCTGCTCTTTCATCCTGCAGGGCTGTCCTGCTTGTCTACTGCAGCCCCAGAGGATGTTGACATGGACATGGACATGGACAACATGGACAAACTGCTGGGTGACTAAGTCCACAGCAAACCTCTGAACCTGTGAGTGTCTCTTAGAGTTAAAAGAAACTGTTGCTCCCTGCTTTTTTCCCAGCCTTATACCTTTCCTACTAACTGTTCTCTGTGTTAGCAGAGCACTGCCCCATCCCCTCTCAGAAGAGCTGTGAATTTCAAGTCGGCAGCCTTGCAGATTCAAGGGCAGTCTCAGGGACTGCTGCTGGGCCACTGAGGCTTGATGGAGACTACTCCTGCATTAAGTAGCAAGAGGAAGGCTACAGCTTCCCAGCCCTGCACCTACCTGGAGAGAGAGGAGGGGGGAGTACACAGAGCACTTCCAATGAATGTTCTGTACTTTGAACGATTTATCTAAGGGTCTGAAAGGATTTAATAACTGTGAACTAATTAAACGTACTAATTAACCCAGTGTTTAATCTCAGCTCTTCGTTAGTTTTCTGTGCTGCTGAAGCAGAGATGTAGTCCCATGTATTATGACAACCAGCCACTTTGCTTAATTGTGATTCCTCTGCACATGGTGCAGGCACTGAGCTGCTAAGGTGATGAGAGGAACACGGAAGCCCACGTACAGGAGAAAATTAGAGGGGCAAAGCAGCCCTGTGTGACTAACAACCTTGAGATTTTTCCCATAAAGAGGATATTGACAGCCTAATTTGTTTCCCCTCCTCATTATTACTGGTTTGTTCTCATTGATGCCGTTGTTTTGCCAAGGGAGATGGAAACAATCTGCTTCTGGGCACATAATGACAAAATATCCGTGTTATTCCTTTGAGCCATCCTTGTCACTATGGCTCCAAGCTTCTCTGCTGCAGCCAGGAGGAGGACAGTGCTTGCCTTTACCTCTCATGATACTACCCTGTGGGCTTCCCTTTCCATGAGGGTTTATACTGATGCTACTTGGTACTATTTTTGTGTAGAACTCACAGAGCCAACTCTCAGATCTCCACAAGCTGTTTCCTCAGTGCCACAGAAGAAGAGGCATCTGAAATGAATGGCCAGCTCAGTCCAGAAGTAGATCAAGAGCAAGGTGATTTCCTGCTTCCAGGGCTAAATAATTCTCCTGGTTCTGGAGCTGTGGGAGACCCTGGAGCAGGCTGGTGGTTGTGGTGGAATGAGGAGATGGTGTACTCCACAGCAGAAACAGAGACAAAGGACACAGAAGATGGAATATCCTCATACTCATGAGGACCATCATCCCAAGGCATGAGGACCATCATCCCAAGATGCGCTGCTTGTGGATGCAGTATTTAGTCAGGGACTTCTGAAATTCTGTCATTGCTTCTTCTCACAGCTGGCCTGAAAACAAAGCCTGAGAAGATACCATGAACCCCAGATTGCCCAATCAAGTGCAGAATAATTGCCCCAACAGCACTATTTAAACCAGCAGCTTCAGTCTGTTCTCACCTGTAACTCCATCTCCACACTGTTTACTTATTACTACTCACATAAATGTGGGATGGAGGTGAGCCTCTTTCAGGTTCACAACCTCAGCTTGGAATCATGATTCCTTTAGGAGCTACTTGCTTAAAAGTCTCTGGAAATGAGTGTGTGAGCAAAGGGTCATTAAATTAGCTGAGAAAACAGGCTGCAGGGGGAATGCAGCAGTCACTTTCCTGAGAAATCACCAAGGGAAAGCTAGGCACAAATCTGTATTGGGGATGTCTGAGGAGAATGAATCAGACCTGCCAGGATATGGGGAGAGGGGGGAGATGACCCACTAGGGGCTTTTTTTCTCTCAACAGAACAAGCAAACGATTTTATGAGACTGACAATCCCCCAGTGTCTCCTTGTGCAGCCCTACGCAGCCAGCAGAGGAAATTGGTAACTGTACCCAGCAAGCCTGTTTTTAATTAACAAATAATTATCTACAAATTGCTGTAATTATTGCCTTGGATTCCAGAGGACAGGGACGTTAGTGTGAGATGAGCACAGTTTCCTTGCGAGTGAAATATTTTCCCTGCCTTATCTACAGAGCCCTGCTGCTGTGAGGTTTGGGGACTCGGCAGCGCTTTCCTTTGGAGAAAGTGATAAAACAGCTCAGGCTGTCTGCAAGGGGAAGCACGCTGGAAAAGGCACCGAATGAAGGGCAGTTTCTTACATTTATCAGGTTGTCTGTCCTCATGCTGGAGTGGTTTGGGGGATGCCAATTAAGACATAAACCTCATCAATGAGTGCCAGGAGGAGGGTGCTTGCGTATCTGTGAGCCAACAGAACAAAATGAGCATCCTGATTTGTGATCTTTCAACGAGGAAAGGATAAGTCCAGCTTTGAAAAAAGATGATTCGTGTTAATTCAGATCAAATGGAAGGCAAGGAGTCTCCCTGAGCCTTCAGCACTGAAGGATGCTGGTCTGGAGAGAGTGCATCACTGGCCATGACCTCCTTGATCTCATTTTGGAAGGAGGGCACGCAGAACCCTTCTGCCTCTTTTTCTTCAGCTTCTGCTGCCAAACCTCATGGTAGATATCCACAACAACCACTTTTTTCACAGTTAGAAAGAATCTCTCCCATGGTAGCCTAAGTACTTATACACAGAGATGTTTATTGTCCTGCAGGGCTTACACCCTTTCAAAGAGTCTAACGGGGAAAATCCACTCCAGTTTGCAGGAAAGGCACTGGAAGATAGCAGTACATCCTGGCTGGATGGGCACAACCTGCTGAGGAGTTCCTGAGCCCAGACTTCAGACCTGCTAGGTGTGTTTAATCTCTGAATTCTGATGCTTCCCAAGAAACTTAGACTTTTCTTCTGTCATTTCTAACTGCATCATCTATGCATTTCTAACATCATCTAAGTGATGCCACTCACTTCCAGGGTTTCCATGACAGCCTCCACTTCAAGCAAACGGGGTGTATTTTATTATTCATCCATAGCATATTTACCTGAGTTCAGCAGCCTTTACCATAAGCTGCTGTGAAATGTTGCCTTTGTTTTTGCTGCTGTGTACTGTGTCTTCTCCATGCAGATACTTACCATGTGAGGTGAGGGGGGCCTGCAACATCTTCCAAGGTGGTGTACATTGCCAACTCTTTTCAGCATCCCTTTGGTGGTAAGAAAACCCTGTCTCAGTGGAAAGATGTGGCTCCACGCTGTGGAGGAAGGGTAAAGAGTAGGGCAAGCTGAGGCCTTGGCTCTGCCCTCACCCTCATCTTGCTTCTACCACTGGGACAGCATAAAAGCCCTAAATCTGGCTCAGAAATAACCCACTTTGCCAGAAAAGACAGAAAGGGCAGCTGATTTTCTTCTACTTTATGGGGTAGCAGGAGGAATTAATTTGGATGCATGAACCCGTGTCCCTCCTGATGCCCAGTATGGTCTCCAGTGTTGGCCGGTCTCAAGGAGCTTCACGCTCTTAAACCCCCTGAGGTTTAAACTCCCAGCATGAGCTCATCCTTTCAGAGCTCACATGGGGACCTCATCTGGCACAGAAGGGCATTTCTCAATCATTTCAGTGTTTCTTGTCAAGCTTTGCTTGCTGATTGTGTGAGTGAAAAATTGCCCACTGTGAGAGCCAGGTCTTTGCCCTTAGTGTGGTGCCCTAAATGCTGGGACCTTGTGGAGCATCAGTAATGCTCCTGCCTTGTTCAAGGCATGGCTGTGGCTCAAATATGTGACTCTAACAGGAAGACAAATAAAAATACACTATGTTTTGGTGTTAGGATCAAGAAGTAGGTTTTTTTTCTTTTCCTAATATCTTTCCTCTCCCACGCACAGTGACCTTTAAATAGATGGTTCTTAATAAATGGAAATAGTTCATGGGCAAAGAAGCTGTCATGAAGAATGATTGATTGTACTTAATATTTTACTTTCAAGATTTGAAAGGAAATCTCTGAAATATCCTTTGGCAGGTCTGTGAACCTAATGGAGTGATTCATAGAGATACAGAAGGAACAGAGGGCTTGTTACCAGCAGAGCAGGACAATGTTGGTTGTGTTTCCTCCACACTTTTGCAACACGGCTGGAAAATACTGTGAGCAAAAGGCAAACAAAGGCAAAATTCAGGTTCAGTTCCTTCAGGCCTGCTGACAAGAGAAAACCTAGGGTTTTCTAACCACTGTACATCCTTAATGTTTAAAAAGCAGAGAGAGAAAATCAGCCCTTTGTTGGTGAAACATGAATTTTCTTTCAAATTGGAGTGTTTGCAGGCTATTGTGCCCAGCATCATTGTCGTGTTCTGTAGCAGCAAACTTCAATGCCTTTGGAGTGTTCCCACAGGAAACCAGTATCCTGTTGTTTTACTGGGCTGCACTGGTGAAACAACTTGTCCTAATTCACACAAAAGGTCAAGGTCACACATGGGATTTGAGCTTTGACCTTCTGATGTCTCCTTCTGTGTATGCACCATCAGCTCTTGTTTTTCTCATGCCTCATTTCACTCTGGATAGTTTCTCCTGCCTTCAACCTCTTCCAGCTGCCATTGTTGCTCTCTGCTGCCTCCAACATGTCCCTGCAGGGGGACATGTCCCCATGCAGGAGATTTTTCCCAGAGTCTGGAGGAACTCCTTGCTGTTTGTGAAGGAAGGGACCAGGTCATGGTCTCTTCTCAAAGTCAGTTGTTTTGTGGGCTGGCTAGTTGGAGGTTTTTTGCCTGCAAAATCAACAAAACATGATCGTAGGAACAACAAGGTTTCAGGAGAAGTTCTGAGCTGTTCTCCAGGTAAGAGTCACGTTCCAGTTAAGGGACAGCAGTTGTCTTGCCTGACCCTAGAGTACTGCCATGCACTGGAGATATTCCCATTCCCTTCATAGCCATTGGAGACAAATGAGCTCCTCTAGGGACCAAGATGCCCCACCCTGAACTCGACATCTATGATAGGCTAGGTGCATGCCAGGAGTGGCTGTGTTGGCACCCTTGGATGGTGAAGCCTCCATGGTTGGATGGACCCATTAGAGCTTTGTTGGTTGCAGGCGACCCTTGAGGAGTTTGATCCACCCTGGAATGCGAGGGAAGAGATCTTTAAAATATCTGTAGTGGCTTTGCATGTACAGGTGAGACCTCACTGCCAATAGTGAGCTTCATGTGTTCAAAATGCCCAGGTTTTTTCTTCCAAGGCACAACTTGAACCGACATCTCTTTCACCTCGATTTTCCTTCTTTTTCGGTTACTTCTTCCCTTTTGTCACTAGATGACAGCAGAGGACACACATCAAGGACTGCTCTGAATCCAGGGCAGGCACCACTTCTGTACCAGGCAGTTCATGGCTGGGTGCCCCAAGGCACCGTGATGACTTTTAATAACTCTTTACCTACTTATTTATCTGGCAGATTATGTACAAATGCTGCCTTTAAGTCAAATCTTCAGCTTTTTTTGTGGAGCTACTTGAGTGCATTTTCCTGCTTCATCGCCTCCATCATCCCCATCCTATTTTTAAGACTTTTTCTCTCACATTTACTTGATGCCTTTTGTTTTACACTTTTAGTCTCCAAATCCATCTTATTTAATCCAGCAGGAGCTCTCACAGATACAAGCAACTGGGGCACACTCCAACAACTTGCTTCTGTACAACGCTGTCAGACATAGAGCTGAGCTCCCAAGAGATAGGCGGTTCCTGGAGGGAGGATTTCTGTGATAACTGGAAATTGGCACCTAAGTATGACCATAAATGCTTTAGACAGGATGGATAAATGCATGGAAGGATGGATGTTTTAGAACACACAGTAATTACTTTTTGGTGGAATATGGGTCGGGTAAATGACATAGCTAAAGGGTGAAATGGGTGATTTTTAAAAAATTACTTAATTATAAATGATTCTGTAAGGAACATAAGGAATGTATGTAAGGAGTATCCTTACCAGATGACAAGAAAGAAATGGTATGGATTTTTGACACATAAATCAACCAAATGGGTGATTTCTGTACCTGGGGTGCTATGAAGGAGGCTGATTCAGGCTGTGGTCTAGCAGAGAGCTCTGTGTGAGCACATGGGCCTTGTCTGATGATTAACTGAACCAGGTCTCTGATCTGTACAAAGGTATTCTGTGGGGAAGGTATGATCTATGTTCCTAGGAAAGGCCAGGACACTTTAGGAGACATTCTGCTTGATTTATTCATAGTTTCATAGTAGATTCCACGATAATATTTCACGAAGAGGATTTTCATTACAAAATTCTCAAACCTACATCCCCAACAGCAATCTTCAGTGCCTGCAGCTCTTGGGCATGGTCCAGGATTTTGTTCTTGTCAAAACGAGAGCAGAGGAGATACCGAGACCATTTGAATCTTTCAGATATTGCAAAACTAGAATATGTATCTCAAGCTTCTTGTCAGTGACTAGAAGCTTACACATTGTTTTTTACACAGGTTGTGGTTGTTTCCTTTGTTTTACCTGCAGTGTAATTTATAGTCTCAGAGGCAGTGATAACCTGCAGATACTGGGAGTCCTTCATAAGCAGCCCTGGGCCCTCTGCTCCTGTTGTTTTGAACCATGCAGGATCACAGCCCTAAGGAGCTGTTGTAGTGCATCGTGATGGAAAAACAGCCAGCACTTTCATTTCTGATCACTCCATCTCCATCCCACAGCTGGATGAAGGACAGAAGAGGATATTGTTTCTTTGGTATCATGCTCTAATAGTTCCTAGTAGATGGAGCTTTTTAGGGAAAAATGTTTCTCCGTTCATTGTAACTGGGAGGGAAGGGGAGGAGAGGAGAGGAGGGGAAAGGTGGGGAGAGGGATGGCATGGGCAGTCTGAGACAGATAATTAAGCTTCTGCAGCTGTAGGCAGAATATTCATAAACAACCATGCAAATGCCTTTATTTCCATTGATATTACTGATGTCACATGCTTCATCCACAGATTTGGGAGCTGCCCTGTCCCCAGGCTCAGGTGGTGGCTGATGGGTCACAGGGAGAGTCTAACTGTGTTTGGGAGCATGTCCATCACCAGCAGAGGACCTTGAACATCACTTGACATGTCCCAGAGCATGAAGCATTTTCTATGTGAACCAGCTAGGATCTGTCCATCTGTTTCGTGTCCTGCTTTAAAAACTGTGAATCAAGGTAAAATCCAGCCTGGAGGTGACAAGTATCTAGGTCATCCTGGCCATGTCCACAGCTGGCAGGGTGGAGAAGGGAGGGGAGAAGGGTGGCACTTACTGATGAATCAGAGCTGAAAGCAGGCCTTTAGAGACACTGGTACAGACTGAATGTTATAGATCAGCTACTACTGACCTAAAACATTCACCTTGAGGTTCAAAGGACGACTTCTAAGCCGTGTTACTGCAGCTTTGGGACTAAAAGGGGTCCTGAAAAGCCCCACAGGCTGAGCCTCAGGAGAAACAGCCTGCAGTTAGTCAGCTACGTGTGTGTGGTACCAATCAAGCTTTTAAATCTGGAAGCATCTGCCCCAGCAGTGATTTGATTTTATGCAACGAGTCTCATGCTACCGTATTGCTAAGCATGTCACTAAATCCTTGCACATCAAAGGAACAAGTAAATCAAGCAAAACTGCATAAGCCACTCTACATTCAGTTTTGGCAAAAGGTGCTTGCTTTGACAGCCCTGGAGGGTCTGCAGTCCTCTAGCTAGCTGCAGAACTCACATAAGCCCAGAAGCAGTGCAGTTTTTCCTGCACCACCAGACAAATGGCTTGCAGCTGAGGTTGGATTAGGACCTGGCCTGGAGTCAAGGGGTCCAGAAGTCCAGTCCTGAATTTGATTATGATTTTCCAAGTGGATTGAGACATTATACTTAACCTTTTTGTGTTTCTACCTCTGGGTACATATTTTTTCCCCCCATCTTCCATGGGGAAGATGAGGATGAATCAGATAAGGCTGTTTAATGGAGATGAAAAGGCTTTGCAATTATTAAAGATTCAGGTTTACCCTTTGCTAAGCCAGCTTGTTGGAGTTCCTGGAGTGAGTATTGTAGTTCAGAATTTGTCTACAAGTTACTCTTAATATTCCTTGTTTGTACTCGTGATCATGCAAGAACTGATGCCTTTCGCTGCTTTGCAGGTGTCGGTAGAAAAAGGAAATGGTAACTTCACGAGCTCAGCAGCTGTTGTCACTCCCTGAGGTCACGTTCCAGCACAAGAGCTGTCATTCCATGGCACACACTGAGCGAGAAATCCCTGGGACAGGTCACTCCTCTGAGTCTGATGGGTGACCAGGGTGGACAGACTGCTTGAGGGCTGGGTAGAGGCCACCATGGGCTGTAGGGGAGAGGATGCTGTGGTGGCTGTGGTGGAGAAGAAACAATGCATGAGTTGTTGTGGCTGAGTGATGGGGTGAGCATGTCACCACTGCCTGCACTGATGATGGAGGCCAGGGGCTGGCTTAGACTGGATGCCCCCTATGACGTGATTTGCATTCACTCAAAGGAGGTCTAAGGCTCATTGCATTGCCCAGGTGGCAGCTCTTAGTGCAGTGCAGAGGCTATGAGGGTCCTGGAACACCTGAGAGAAGGCTGATACAGAATCTGATACAGTCCAATACAGAATCTATGAGACACCTATACAGTCCTGGAGGATGGGCAGAACACCAGAACCATTCAAATGCACTGAAATGTGTGGGCAGGCAAATAGAACTGCAAGTCAATACACCCCATGGATAATGAGGAGTGGTTCAACCTGTAGGGAAGCAGACACCTACACTTGCATGGCTCAGTTGCTCTCCCAACTCCACAAGTGCCCTGACGAGCTCTTCACATACTTCAGCAGAAGCTCACATGTGTGGCTCATGTAAACACTACATGTAGACACCAACATGTAGGAATTAAACCAATCTCTGGCTTCCTCCTAAACCAGATCCTGCAGCAGCAATGCTGCAATCCTCCACAGTAGAAAAGAGAGATCCACCCTGGAGGATGGCCATACCTCTTATAATGAGGAAGGGAAGAGCAGGGTTCTCAGGGGGATTGTTCTTGCCCTGAGATTGGTTCTCATTTGAGACTTTCCAGGTCAGGGGAGTTAGGGAATGGCTAGTATCTCCTGTCCAGAGCCCTTTGAGCTGTAATTCCCTAGATCTCTTCCTGCCTGAAGTCCTCTCCATCATAAATCTAATTCAGAAACTCAAGGCCTCTACCCAAATGTCCCAGACCTCTTGTGCCATACCAACTCTTTGCTCTGTCTTGCCATAGCAAACTGTTCATTGTGCCTGTCCCACAATAAATGGACTACAGCCATAAATGTCATTTAACGTGGGTAAAGCGAAACCCAGATAAAATGACTTCTGGTCAATCCTGGATTAGAACATGTCAAAGTTTATAGACCACCATCCCCACACAGAGTACTGCACAAGAAACAAATGGAACATGTCTCCTGGGGATCTTTTTCTCTAGAGAATCCAGATGCTTTCAAGGCGCCTGGTAACAGTGCAAAATAGTCTGCTATTAAAATTCAAAAGCAAGTAAAATAGCCCTTCCCTGCAGGCTTTCTTTCTATGAGGCATTTCTGATGAGAATCCAGAGTCTCTGCAGAGGCCTGGCATATGAAATACAAATTATATAGCTAGCATTCCCCTCTTTAGAAGTGACTGTGTGAAGCACAAAATCCCTTTGCAATTCACACTCATGATGAGAGGCAGCCCCTTATGTTCAGACCGCTCCTCTCAGCATGCCTTGGGCTGAAGGCCTGCAAGGCTTGTAGCCCAGTAGCTACCTGCCCTTCCTAGGGTCATCCCAGCTCAGGGGAGAGCACATCTCATGCATCCTACAAAGCACAGTGGAGGGTCCACAGGCAGAACCACCCTCTTGCTTTCTCCAGCCCCCTAGAAACACACTGGAGCTGCATTTGTCCTTCCATTCCCATCTCTGGAGCCTTCCTGCTGACATGGGAAAGGGCATGTGTACAACTACATATTTTGGGCTATTTTGTCATGGGGATAGGTTAAAAATGAGTCATGATCTTTTTCACGAATGACTTGCTCAGCGGAGTTTTTCCACACAGTGAGCCATTATGAACCCATAGGTGGAGAAGATAATTATGACTGGTGTAAAGCTGTGCCTAATTTCCCACTCCATAAAGGGGAGACAATAACTCCCTTTCCTCGTGGAGGTGTGTGATGATTTAATCACAAGGCGAGCTCTGTATTTATAGATTTTAAAGACACCGCTATGATTTTGTAGTCGCGCCTCCTGCATAACAAAGCTCAAAGCACATCAGCCGTGAATGTCTGTTTTGAGTTCATAATGTTGAGTTTGTAACACATTTCTTAGAAAGACATTCATGTGACCAATCTGAAAGTATGTGTGCCAAGTTATGAACCCCATTTTCTATGCTAACTTATGCACAGCATTGTATTTTCCATTTATAAATTCAGCTTGGGAGTAGACTCTCTGTTTTGTGCTGTTGATTTTATATTTACCCCCACTTCACTGCAAGACTGCAATAATGTCAGCCTGCCAGTGCCCTGATCAAAGAAAGAATCTGCCACATCCCTGAGAGATCATCACTGAGAAATTGTGGATAAAACCATGTATGTTCCTTTCACCAGCTGAGTGATATGGCAGAAAATTATCTTCCTTGGGCTGTGAGTGGCAGAGGGAACTATTACTCTTTGCAGCTGGGTAGGTCTATGTGTTTAGCCCTTCTAATTCATCATTTGCTTTATGTTCATGTACCAAATTACAAAGGACAAAGGTTTTATTTTGCATTTTTTCCAAGAAAGTGAAGATGATCTCTGCATGATGTCCTAATGAATTAGCATAATTCTGTCTGGGATCTCTTTGTAGGCACATATAAAGATGGATCAAAATGAAATTTATAGGAGAGGTATGCCCACATGCCCGTGAGTCCAGTTTAACAAACACAAGAATACACTTGCTAAAAGAGCTGAATTCAATTCTCTTCAATTAAAATGGTTTTCATATGGTGAAGAACCTAATTATTTTGAGAAATCAGTTTAACCTGCTGTATTTCAAGGGAGGTTCAGTTTCATTGTTTGGTGATGTGACGGGCAGTACTGAGTTTGTTGCCCCCATCACAGGATTTTGCTCTTGCCAAAGCATTGCCTTACAAGAGCTAATGCAGCCTAAGTTATTTTTCTTATGCTGTTGAATGTGGGATCACCATCATAGATTCGAGGACATTTTGCTCCCCTACTCAACATGGGAGGAAGGGATGTGCTTCCTGATGGGATTCATGGAGAAAATGAGCCTCTGGCTAGCTGTGAAAAGATTTAGGGCTCAGAAGATAAGTTTATCCTTTGTCACATGCAAATAAGCTAATCTGAATACAGCGGTGCTGGTTGACCTCTAAAACACCAAGAAGGTCTGGCCCAGGGGCACAGCATCCTCCAAAGTCTTCAGTTAACGAAGACTGTAGATCTCTTGTTCTTTCCAAAAGTGACACGACACGATTTAAAAATTCCCATGCCAAATGTTTGTGTTTTTTCTCTCACCTGCTGGTCATTGTGTCCTCAAAAGAGTGAAACTGAGAGCAGATAGGCTGAGTGAAGTGGCAGCCAGGGAGGAGGTGTGGAGTCTGAAAGCAGAGTGTTATGCCTGGGAGGAAGACTGAGATGAAAGAGCTGTGCTAAAGTATCTGACCAGGGACACATAGCCAGGAGGACCAGCTTGGATCTAGACCAAAAATACGTGAGGGAACTAACACTTTTTTGCAGGATATAATGTTTGTGTCTACTTCTGGTGACTTTTCTGAAGCCACCTACACACCACACACAACAGGATCATCACTGGCCAAGAAGAGCTCCTCCGAGTGCTCTCTCTTGGTGCTGACAGTGATGGAGTTGCTTGGATTCCCTGCACTCAGGTTGCTTCTCCATCCTCTCTTCAAGGCTCTCCCTGACTCATGAAGGAGTTTATTCTGGGAGTTACTGCAATAACACTTGAGAGACAATGCAGTTATTAGTCGTAGGCAGTCTGTAAGTGTTCAGTCCTGGTGACCAGGTGAGGATGAGTGGGTTCACCTGCTGAGGTGTGGTGACTCTGGCCTTTGTGCCCATGAACCCACGAGGGCTCGGGACAGTACAGGCCATGCAGAGCCTATGAAATTGTGTCCTTTGCCTATGGAGGAGAGAGACAAGGACGCTTTGTGTGGAATTGGACCTGGCCCACAGCAGCACTGGGGAAAAACTTCACAAATCATTATTTGGAACAGGAAGTGGCCAGTGATGGACTCCGTGCAGAGCCTGGATGGGTGTATTCCTCACTGGGTGGAAAACTGGCTGGATGGCTGGGTCACAGTTGACTGAGTAGGTGGCAGGGCAGAACCACAGCTGTCTTGCAGAGCCACTGGTGATGTCACTGGTGACTAATTGGCTGATTTGGTATGGCTGAACACCTGGCTTTTGCAGTGTCTGACCACCATATGTTATTGTTCCATTTTCCAAAGCGAGAATGTGGTCCAACAGGGACAATCTGCTTACACAAGTTACCCAGAATATCTGCTTATACAGATACTTTGTTCGTGATGCCCACCTATTTTCTACTAGTAGTCAGCTGGAAGACAATCTTACCTGCAGGACATCCCAGCACTGACAACAGCAATAAATTTCCAATTTTATTTGGAAAAGAAAGGATGTACTCCTTTGAGGACCTGCGTGCCATAAGAGGTGGAGCAATAAAACCAAAAAAGGCATTGAAGCAAAAACAGAAGAGAAGGTTATGAGACAGCTGGATACTTTTATGGAGAAAAGTCGAATTAAGGGATATGGTGATTAATCAGATAGGTGGGGCTGAGACTCCCAGAAACCAGAGAGGCAGATTAGAGGTGAAATAGCTTTTTCTTGTTTATTAGTTCTCTACTTCCCTTTTAATACCTGAGAGAATATGCTCCTCATGGAAAGTATTTTACACAACGTCATGGACAAGCCTAAGATGGCCAGAGCCTTGGCTCTAGGCTGATGCTAGAAATGCCTCATTGTCCTGTCCCATCTCTTGTCCAAGAGTGTGGTACCATTGCTGTGTCTTTGGGTGGTGGGATGCTGACTTGGCAATTGAAAAGCCATCTTTTTGCCTTTTCCTCCACTCATCAGCATCCTTAGGAGGCCCAGGCTTCCTTCCTCACTCCACCCCCTCCTGTACCTTAATGTGTGCTTGAAAATGCGCAGCAGCAATTTCAAAGTAATGTTGAAAATGGAGAGTGATGCTTTTGGCTTTTCATAAAGATCTAGAATGTTTGACCTATTTTCCTCTGTCATGGTTTAGCCCAGCCAGGAACTCAGCTGCTTGTTCACTGCCCCCAGGTGGGATGGGGGAGAAAATCAGAAGGGTGAAAATGAGAAAACTCCTGGGTTGAGATAAAGAAAGGAGATTTTGCTTCATAGGAAAAGAGAAAGCTGTGCACGCAAACAGAGCCAAACAAGGAATCATTCACCACTTCCCATGGGCAGGCAAGTCTTGAGGAATCCCCAGGAAAGCAGGGCTACATCCCATGTAATGTTGACCTGTGAAGACAAACCCATCACTAAGCATGTCCCCCACTTCCTCCTTTCCCCAGCAGGACACCATATGGTCTGGATATCCTTTGGGTCATTTGGGGTCAGCTGTCCTGCCTGTGTCCCCTCCCAGCTCCTTGTGCACCCCCAGCCCCCTCGCTGGTGGGGTGGGTGAGGAGCTCAGAAGGCCTTGGCTCTGTGTGAGCTCTGCTCAGCAGCAGTGAAACCACCCCTGTGCTATCAACACTGTTCCCAGCACAAATCCAAAACACAGCCCCACACCAGCTACTATGAAGAACATTAACTCTACCCCAGCCACAACCAGCCTATCCTCCCACTTGGTTACTTCTCTCCTTTTAATAAATCAAATAAAACTGTAGGAGCACTGCATTTCGTCTTGTCTGAACTGTTATATTTAATCTCCTGAGTGGGTGGGGTGGATTTGTGTGGAGGGGAACAGCTCAGAGCCTGAAAACATGAGAGATGACTCTTTTAAGCTTTTCTGATTTCACGAAAAGTTGCCAGATAGCATTTTAATTAGGACCTATCAAAACCAATCAGGAAAAGAAGAAGGTTTGTCAAGTTCTTAGCAGCCGCTAAGCTTTTTAGAGTTTGTAGGATGGGGTTTTTTTGCCTTGTACACAAATTTATTCATCCTAACAATTTTACAGCTCTGCTCCCTTGCTTACAGCACATCTCTCTGCATGAGAAACCTCTTCTATCATCTCTGCCGCTAGCTCCATTGGTAATTTTCCTGCTGGGATGGGCAGGAGCACTCAGGCATTGCCAAGGTAGAGATTAGATTTTCATTTTGCACTTTGGAATTTCTTTTTCCTGGTGCTAAAACCATTTTCCTTATGTGTTGATAATGCCATTATTTCTGTTTCATCTGCAAAGTAAGTTTGGAACTCAAGGGTCCTCAGTATTCACTTAGCAATGTAAAGCACAAGCATGATAAATAATCATATTATATAGCCTACTAGGGAAAAAAAGGGGAAAACAGCACAATCTTAAAATTAGAACATTTTCTTCAGCAGATTTTAGTGGAAAAGTTTTTTTCCACCATTTGTAATTCCACAATATGGTTCACATTATGTCTGGAATTCTTTGCTCTGTTTGTTGTGTTTTCAGAGATTTTGGTCAATAGGGACTGAGCCAAATACTGAATTTAGGATCATCTTGAAGAGTTTTGCTGGATCAGACATTTCATTATCAAGATACTGGTCACACCACCTCTGACATCCGGGAATCTTTCTTGTTCAAAAACACAGTTTAAAATAGAATTGTTCAATTTTGTGTTTAATTGGGCCACTGAAGGAAAATATATGACAGCTGGAGGCTGTAAAAACAGGGTAGGATCACTGAACACATCTGGAAATACTTTAATTACTGCACATTCAACTTTGAACTATTTGGTTCCTATGTAAACACAAAACTAGTAATTAAAGTACAAGACTTAACTCATGTGGTTTGCCATCTTTTAACTACTGGTTTGGAGAGGGGAGGGGAGAGAGAAGGGGTAATTTTACCTTTGTAGATTTGAAGGCCAAAAGCACCATTAGATTTGACCAGCTGTATAACACACTGGTGAATTCCACCCCATTGCTCCTCTTCTGAGCCCAAACCATTTGAGTCCACCACAGCATGTTTTCCTGAAAGGCAGCTAATCTTGGTACAAGAAAATCAGGAAATGATGCTCCACATCGGACAGTGAAGGGAATACTCATTAAATGAGTTTTAAGAGAACATAAAGTTAATTAAAAGCTTTTCTAGTTATTTTTTGAAACAATCTAAGGATGTATGACATTTAAATTTGATTTGCAATAAACCAGTTACAAAAAGCCATTGCTTTATCTGTAATTAATTATATATTTAACTTAAGATGTGTTAATAAAAAAATAATGGAGGCCTAAAGGATATGCAATCAAAATGAGTTAACTTGGTAAATTATTCTGAAGAATTGCTTCAAATAAGGTTAAATTTGCTGACTTGCCATGAAACTTTGCACAGTTGGCTCAAGATGATAAATTAACTGCGCTGTAAAACTGCTTTAAATATATGTTTATTGCATGGAGATGAGAGGGGATTTTTCTACAGTATTAGGGAGGGCCTCATCTGCTGGTCACCATTTTGGGTCAGCAAGTCTTTCCTGTCTGTGTGACAGCACAGTGCATGCTTCAGCCCTCTGCAGTGAGCTGGGCTCTGTGAAAGCCGTGCCAAACTGCAGGTGATGTTACTGCCAAGCATTGCCTTGCCTGTCTTGAAATGCTGCACGCCTTGGCTCTTCTGGGTTTGCTTCTGTGCTCTCTGCCCTGCTGGTGGAAGCTGCATGAGATGCCATCATCTGGATACTCATGACCAAGCTTGACTGAAGGCAAACTCAGGGTGGGCACAGCCAAACTGGCATTCTACACATAAAACCAGCAAAACTTGTATGAGATAGTCCTTGGAAAGCCAGGACTCAGCAAAGCCAGGAGCGTGGGTTGATGTCCCAGCTCTGTTCTGTGATTCCAGTAGAGGTGGGAAAACTTGGAAAAAACCCTGATTTTTTGAGTTTCTCCTCTGCCTGCTTTTTTTTTTTTTCTTTTTTTTTTTTTTTTTTTTCTTTTTTTTTCTTTTTTTTTCTTTTTTTTTTTTCTTCTTCTGAGGTCTAATGTAGAAAACTTAAAAATTTGGGGAAATGCTGAAAATGCACTTCATGTGAAATATAGCATTCAGAATAAAACCTGGACATTTTTAGAGCAAGTATTATATTATTGCTACTGCACTTCTACCTTTTTACTAATAAATATTCCCAATGATATCAATATATATCAAATTGTATAATATTAATAGCAGTGATTGCCACAGTTTTTAGACTTTACTGCTTGTACTTCCCAGTGCTTTGTTATATATTCACTGAATTATAGTGAATATATATAACAATGCCTTTTCCTCTAGTCTTTCCTCCTGAATGATGAAGATTTTCTTCTCTGTGTGCAAGACAATATAAGAGGATGTAACCTTTCTCTTTTTTTGCAAGTCAACGATATTGATGCTTTTTATTTTCAAGTCTGTAATTTCCCTACCTATTTTATCAGTATTTATAAAGATAAAACATGCAGGCACTTTTGTATGCAACACTATTGTATATCTGGAGTGTATTTGTCACTACTGGGAAGTAAAGAATTTAATAGCACCACCAAAATGTTTATGCAGCATATAATGATAAGAATATATTGTTTATTAGATATTCAAAAAAGATTGAAAAATATTTTAAATTCCAGATATCCATTAATATATTTCTTAAACATTCCATTGAAGTTTCAGATAAACAGATCTGTGGTGTTACTTACCTTATTGAAATCAAATTTCCTGCTGCAAAGGCTAAAAAACTGAGCAGTGATTTGCCACAAGGAGATGGACAGCATCAGGAGGTAATTATAGGCTATAGCTAAGTGAAAAAGGGGCTTTAGAGAAAGGACTAAAATACAAACTGCGCTGGGCTGCAAAAGAAGCCAACAGGAGGTGCAGAAGACACAAACAACAGGAGACATTTGGTGATGCCCATGGATAGATCTCCTTTTGCAGCTGCTGAGACAATCTTTCAGGGCCTAATCTCACCCAACAGATTCTCTCAAAGGGAATGCGTGGGGCTGCTGTGAAATGCCAGCCTCTTCCTCCAGATTCCAGTGGTGGCAGATTCACCTGAGCATCTGTGTTACCAGGAAGGGATTTTCACATTGCAGAGTGTCACTGCCTGTCTCACGGCTGCAGAGCTGAGGAGTTTCTGCAGCTTCTCTTGTACAGTGTCTTGTGTGTCTCGAGGTCTCTCTGGCTCTCTGTGGTACAAAATTGTTGAAAAATTGTAGGATTGTAAAGTGATACACTCAGAAAAAAACCCAGTCCTAATTGTACCCATACAGAGAGGCTCTGAGCTGACTGTCACCTCTCAAGGCTGAGATGGCAATAAAAATTTCTAAAGAAAGCAGCACAAGATGCACAAGAGCTGTCAAAAAATCCCCAAAATGCATCTTAGGAACTGTTAGGAAAACAATACAGATCAAATCACAAGATACCATTGTGCTGTTGTACAAAACCCTTGAAGAGATCTTGTGCAGTTCTGCTTCCCCTCTCTCAAAACCTATCTGCTAGAAGTGGGAATGGCAGAAAGGAGAATAGCAAGGATAATGAAAGATATGGCTTGGTTTCTGTACATACAACTGAGGAGACAGGAATCTATAAAATCATGAGTGACTAGGAAAAGCTTAACTGGGAACAGCTAATTGTGGTTTCCAGTGCAAGAATAATTCTATCGGAATGATGGGAGTATTTTACTGCTTGAAATGAAATTAAAAGGAACTGTGTTCCCAAGATGTACAAGGCTTTATTTCTTTCCACAGCAAGGAGTTGAAGCGCTGAAATGCTTGCCACAGAATATAGCTGATGAAAGAAGCATGAGTTAAAAAGGGTATGGTCCAGCTAGACCTTTAGTCTGCTCTGATAAGGCATTTCTTATGTGAACTTGGAACTTGGTGAAAAATTCTTATTAAGTATTTGGATTTATGGGACTTGAATTTAGCTGTGCAAGAGTGTCTGGTATGAGAGCTTTTGATGAGAAATTTTATGTATTGATTCTAAGCTTGTGGCAAAAACCTGACTCTGGTTACTGTATATCCACAGCACTAAAGGGACTGTCACTCCTGCAATAGAGGATGCAATTCCAATGTCAGTTGTGGGATTTGAAGTAGAGAACAAACCAAGAAAACCACTACAGATAGCAGATATGCTCCTGGGAGTATTTCATGAGGCTGTACTTGAAAATGATACAGGGAGCAGTATAATACATGCATGTTTGACCAAAAAGAATTATCTGGTTTCAAAACTAATGTGGAATAAATTTACAGAAGCTGCAGCTGAGTGTGACACGCCACTGGAGGCCACCATGGTCGTGATGGTGCACCAGCCAGGGAATCACACACGTGACCAATACTTCCAGTTCCACCTGAAGTGTTGAAGTGGCAATTCATGGCAAGCTATCTGAAGAGAGCCCCATTGGCTTCAGAGGTGCTGTATTATTTGAAATGCTTCAGAAAAATACAGGAAGTGTAAGTGGATGTACCTTGAAGAGCCTAAAGAAGGGTATAAAAAGGACTATCCAGGGCGAAAAATGCAAAGTGGACACAGAGAAGAACTTGAAGTGTGCAAAATGTGCTGAAAACAGCAACGAAACAAAAACTTGTGCTAATAAATCAGGACTTGAAGCCCTGCACCACATGTACATGACACAAGAATGACTATTTCTCAGCTTTAGCATACTCATCCTAACACTAATTACTTTAGTGGAAAAACTAGCACCAAATCCATCATCAGTCATGTTAGTCTGATATTTGCCAGATGTAGGATCCCAGGAATAATTAGAAGCAAAAAATAACCCTCTGGTTCAATAGACAAGACTTCAAATGATTTGTAGTTATTCATGAGTTTGAGTTTCTCCCTGCCTCAAGCCATACAAAAAATGTAGTGGAGGAAATCAGCAAAGGTAGATGTCTGCACAGCGGACCCCAAAATCTGGTGAGGGGGACCCAGGGGTTCAAGACCCTGCAGCTGGTGTACACATAGTTACCACAGAGAATCAGGGAGATACAAACTCCAGAGGAAGATTTGTGGAAGAATCAGAGTGCACTTGCAAGCTATTCTGAGTAAGAGGAATAAGGTTATGAAACCTGTCAAAATAGCCCTGAAAGTAAAGGAAAAAAATAAGAACATTGCAGAGCTGTAAAAGAATGAGCAGAGGGACAGAGATGGATGGGCCTCTTAGAAGACCAGCCAGCACACACAGTGCTTCTGGGAGCTCCTGAGAGACCGACTGAGTGCTGTTAAAAAAGTTAAAGTGGAGCTGAATGTGTATTTTTTTTCTAAGTGCCATAATACAAATTGCAATGTGAGCTAATTTACGGCTGAAAAACAAGGAGTTGTGCTATGAGGATATTGATTTCCAGGACAAGAAACAAGGTGATACTGACCAGAGATACCCAACAAAGGAACCAGCAGGCTTCTGGAGTCACTTAAATGTCATAACTTGACTTTTCTAGTGCATGTTCAGCTCAGGCTGCTGTCCTAATGGGAGCCTGAGCCAGTGCCTTGATTTTTCCTCCATGAAAACCATGGCCAAAACCTTTCCCCATGAGCATCCCAGGCTGGTGACAGAGCAGGACATGACCTCTGGTTTCCTGTCTTCTGTTTGCAAATCATGTAACCCGACTTTGAGAGTTTCAAGTTGAAGTGTTGCCAGTTGTTTTACCTTTAAAACAATCAGAGGATAGAAATAGGCTGCTGCCATGGCCTCCCCTTGCATCTTTCTGCCATGGCTTGATGCTGAGCTACATAGGGACTGGAAAACTTCCCAGGAATTCATGTTGGAGGCAGACATAACATGGCAGAATGATATGGACAAGGAGAGGCCCACAAGACACAAATTATGAATTCCTGAAATAGGGAAACACCTTGTTTAATGGGAGAAGTCCTCTTATGCTCAGCTGAGGGAGCTCAGCCTGTCTGAGATCCACCATCTGTGGATCTTCACTTATCTGCAGCCAAGTGTTATTCACCTCCTTGCTATTCACCCCTGGACAACGTGTTCTTCAAATGCAAACACATCACATCATTCAGGGACAAAGCCTGAGTATCCTCATCTCTGCACCTTCCTACCCCAAATTACTGTTGGGCAGTTCGGCGCACTCAGAGCACCGTTAGATCTGCATTGGTTACCTGGCTTCAGCACCACCAGTATTCAATCCATCAATATGCAAATCCTACTCTGGGAAATAAATGTCCACAGAATGTTTTGCTGAAGCTCCCAACCAAAAGAAAGGCAGATGATGCTCCTAGCTGGACTGTGTAGGCAATTGGAAGTAAGAGCTCCTGAAATAACTTGATTGAGATTATGTGTCTCCTTAATCTTTTAAACAGAACAGTGTGAGCTGAGCACAAAGAGATAATGGAGCTCCCAACAGCATCCTTGGCCCTGCCCCTAGGGCAAAGGTAGCAGTGCTTGGGCCTGATTAAAAAGTCATTTAGGTGGAAATGGTATTCTCTGGAGGTGCCTAAAATACCACAGGCTATGTTCACTGAAGGACATAATTGCCCTGCAGGTACTGGATCCAAAATGGAGATCCCCCTCCTGTCCTGCTTGGCTGCTTCTCTTTTTGCAGGTGGCTGCGTTCTTCACAAACTTATTTTTTGCCACTTAACTTTCCCTAACACCCCAAATCTGACCCTGGCCTGAAGGTCTCCAGTATTATGAGTAATGTGAGCTGAGGCTGAGTGATGATGTGGATTGTATATCTGGCTTGTGCTGGATTTGCTCCACACTGAGCTCCAAACAGGGCTGAAGGAATAGAGAATCTCTACCTCCACCACATGGTGCTTGGAGCACCTCTCCAGAAGGAAAGAGACTCACTTGATTCCTCTTGCAGCAGGTTTGGCATTTGGATTCATGGCTGTCATCATCCATTGCCCCAGGAGTCTTGCTGAGCGGCATCGTATCATATGGCCTGACCAAAAATGTTGTTTATTCTGTAGTCCTGCACTGAGAGAGTTCCCAATGAGAGAAGGAACTCAGAGCTCTGGGCTCTGCTTCAGAGCCCATTTCTCTTTTGCATCTCAGTCTTTACAGCCAAGACCCCAACCATCTCATCCCTCTTGAGATGCTTCTGGATTCTTCGTAACTTCTGGCTGCTGTGCTTTAGCTGTTGCAGCCCGTTTTTTCACCAGGTAAAATCAGGAGAAGTGAGATTATCCCCAGCTACACATGCAAAACACAGGTGTCTGGAATAGCCATGGGGGTGCCCAGATTTGGACTGAGGCAGGGCAGAAGCTGGGTTGCCCACAGCTTGGATGAGTGCTACCATAGCTGTGTCCCAGCTGTGAGAGGGACACTGCAGCAGCCCAGACTGTAAATGCAAGCAGGGCTTGGCAATGGTCCTGACAATGCTTAACTCCCTGGTGTAGGTAATCTGTTAAAGGTGTTTGTGTTTTTTTACTCCCTTCACATCCTGTTATAAGTCCAGGAGCATTTTTGAACCACTTGCTCATCTCATGAATATATAAGACTTTCCTTTGGCTGCAACCTCCAGTGGAGGCACTGCCAATGGCTCACAGGAGACTTGGCAAACCAGAAGATTTGCTTTTCATTACCATTTGTACCAGTGATTCATGTTATCTTTGGCTGGCTGGTTCATTGATGTTCCTCTGTTTCCTCAGGTCCTTGAACTCTGTATCTCAAATATGGTATATATATGAAATTATTAACTGCTGTGGTTGCTTCTCCTTCACATGAATTTGGACACCAACACTCCACAAATTAGCACAGAGCAAACAAAGCCAGGTTAGAAGAATTCCTGAAGCTTTTCCTCTTATTTTTTTGAAGTGTGGTTTAGCAAAATCAATTCTAATATTTTTTAAAAAATTATGCCAGTAACAAAATCCTCCTGAGCTTTAATGACTATTTCCCAAATGTGACTGGGAAACTCCTGCTATTTTCAGTTGATTAGGGAGTTTTACAGAAGGTTTTTGTGAAAATAGATGAAATATTCTGATCATAAACAGCAAGTGATAAAATAAGGATCTTCTAAACCAGACTGAAAACTGACTGCTCTGCAGTGCAGCCAAGAGCTAATGTTTGATGAAGGTTGCCTGCAGTGCAAGCCTGCCGGGCTATCATTTCTTAAATCATAGTGGTTTGCTCGATTTTCTTTTGAGGGAAGAGAAGGGAACGTGTAAAATTAACGTCAGCAGACCCCTGGTCTCTACCAGCAGAACGAGTTGTAAAGTGCATCTTTGCCATTCTCCATTCCATCCAGAGATGGAGGATACTTTTCTCCTTCTATTGGTTTGCTGGAAAAACGGTTTATTTTGCAATTTATCACCAGTTTTGAGATTTTTTTTTGCTCTTCCTTTTATTTTTATCACTCTGTGATTTCACATTGCAAAAAAAATCTAAACAAACACTGTTTCTTCGAGGCACTGTGGGGAAAATCTCAGTGGCCCATGGGTTTTTGTACACATCAACTTGTTTGCCATTCTTCAGGGCTTGTTACAATCATGAGGCATTTGACCCAACATGATTTATTTCTTAAAACGGCCTCTCACAGTAATTCAGTCCCCAGCATGGCTCTGAATTTGCCAATGGCATCAATTACAGATTGGGTCACACTTCCAGTTCATTGTCCCTTTGCAAGCCCTGAATGACCCCAGGAATAGCAGGACAGCATGATGTTCCCTGGTAGATATATTTAACTGTGATGGAAGACCTGCAGTCAAGTCATATTGCAGCACAGAGGGATAAGCTTGAATGGAAAGGAGGAAAGCAGAGTCCAGACAGAAATGCTGGGTCAAATCCTGCAGGTGATGAGGATTTACACCCCCAGAGGATTTACATCCACTGTGGGCACAGCTCAACCCAAGTGCAGTAGTGTGTGGTTCTGCATCAGAGTCCAGACATCACCTGTGCTCCTCAGGTGTTTCTCCACTCATTTCAGTGGGGTTTAGAACATCATGGATTTAAAACTTCATCTTTTCTACTTCTGATAGAACTCACCTGTAGACTCTTAAGTGCTCATTGGGGAAAGTGTCTTCCTTCCCCTTCTCTTTTCATTCATGCCCTTTCCAGCTTTCTGCCCAATTCCTTTTCTCCAGCCTGGGAATGTTAGCATGCAGGAGAAGGGTAGCTTGTGACACTTCAGCTGAATGTGACTGAAATTTGCCAGATTCACAAAGAACATTCATCGATATTTCTCACTCAAGCCACTGTCAGTGAAATTATAAAAATCTTCTCAGATTTCTTACATTTTACTAGTTTTTAGCCTCTTGGAAAGCCACTTAGACTTTGGGAATTCTCATCAGAAATTTCAAATGCTACAAAAAAACACAAAAAAAAAAACCCCAGCCTGCAACTTTTGGGGAAGTTCTCCTCCTTCTGTACCTCCAGTTGCCTTGAGATCTCTGTTCACATCCGTACCTTGAAGAAAAATCTTAGTGCCGGTTTAATGTCACTGAAAAGACCTTGACAGTGAAGGAAAGTCATATTCAGGCAAGGACCATAAAGGCAAGAAGAGGGGCTGCAGCTTGATCTTTTTACAGTTCATCTCTTCTTTTGTAAAAGCCTCATTACAAAGGATCATAAAACACTTTGAATTGGAAGGGACCTTAAAGACCATGTCGTTCCAGCCCCACTACCACAAGCAGGGACACCTTCCAAGAGACCAAAACCTGCCCAAGCCAGTACGACAATAAACCTCAGCAAAAAGGGATTTGAAATGCCACTGTAATAACAGCAACAACATAATTGCCTTTGTTTATCATAAAGTTCCTTTTAGCTAGTTTTATTAAGGCTCTTGGGCTTAGGTGCTGATAAATTAGCATAAATTGCCATCTTATTAATGGGCTCCCACTCTAATCTTCCTTGTGATGAGAAAGATTGGGGTGAAAAGTCTCAGCAGAAGTTGCATTTTCTGGCAGGTTGCTTTATTATTATTATTATTATTGTCATTGTGTAGATTAGTTTTTATTATTGTGTGCCGTTTTTTGTTTTTTTGGATTTTTTTGTTCTGTCTAGTTGTAATTAACTAACAGCTGAGAACGTCAGCCTTACTGCATCACCCTCAGTTGCTGGGGTCCAAGCTGCAGCTATAATTTAGAGGGCTGGAATAATCACATAATTACTCTGCAGTGATTACAAGAGGCTTGCATGGTCAGTGGATAAGAGAGATTAAATGGCAGTGGGAAAAAGAGGCAGACATATGTTGCTAGTTAAGTTAACCACTTTATATTAATCCTGGCCTGCCCAGGGAAAGTGCCACGCTCCTGCCAGAGGATGGGGTGCACAAAACCTTTGTACAGACTGTGGGAAGCATAGAGGCCTCATGCCCCATTTCTATTGAGTGGAAAGATTAATTTTCATAGAGGAAAATAGGAAGGTTAACTCCTGGAGGTAATCTGCTTCTCCTTACTCTGGCATTGCTTACATGGGAATCTTATGTGCAATTTCCTTGAGATGGCAACCTAAACCTCATGGGCTGCAGTGGGAATTGAGTCCCCCCTGTCTGGAGCAAGGTCTGGTGCAGTATTTGGTCCAACAATGCCTTGAGATGTAGCTGGGAGACAAGTAGCCTGATAACCAGATCGTGTTGCTCTTCTTTGTTAAAACAAGATATTTTAAATCAGGTTTGAATGCTCAACAAGACAGGTTGGAAGGGCTTAAGTCAAGTGGTGTTTTTCTCAGGTTATTTGCCATGCAAAAGGGAGAAACATGATTTTATGTCTGTTACTGATTCTCCATTAAAAACAAGCCTTAAAATCAGAGTTTTCTTAGTGAGAAAAGGGAGACTGGTGAGATTGTAACAGGATGCTGCAGCTCTCCTTTTCACATAAGAAATTGTTAGGAATCTTTGTTCCAGCCTCGGCTGGGCAAATGGGACCAGCAAAGCGAGGAGCAATGTGGGGTCATTGTTCTCCTTTACTAGCCCTGGGGCTCATCCACAGGACTGACCCTGCACAGAAACACAGGTCTGAATTTAACAGGTGTGTGCCAAGATTAGGTTCAATGTGGCCATGGGCTTCACAAGGAATTTATGGGCACAACCCTGGAGCTGTATTATCCAGGTATCCCTGGGTGCTGCAGGGTGACACAGAGTAAAATAGAATATTTCAGCTGTAAGGCACCTGCAGGAATCCTCTAAGTCCATCTGTTTGACTGCTTAAGGCTGACCAAGTTAAAGCATGTTATTAAGGGCATAGTTCAAAGGCCTCTTAAACACTGAGGGGAACATCCCTGTGCTTTGGGGAACATCTGTAGGAAACCTTAATGCATGGAGCATCACATCCCTGTTCCCAGCTCCTCTGCTCATGGTATGATTTTCAGGAGGGTAAATGCACTGATAGAAGTGTCCAGAAGAGCTGTCATCAGGGATGACCCAGAAAAGCTGATGACTTCTGTGCACGAGGACAGTGCTTGGCTGACAGCAGGATGTTTCAGGCTCCGAGCAGAGGTGACCGCTGGAGATGTTGGCAAAGACCACGTTTCCGGGGGGTTGGCTTGCTTTACTCCCCTAAAAGCTTGGAGAAAAAACCCTTCCAATGAGATACAAAACCTGCTTTAAAGCAGTGCTGGATGGGGTCCCTGGGTGGGGAAGGGGGGCTGTCTGAAATCTGCTTCCCAAACACCGCCACGTTATCAGCTGCACAGGGGCGGTATACACGAGGGTAATGAAGACAGGATAGGAGGGGATTAGTAGGACATGGCAAACAAGTTTGTGCTAAGTGGCTTAGGGTTCATCCTGTCCTGCTTCTAAATACTGACTTCTGCTGCTTTCACCTTCCAAAACACATAAACCGTTGATTTTGATGAGTAAATGAATTTATACAGATAAGCTTCAGCCATCTGTTAACAGCACGATGTGCCCCACCACCTTGTCTTTGACATTCAGAACTGAACTCATGGCATTTTGGTGCAGGGTGTCCATGCTGACATTCATCTGAGCTGCCAAACACAGCCCTGTCCATGCTATGAGAGCATGTAGCACATTTACCCCTTCTGAAAATCAGTTCTAAGTCCTCTAAGTGCTCATTCTTGTGAGCCTTGACAACCAACATGGCATCAAAGTGCAGAAGAAGATAGAGAGTACTGAAGAGACCCTTAGTTCCCATTGCCCTATCTCTCTATCTGCAGATCCTCTGCACCTATTTAGATCTGGAGTAACTAAAAATAGAAGAATAACTATATGTAGTTATTTTAGAAGAAGAGAAGAAGTAACTAACAACAGAGGTCGATTAATGTTCCACTGACACAGCTCATGTGGGAGAACCAGCCTTTCTCCAGGATGAGTCAGGTTCTTGGCTTTGGCTTTCACTGAGTTTTCAGTAAGAAGGGGCAGTGGCATCACATCTAATATTTAATGGGAAGCTTGAAAATATTCCTAAATTCCGTGTCACCCTTCTACATGCTTGACCCTGCTTGACTTGATTGTCCAAATTTACCAAAAATCTCAGCCACCAAGTAGATTCAGAAGCAATTTAAGAGATCATTACCTCTAATTTGTTTCTAATTCCTTTCTCTGAAAACCAGCGAGCTGCTAGCAGTTTCAGAGTGGTTATGGGGGCTTACTCCTGGTAAGTAAAACTCCTTGGAAAAAGGCAGAAACTTTGCAGGATGTGGGGGGCATTTCATGCTATTGCTTCCAGGTTGACTCCTTGCAGCATCCCATTCAGGTCCTCCCTGATGGGATGCTGCTCCCTGAAGGGAGCCTGGCAGCAGCCTGCAGGTGAGCAACTCAAGCTTTCCCCCACTTTATTAGGACATTTGGGGCCTGTGAATTTTTCCATCCTTAGTATGAAGGGCTCTGGATCTTGCTTTTATGTCCAGACATGGGCTTTTGCCACTTTTGTGCCCAGTGTGTGGTGAGGCAACGAGCCTGTGACAAACGGCAGAGAGTCTGCTTGGCAAAACCTTCCTCTTCTGGTCTTGAGCTTGGGTTGCTTCCCCTTAATATTTGTTCATGTGCAGAGCAGGGGACTTCTTTCCTACACTAAGCCAATACCTTTAAGCTCCAAAACCATATCAGAATCCAGCCTGCCCTCTGCCAAGAATAACACCACCATGCCCAGACCCAAAACTTGTCCATCACGTAAGACCATGGCAAGAGCACCCAGTCTGGTCTCATCCCCATAAACAATGGCTGCAATCAGTCTCTATTCCCTCACAGAGCTATTCTGATCCATGTAGACAGTCAGAGCACCCAGAAGATGCTGTGTGCTCACAGCACACAGAGGGCAGGTCTCTCATCTCTCCCCTCTCACAGACCACTGCTCACCCAGCAAAATCTGTCAGACTCTGTTATCCACCTCTGTGGTACCATTGGGTGGCTCCAGGAGAAGAGACAGAGCAGAAGTCACTGATGGTGGGCTAGTGGAGGAAACATCGTTGCAATAAAAGAGCAGAAGCTGCAATAAAAGTGGAAATGTGTGGCTTTCCTGATGAAATGCTGCCTTCCCCAGTTCCCTGTACCACTTTTTCAGGTGCTAACAGGCACATCCACCCTCTCCTCTCCACACCTGCACGTTTAAACTCCAAACCAGCTTCTTAGAAAACCTCTCCACTCTCCATAAAAGCTGCAGATGGTGACACCAGTTCATGTTCCCTCTGAGGTGATTATTTCTGGGTTAAAATATGAAATCCAACACAATCTCTGGTGGATGCTCTGGCGTCAGGGCTGCCCACTCCAGGAGGTGGCAGCCTCGCACAGCGCAGGGCTCTCGTGTGCTCGCCTGATCCCACCCAGCTATTCGGAAAGGGCATAAAATATTTATCTGCAGATGTATTTGGATCTGATTCCCCACCAGCACCTCTTTGTATCTGAACGATCTCTTTCTACCCTTGCTGGCACGGCAGTTTTCCAGAAAAATGAGACTTCATGATCTTGTCTATGTTCAGGCTTAGGCAGGGTTGTGGGTTTTTTTGTTTGGTTTGGTTTGGCTTGTTTGTTTGGGTTTTTGTTTAGTTGAGGTTTTTTGTTTGTTTTGTTTTTTGTTGCACAGTGGAAAAACATAAACAAAATTACAACTAAAGGCTTTAAAGCTAATCCGAGGTTTCTGGTACATAGAAATCATTAAAATCCAGCATGTTTTACAACAGAAAAGGTGAAGTGAATTTGCAGAGTGCTTATTTTTCCCTTCCCCGTGCTCATATTAAAGCTCGCTCATAATATTGAATGAGCCTTTGGCCAAAGACGTGCTGAGCCTTGCCCCTGCTGATCAACAGGGATTAAAAAAAGACACCTGGGACTGCTCATGCCAAGGTAATGAAACAGGAATCTAAGGGCTCTAGAGAGCAATTTGGAAAGTTTCTTTTCTTATTGCTATGGCTGGGGCAGGCTTTTCCCCAAATTTAGTATTCTGTCCGGGAGAATATAAAATAATGAGACTCCTGCTGCTTCCTAAGGGAGACCCTTGAATTGCCTTGGAGATATCACTGTCAACCTGAGGTTTTTTCCTGTCTAAAGCTGACCTGAAAAAAGGAGCAAAGAAGAAAGCAAGGGGAACATAAGCCTGTTTTGATGCATTCTGGTGGCCAAAAATTAGTTTTAGAATTTTTTTGGTTATTTTTTTGTTTGGTTTTTTTTTTGTGGGGTGAGATGTTTGTTGATTTATTTTACGTAAGAAACACCAAGGTTAGGGAGTTCACTACTGAAAACATTTCTCTTTGGAAAATGAGAAGAATAGGGTATTGGTCACAGTGTGCTCTCAAGGTCTCTTCAATCGATGGGGAAGGGATGCAATGAGGCTGAAAAAACACAGGGTGTTTCACTGTTGTCCACTGAAAGGATCAAAAGCTGTCACAGTAAAAAAAAAGAGAGAGCAGCTGCTGGAGCAGTGAGGGAAAGAGAATCTGGCCATGAGACGTGGGGTTTACAACAGGCTGGCTTTAGGGCACGAGGAATGCAAACGCCAAGGAGTTCCACTGACATGTTCCTTGAAGTCAGGAGGAGGAAAACTGGAGTGCCCCATGCAGAGGGCTGGAAAAAGCTGCTAGGAAAGAAAATGAGTCAATAAGGAGAGATTCATTGCTGTTTCAGCTTGCTTTTAGCAGCTCTAAAACTGCCCTGACGCTGAACATGGACCTGTTGTGTCTCTGATGTTGCCCCTCGGGCTCTCTCCGCCGGCTGCAGTCTCTGATGGTCCCCCAGGAAAGCCATTATTCCACACATTTATGACACCTTGGGGGCTGCTCTGCAGAGCAGAGCTCTGGCTGGCTGCAGCTGGGCTTGCACACAAGGTGAGAAGGGCAGATGTGCCACTACAGTGGCTTTTTTATGGGGCCCTGTGTGCAAATTACACCTGCCACACAGCCACTCCAGCTCTGAGGAATAAATGTGAGAAGTTTAGCAAACATTTTTGTTAGCAAGTTAAGTGAAATGGAGAGCTGGGCGAATCATGGAATGGTTTGGCTTGGAAAAGACCTTTAAAGATCAACCAGCCCAACTGCCCTGCAATGAGCAGGGACAGCTGCCACTAGATCAGGTTGCTCAAAACCCTGTCCAGGCTAGTGCTGAACACTTCCAGGAATGGGGCATAGGCCACATCTCTTGGCCACCTATGCCAATATTTTATCAACCACATCACAGAAAATTTCTCCCTTAAAATATGCAATGACTCAACTCATTGCATAACTTGCTTCCAGTCATTTGAGTGGTGGTGCCTGGGTGTTGCTCATATTTCACTTTGGATGGATACAAAGGTTCAGGCACCTGGAGCTGCAGCTGCAAGAAGTGCCACCCAAATCTGGCTGGTTTTGGTAAGCTTGCCCCTGAGATTTGGGGTGGGAGAAAGTGTGCTGGGGGCGCTGGACAGCTGGGGGACACCAGAAATAAGCAGGGGCTTCAAAGCAGTTTGGGAGGTTGGATCACAGTAGCCACAGGGATGAGCCAACAGACAATGAGAAAAGTTAAGTATTGAGTTTGCAAATAGTGCTGGGAATTCAGTGAAGGAAAACCCAAGGATAAATCCTCGGTGAGAGCTGCTTCCCAGTCTCTATCCCTCTGGATACAGGTGACCTAGTCCACTTCCATTCCATTGGGATGTAAAACTGGCTGTGCAGCTTGTGGAGGGTGTGCCAGCCTTCTGCTGGGTATTCATCTTTGTTAGGGCTGGTCCAGAGCTGGCATGTCTGTCATCACCCCAGACCCTTCCTGAGCTGCTCTTTTGTTCACTGGAGCAAAAAATCAGGTCTCATATGAGGGGCTGAGCAGCTGGGGCCACCACCTGAAAATAAAAGGCCACAGGGATAAAGGAGATCTGGCGGAGCCCCTTTTCACACAAAGGAGAATAAACATATGGAATAAGTTAACATGTGAGGTGGCTGAAACCATGCTATAAATAAGTTCAGGAGGCACATCGACAGGCTGCTGGGGAAAAAAAACCATAGTGGGGAGGAAAGGATTGCAGATATTAGGACAGGGATGAAGGGACCCAAAAGATAAGCTTATGATAAAGGGAAAATAAGAGGGAGAAGCAGTCTGGACTCTTCTTTGTCTAACTGTGCTGTGAGTTGGAGCGAAGAGGTGTTTCTGACCCACATGTCTGAACCAGCAGTGATTGGTCTGTTCAGCCTAAGGAAGGTTTTGCCCATAAAACTGGAGAGTGTTGAAGAGAGTCAGCAGCACAGTGTAAGAAACTGGGTGTTACGTGCCTCTGGTTTTGGAGCTGCTCTAAAGGGTGGATGTGTGGGTGTGGAGGCTTGTATTGTTCAGAAATACATCTGGAGGGGGGATGTCTCCAGACAGAGTCTTGCTGAGAGGGGAAAGGGTGAGGGTACAGGGGAAGGACCTGCAGAGCATCTCGTCGAGGAGCAGTGGCAAAGTGCAGAGACCCCTCTGCAAAGCCTCCTCTGCAATGAAGCATGAAGAGCTCATGTGATGGAGAGAGAGGAGATGCACTGCAGTGGTGCCTGGGGCTGGTGGAGACATGCAGGTCCAACACTGCTGTGAGAGAGATCAGGACCTACCCCTGCCTCAGCCCCAATAACATTAATTTCTCGATGTCATCAACAGACACAGGGAGAAAGGAGTGGTGAATTCAAGTACACTACTTGGGTGTAGTGGATGATTCTTGGTTGCCTTAGCCAAGCAGCTCTCTAGGAAGTAAAATATGACCCAAGTCCACCAAAGCCATCATCTCCAAGATTTTATATAATCTTTAATTTTCTATGTAACACACCTCTTTAATAACAGTGTGCTGGAAAATCCCAGCACTTAAACAGGAAATGTGTCCTGAGCTTTGCAAATCGAGATGTTTCTAAAATCCTCAAATGAACAAGCATCCCCTGGCCAAAGAGAGTAAATATCCTATGCTGTGGTACTTGCAGATCCAGCCAAAATGATTTTACCAGCTATAGTAGCCACTTTTTTGGCTGCCATGGTGGGAAATGAGCGGGGAATCTCCAGAGCGAGAAGCCAAGATTTGATAATCTGGAATTTTAAGTGATGTTAATGGTGGGTTGCACTTCCAGGGAATGCAGCTGATGGGTTTTACGGGATTTGTGATGCTTATCCTGATAACAAAATCCTGATGTCTGCTCTGACTTACTGGAGTCTGGCATCATTCACAACAGAAAGGAGACATGAGAGCCCCTGAGCTGCTTTCTTTGAAAATCAAACTCTTCTGCTACCCAAGTGAACACTAAAGATGTCTGTCTTGCAAAGATGACAGAGCATCTGTTCTGAGATTTGGATTGGGACTTCCCTCCCCACCTGGGCCATAACAGGCCTTTCTGAGATTTCAGGCAAAAGTTTTGAGATGCTCTTTCAAGTCCAATAGCCACAGCTTGAGCAGTGTGACCCAGGTGTCTGGAGAGAATTGCTGGTGAAAATCGAGACACTGAAGGAACATTTATGGCAGTCATAGAATCCTAGAATTATTTAGGCTGGAAGAGACTCCATGATGATGAGTCCAACCATTAACCCAGGAATGCCAGGACCATGTCCCTGAGCACCACATTTACATGCCTTTTGAATACTTTCAATGCTGGTGATTCCACCACTGCCGGTGCAGCCTGTTCCAATGACTCTGATGCCTAGGAGTGCTGAAATGCCTGGGTGACTACGTGTGGCTTGTGTGAGTCACCATTTTGTGACTTCCAAAATTCCAGTTAAGCTGAAACGAAGGCATGAAAGTCCCTTTGCAGATCCGGGCCTTGGAGCAAATGTTTTAGTTCAAAGTTTTTCCTATAAATGTACAGAAAGTATCCTAATGTGATGTTAGCCTATAGACATCACAGCCTGGTGAAAGCATCATCAGATTTTTCCTCAGAGTTAATTCATCCATTCATTATTAATGTGTGCCTGGAATTTCAATTTACTCTCATTAAAATGTGATTGATGGTAAAGATACAGCACATAACAGTCACACTGCACCAGCTCTTTCTTTGCACTCAGCAGAAAAACCCAAGAGCTGCTTCATGAGCAAAATCGGGCCTTTTGCTTTGCTTTCTGTGCAAAAGTTGGACTTTTCTGGTCTCTCTATGGTAGCTGCTTTTCCTTTGTCTCTTTCATATTTCATTGCTATGCTGTAAATTGGGAAAACCAGAAAGAAATGAAGAGCATACACAGGAAATGTCACTTCTGTGCTTGCAGCTTTACTACAGGCACAGTAAAAAGGTGCTCAAGGGGGTGACACTGGTGCCCCATGCCTGGAGCTGGCGATGGGCCCCCTTTAAACAGAGCAGTGTCACCACACCAGAGCACCAGAGCAGTGTCACCACTGCACGAGGTCACTGCCACCCTCCTCGCCCTCCAAATGTGGGCGGTGATTTCCTGCATAGCCTGGCCAGGCTCCAAGCTATGCTCTGAGCAAAACCCTGGCCTGCAGTCATACAGGAGTTAAGGCCTCATTAGTTTCTTATTCCCATGTCAGCAGGCTGTTAGCAGGCTCTGAGCTGGCCAGCTGGTTTCTGGAGAAGAGCCAACCTGCAGCAGCACGGGCTCAGTCCCCCCCAGCAGGCACTGCTGCTGCTGGAGAGATGCATTTTGCATGCATCACATGACACTGGCCCCAGTTGTTCTTCTCTCAGGAGATCCTTCTTAAATTAGGTTTTGTAGCTGATGATCCCAGAATTTCCATGCTAGACTCTGCTGTCAGCTCCTCAGAAAATGTTTCTCCACCAGCTACTTTTCTTCTCTTCCCTGCTCTCCAGATTCCTGGGTGTCTTGATCCAGAATAAGCTTTTCTTGATTGCTTAGTTCCCCGGAGAGCTGCCTGTAACCCTATGTGTTGTGTTGGATGGTGCTCTCCTCTGTGAAGCAAACATCTAAAGATTTGGCTACCCTTTCATCTCTTGAGCCAAATTTTCAATGCTAAGTCAGAGTCAGCAGGGTCTAACCTGGTCTTCAGATCTTCTTCTGGACAGCTCCAGCCTTAGCCTGCAAAGAGCTGCTCTTTTCATCTGGCACTAGGCACAAAATCCACTGGCAAGAGATTTTCCTCCCTTAGATGCGTGTGGGGGAAGTACTGCTGCAAATCATGCTTAAAATTCAAGCCGGGCAGAAAAGCTTTGAAACACCTTTAAAAGGCTGAGCAAAACATTTATGTATGGCTGTGTAACCTATCCCTGGAGAAGGGAGAAAGAGAACTGCTGGTGTCCCATCATGATGGGTTTTTTTTCACCTATTCCCTCTTGATCTCGTTAATACCTTTTTTTCTATTTTTCCCCATCCTTAGATCTCTCTGGTAATATGGACCATATGTTTATTCTCCTTCCAGGGAAAGCGATGCCAGCGTTCACACTGCACACTTCCACACTGCCACATTTTCCTGATGTGCAGTGGTTTGTTAGGAGGAATTTCAAGGCCTTCCATAATTTCCAAAGTTGGCAATTAGTTCACTGCCTCCCCTCTGCCTCTTGCAGTGAAAATAAACTTCCATTTCCTTTACTTTCCCACATATCAGTACCCAGGAATTTCCGAATGTTTTGTGACTTCTCCAAAGTTTTGTTCCTCTGGGTAACTACAGAGTATCTGAGACAAGGTCGTGGATCGCATACACAGGTCTCTAGCTGAGATGTAGCAACTCCTTTGCAAAGCAAAACCTCTTCTTGCCCCTGTTTTCCACACTGCAGCTTGGCACCTTCTCAGTTGCTTTCTTTTCTGCAGCACTGCAGATGGGAAAGGTTTTCTGCCTGGGGAAATGAGCAGCTTTTGGTGCCACACAAAGAACATGGGTGTCTGGGCCCTTTACTTTGCCCTTTTTCTGTCATCTTTCTGTTTCCCAGTGGTCCAGCAGGAGATGTGATTGTTGATCACCCTCTGGTCCTCTGCATACATCTCTGCATACCCTCATGGTGGTGGGTTTGGTAAGGATGTGAAATTGCAGATTCAGATATAGAGAGGCATTTTTTCAGGCTGACTGACCATATTTTGAATCACATCAAGTCCCTCATTCAGGAAAAATTTCAGCTCAGGACAGCAAGATTTTGCATAATTAGGTTTCACCATGTCCCACTTACCTTTAAGAGATGGACTCTGCAATGGTGTGAGCTTACAAGGGAGATTCTGGGAGTTTCAAGGCATTCAGTTCTGCTTTCTGAAAAGCTGTGAGAGCTTGGCAGAGGTTACATCAAACTTACCTCCAGGAAAATAAAAAATACCAACTGTAGGAGCTGAGCAGTTAAACAGGAGGAGAGAATCCAGGGCATGTTCACGAGGAGGTTTTGCAAATCCCAGTTAGAAAATCTCTGTAATATTTTGGGATAGGTGAAACAGAGACTTAATAGGAAGAAATATCCCGTGTACTGTGGAGAAACTGTTCCTAGCCAGACGCCAGGAGCTGAGGGGATCAAGTACAGTATTTCTTTCAGAGAAAGAAGAAATTGCTGCTGAAAGCAAAGATATGTATGAAAGAACAGTATGTCTGAGTAGCCCTATGGATTGCTGTTCATTTATGCCAATAACTTTGAACAAAGAGAAATTTCACCAGCAAGTGGCACTTTTCCCAGACCTGTACTGTCAGGCAGGAAGCTCGATACAGATTTGAGTTGTTTGAGATCTGAAACTTGAGTCACTCAGAAGCCTAGTGACCTTCCTGCCAGATTCTTTAAATGACAAAATTGAAATCTTCTCACTATCGGCTGTGACTTCAGTTATGCCAAAACATCATTAACTGTTTCTTCAGGCTTTTTGTGTGAGTTATCACAGTCTGAGATGGGAGCACTATCCCCATGCCTTCATTCTCAAGAACTGACACTTCTTTCTTTAGCAAAAGGAAAGGATGCAAAGTTGGGAATGTGATGAGCCCTATGGTTAGGGGACAATTTCTGTCCAGGTTCAGGAGGTGTTTGATGGTTGCACTGTGCTCCTTAATTGTTTAGAGGTGGATAGTAAATGTACCTCTTTCCTTCTTCCCTGTTGAGTGTAGGAGCTCTGAGATCAGGACAAAATGATTTCAACATCTTGATGTTTTCTTTTATATGTGATAATGGACTTTCACCTCATACAAATTAAGGCCACATGACCAAAAATTTATAAAGTATTTCGTTCTCCTCAAGTGATGACAGTCACTGAACCAGTCTTGTGTTGGGTATAGCACAACACTGAAAAGCAGCATGCAATGACATTGCCTGGTTTGCTATTTCAATAGAAATTCTGGTTGAGGCCCTTAGAAGGTCCCCACCCTTTCTCTCATGTCCATTCTGTCTGACAGTAATGTATCTGTACCATTCCTGTGATTAGGAGGGCTCTACTAAGGTAGTGACAAACTCTTTGGGCAACAAGATCATGAAGGAGCCCATGCAGCATTTATTTTACAGTGTATCTGAGCATTTGTTTAAGCTGTCATGCAAAAGGATATTTGTCTAAATTGAAGAAAACAGAAAAGCCAGTTTTTGTGTTAAAAAATATTTGCTGACCTCAGAAAAATGGAGTTCTTTTGCATTGCAATAAGTCTTCAAGCCAAGCAACAGAGGAAGTAGGGAGATATGGCTTGAACTGTCACGAAGGAATGAGATTCAGTTTAAACTTCTAGATTACCCATTTATTGGGACTAGTTTCCCAGAGAGTGGGCTTTTCTCTGAATTACACAAGAAGATGTCTCCTAGCTTGCACCTTCACTTCCAACAAGAGTCTGGAAAGATCCTGTTTTCCAAAAGTTCTGAAGAAAGCTCTGGATGCTTAGTCCTACACCTGATTTTATGCTCTAGGAATGTTTTAAACTCCTCACAGACATTTTATATTCCTAGTGTGTGAGTTTTCTGTGATACAGCTCTGGGTGAATATTGATTTTGTACCACGCTCCACCAGGTTGCACTTGTGCACTATGGAGAGGAAAAGCCCTGGATTAAAGCTGCTGTAAGAAAATTCAGTCATGCAGCTCATGTATGTGGACTTGTATAGATCATGGCCATGCTTTATCTCCTGGATTAAAGCCTTCTTCCTTGGCCTGAGAGCTGGCTGCACAGAGACACACAGGGCACGTGGGAATGCACATTCTCTGCCAACTCATTTTGTTGCTGTCTCACCACAGTTCATTCTGCCTTCACACATGAGCCTGTCTGAATGTAGGAAAAATCACCTGGCAAGGGAAAGGAAATCTAACCTGACACGAACACTCAGATGCTTCCTTGGAGCACACCAAGGAATCTGTCCAAGGCTGCCCTCTAATTTTGGATCTTGGCTTGCAACGACACATTCCTGACAAGTGAAGAAGCTCTCTTTAGGTCTAGGTGTCAGTGGCACGAGTATGAACACTTTGGATTTACACTGGTTTCCATTTGGCTGGAGATACGGATGAAAATCTGAAACAACACCTGCTGACTGTCAAATCTGAATGAAGTTACTGGGGGTGGGAAAATAAGTGGGGAGAAGAAATCTACTGCTGCTTTTGCCCATGTTTTATCTTTGACACTCATCTATTTGGTAAAATCATCAGCTGTCCAGGCATCTGCCCGCTGGTTAGCAGCAGAACTGCTCTGCTGATGCTCTGGAGGACTTTATCTGGGGACATGTCAGAGGAAGGACTTGGTCCATTATTGCTCTCAAACAGTGGATTTCTTTTTTTCTTTATCCATGACTTAGAACAGCAAGTAATTTACAGAAAAAATACCTTGTTCCTCAGGAATTCAGTTTAAGAATGTATAGAAAGAATCTGGATGTCCTTTTTAGTACTTTGTGTACTCTGTGTACTTTAGAACTCTTATTAATTCTCTAGTACTCATGAATTTTTGTTATTCATGAAATTTATCTGGGTCTTCTTGCTGCCAGTGCTCTTGTGGGTGAGTGTTTGCTCATTGAATAAGACGTATGTGTCATTCTGGTTTTGTTGATAGTATCATGAATCAATAGCTGTCGGGGTGGTAGATAATTTGTGCCTTGCCTTATTGCGTGGGAGAAGGAGGGGAGGTGTCCAGGAAATCAGAGAACACAATAAATAAGTAGACACGTGGATATTTGTTTTGTTCTGCATTGGCATCCAGGTAAGCCAGAGGTAAAACTTTACGGTTTTTGGTGCAGCACTGGGTGGCTTGGCCATGAGGATGGCACAGGAGAAACAGTCCAGAGGTACACCCTGGCTCTCAGTGCAGTGCTCAAAAGCCACTCAGGCTTTGTCCCGTTCCTGAGCGTAGCAGAACTGACATGTGCACTTCACTGTTTGTAAATCCCTCTCTGCCTCTGCACAGCCTTGGTCAGCCAAGCCCCCTCTTGGAAGGCTTGCACGCTTTCACCCGGCACAGCTGGATTCAGAGCAGCAGCAGCTGAAGAAGCTGGTGTTTGAGCAGATGATGTACAGTGAACAGTTTGGAGAAGACACATGGGACAGGTCAGGAACAGAAATCCACCCTCTGCACAAGTGCCCAATTCCTTACAAACAGCACTGGAATCTTGTCCTGTGAGCTCTGCTCTGCTCTACCATCTCCTTTTGGAAAACCTCATCCACCTTCATCCAGTTGTCCAGTCCAGTGCTGCCGCTGCACTTTCTGCCTTCAGATTCCTGTTGGCTGATCTCAGTGTGAGAGATGCTCTCCCATGAGGTGCCCAGGGCTGGCCCTGCAGAGCCCACCACTGCACTGAGCCATCTCTGACTCCTGCTGGCACTGAGCACATGCTGGCCCATGGTGTTCTCCTGCAGCTCGGCTTCATCTTGTTGCAGCTGGGTGCCAGAAGAATTAGGAAATTCAGTGACAGATTCGCAACATCATTAAAGTTGGAAAAAAATCCCTAAGCTTGTTGAGTCCAACCATTAATCTAACAGTACCCTGTTGCACAGCTTAAGCAGGGAGGTTGTCAGCCACATTTACCTAAGGGACCAAAGGTTGCTGAGATGCTCTGGCCCAAGCAGAGCTTCTCTTCTGTACTGAAATCCTGTTGCAAGCAGCCAAAATCTGCCTATCAGGTTCCCTGCTGTCTCCCATCCCTGTTTCCTATCACTCTCTTGATGTGATGTGCTTCCCTCAGAGCAGAGCTTTACAGGCTGCCTCTGTGCCATCCCACCACTGATCCAGTAGCCAGTGCCAGCCCTGTGCTCCAACTCACACTGGTCACAATGTACCTCCTGTTGACATTCCTTGGAAGAAGGGTCCCCCAGCCTTCTTTCTTCCACTTGACTTTTTGAATGTGCAACCCAATCTAACAATTATTTTGGCTCTGATGGCCAGAACACACCTTCGTGTGGGCCCTGGTGCAGCAGGGCAAATAAATGGGGGATTAATTTAGACCTGGAATGCAGCAAACAAGGTGGATGGACATTGGCTTTCTTACCCTGTTAGTCTGCATGTGTTGGCACCTGTTCAAGCAATTTCTTGCTCAACCTGGACATTCCTACTTACTTCTGTAACGTTAGTGGGTAATGTTATGCAGCACTGAGGATAAATTCAAGGCCTAAGTGATTGCTGTGCAGCAAAGAGGCATTTTGATCTTCTGGCACCAGATCTGACTGATGGCGCCCGTTGGAGCTGAGTCTGCTGCTGTACACCAAAGCTCACCTCTTCCAGCTGGCACGGCGGGACTGGCTGCCTCTCGTCTGCTTCGCACCTCATCAGCAGCGAGGATGATGCTGGATCCAATTTAGGTGGTGATGTGGTAGACAGTGCGTGAGGCAGAGCAGGATGTTGGGAGTGGCTCCGCATCTGTCTCCCATCACGGGGTCTGGCTGGGATTTTCTGTCTGGCTGTGGGAAGAGCAAATCTTAGTGAGCGAGGAGCACACGCGCCCGCAGAGCACAGTTGTGCCTGGGACTGCAGCTGGGGAGGGAGCAGCCTTTAATAAGCAAGCTTTTGGCATTAGTTTGGGTGTTGCAAGATCTGGGCTCTTCTGCTGGGCCTGTGTCACTCACTTGTGAGATTTGGATCTGTTTTTTCAACTCAGCAGAGCCTTAAGCTCTTCTGCAGTCGTTAAAATGCACAAAAATGGTCTTGATGGGGTGTGGTGCAGTTTAGCATTTGGAAAGAAGTGTGAGGCTGGTTTATTGGTGAAAGGAGCATTAGAAAATTCAAAGCATTGTTCTGACCCTCATTCATGGAGTAGTTGAGATTGGAAGGGACCTCTGGTGGTCACCTGTCCAACTCCTCACATTCAAAGCAGGGTAATGCTTCTTGTATTGCTGGCCCCCAGCACTTTCTTCACTGGTTGTGCAAGGTTAAATGAATTTTGAATTTTTTAGTACTGTTTCCTTGCAAAATCCCTTCCATTGTTTGTCTGGTCTGCATATCTTCTGAGTCTGAAAGAGCATTTTGGGTTGAATGGTGCCAAAATGTGGAGTGGAGCCTTTTCTCTGCACACCCTCTGCTCCATGGACAAATGCCTGGAAAACAGTCTGATTCACTTCAGATCTGAAGCCTGTGGAACCCCAGAGGGATCCTCTGTTTATATCTGAGGACTCTGGTGCATAAGGGAGATTGCACTGCATGCACAGAAAGGTTTGAGTAACATGAGGGCTTGTTTCTAAGCTGGAGCAGATTTGGCTTTGCCATGAGACTTCGGGCTATCAGCAGCCTTTGGCTGAACACATGGATGCTGAGCAGCTCCACTGTCCCAGAAGGAGAGCTGGAGTGAGCAGCTGGAAGAGGGAATACCAACAACCACAACTCTGTTCGCCACAACCACATCTCCAGCACAAATGCAAGCCTTAGCTTTGCCACAGGAGCTGCTGAAGAGTGCCCTTGGTTTGAGAGGGTTGGGGCAGGGCCTAACTCTCCTCTTCACATCTGTGTTTCCTGGGTTTTGGAAAATTTACTCCAAACCACAGCCCTCTTAGAAGCTCTGAGACATTCCTTCACCCCTGATTTAAACAATAATACAATCTTTTTTCGGTAGTTATCTGTCTCCTGCCTCATCAACAAGGCGCAGAGCTTATGTCTGCCTCGTGTGGGCAGGCATCCTTTCCCAATTTTTTTGCTAAGTGTGAAAGGCTAACAGAAGAAAGCTGTTTGCTATCTGTGCCGCTGCTTAATCCTCGGTCTCCAATTCCCGCTATCAGCACTATCAGGGAGACTTTTCTCTCTGCCACCATGTTGCAGAACTGCAGATAACATAATCCTAAATCCCAGGTAAAATTTTGACCCTTCTGCCATGCAGCTTTAGTTTTGAAAGCAAAGTCTCTTGCATCAGATGAATCACAGCTGGTAATATTCTCCTTCAGCCTATATTGCCTTAGCATCAAACCAAACCCCATGTGCTATCTGTTCTTATTTTCTGAAGCTATTTTCAGTTTTCATTTGAAAATATCTTTTAATGTGGCCTTGTATGTAAGACCTTCTGGGAAGAGGAATCGAAAAAATTCCATGATGCATCTTTCCCTCCTGAACAGCTTTGATTTATGGCTAAGAAGAATTATTCTTGCTTCCCATAAAGTAATTTTTCCAGCATGTTGGCTACAGACTGGGTAAGATTACTTCCAAATCCAGATAGCTGTGGATTTATCAAGCCATCTAAAATGCACATACACATGCACATATGTTTAAAAATATCCAGTGGGGCACTTTTTTTTTCTGTTATATAGAACAAATTCAATCAAATTCATTAAGTTGCCTTGGTTTATTACCAATGGAGTTGAGACTGGGCTCTGGTCCAGGGGCTGCATCTGTGCAGGTATTATTACCATGATCACCTGCACTTGTCATAGACCAGACTTTTTCTCTGTATGCTAATTACAACCATAAGACGTGCTTTAGTTGCATACAATAATGTCTTATAGGAAGATGCTTTCATTCTTAACTGCATTACAGTAAAAGCACATGATTCATGATGGCATCTTTTGAAAAATCCCAAGTGGCTGGAGTCTAAGCAGTATGGGAAGTTATGATGAGCCAACCTCCAAGTTCCCATGGGTGCTCATGATGTGGGTGCACACCCACAGTGTGTCTGTTCAGAGACACACTGTGGGTGAACTTTGTGGGTTAATGCACTAAGTAGAAAGGGTATGGAGAGGCCTTTTTCCAGGTAATGAGCAGCTCCAGCTCTGGGTTTTCTTGGAAGCAGCTGTGACCCTGCCATATCCAGCCATGTAGGCTTGCTTGGCATTCACAAGCAGTATTGGCTTTTATGTGGATGAGGGCTAAAGCCCTTTGCTGACATCTTTATGGTGTGTTTAATTCTGGTCCAAGATTAGGAAACTATTTTTTTTTCTCCAAACATCAAGTTATCACGGCCGCTTGGCAGTGTGACTGCAGAGGCAGGAGCTGGAGAAAAATCCTGGCACATCACAGACTGGGGATTAAGAATCTTGCAAGCATGCTTTCTCCTCTGAACCTCACCAGTCCCAGGCTGCTGCTCCTAAGTAAGTTCATGCCACCTGTGCCTGTGCCACATTGGGGGCTACAAGGAGCTCAGCAAACCCAGGCTATCGTGGTTAATCCTGGAGGTGCCTATGGCACCTTCCAGTGCAGGTCCTGACTCATGTGGTACCTGCTGCACCAAAAAGGAGGGCAAACTACCTGTGCAAGCTTTCCTAAATTAGCTTGGATTGCTGTGCAGAAGGGTTTGACCTGTAAATTAGAGAGACAATTAGAGGGAAAACCTGGCTCTGTATTCCTTAATGTGACCACAAGCCGCTAATAGGGTGTGGAGTCCCATGCATGCTGTGGGGTCTAAAGGCACTTTAGTGCCTTTAGACTCCTGCCCTGAGTCACTGGCTGCTGGAAACCTTTCCTAAGCCCAGAACCGGTTCCATAAAATGGGAGCAAAGTTTGGCTGCTTTAGAAGAGCCACCCCAAATGGCTTCTGCATCTGTAAAATCTCACCTTCTTGACATGAAAGGCATGCTCACACAGTTTGAGGGCCTCTTCACAGTCAAGCCAAATGAAGCATCAGAACTGTAGCCATGATTTTCTGAACTTGTTTGGAAAATTTTTCTTTTTGGACACCTGACTTGGTGTGGTCCTCTGGCATCTAAAAGATGTGCTGTGGTCCTGTTGACACATGTCAGGTTGTTCACATGAAGACCCCAAAAACTTTGCAGTGACAGGAAGATCTTGCTGCCTGGTTCTCTTTATAAAAATAATTTGTTACTAAATGCATCATACATGATTATAAAACCTCCCACCTTCTGCTTTGGGTCTTTCAGGGTGGAACTAAAACAAGCCGCACACACAACAGTGTCTCTTTGGGGCTTCATACTAAAACGATATTTCCCCCCCTATAGTAACAGGAGAAGAATAGGCAGTGACAACTATATGGAAGAGGAATTTGAGCATCTGGAACAGGGTAAAATCCAAGAAAACAGGGAACTCTGCTAGATTTTCTCCCTGCCCTGGATTCTGAATAGTTTTCCCATCCCACAAAAACACTCATGGAAGGGAGATGATTTTCTCCCTGTTCAACTGTAGCAAAAAGCATGCTGTGACTTAAAGGTGCTTCCAAGAGCATCTGGAAATATTCCCCACCCCAAGCAGAGACTGGTGATTCCTGCTGTGAATGTTTTGCAGCGTCCAAAAAAAAAAAAACCCAAAAAAAAAGTGGGTGAAAGAAAACTCAGCTAAGACATTTCCAGGGCTGTGGAGGCAGCAGGTGGAAGAAACAAGGGCTGGATGTTGGTCAGCAGCTGGTACCCCTTGGTGACACCAATGTATACGGCTGTGAATGCAGTGCTACTGGTCCTGGGCAGCTGCTTGACTCTGTGATGGGTCACACAGGGCTTGTTTCCAGCTGTCCTGGTGCCTTTTCCAATGGGAGCAACATGGACAAGAGCAAAGCTTGGTCTGTGGAGCCCCCCGATTCCCCCCTGGGTGGCAGTGTCCTGACTGGCAGCAGGGGGACCCCCCACGTTCACAGCTGCTGATGAGTGCAATTGCTGGGGCACATTTCTGTGATGCTCTTTTGTTGGCAATACCTGACTGTGGCCATTTCACAAAGTAAACAGCGTCCTGAAGCAATGGTGAGGATCACTTTGGTGGGTCTGGTACACAGAGTCACCCCCTCCTATACCCAAACCATCCCTGCTACAGGCAAGTGCCCTTTGAACTGAAGATGCAGTGATATATCCTGGGGCTGTGCTGCTGCTCCCAGGGAGACCAGGAGGGGTTCTAATCTCTCATCTGACCCTCTTATTTTAAGAGGAGGAAGGCTTTATAGCCAGCGTCTGACACTGCAAGAATTTGCTTTTCAGTTGACGTGCTCTGACATGTATTTCCTACATGATCTTGGCCAGTTATCTGAGCTCTCTGTGTTTCAGTTTCCCATGAGAATATTAAGACTTCCTTTACCTTGAAGTTGTATTCCTTATTGTCAGGGAGGGGCTAGGGGGTCCCAGGAGACATGGATGCTGCATGACTTGGCACCTACATGTGCTATAAACAGCTCTCAGCAAGAAGCCTCTCCTTTTCTGCTCTGTCCCTCACTGGGGAGGCCTCCTGAGTAGCCAATTCTGCTCGCAATGGGTTTCCAAGAGCTGGCAGACAGGGGCTTCTCATGATGCCAGTTTTCCAGCCCAAGATAGCCATCAGAATTCACACAGCTTTGACTGCAGGCTCACCAGGGGGTGACAAATCCCATCTGCCAGGGCATGGTTAATTCACCCCAGGGCTGCCTGGCGCTCCAATTCTCCAACCTGTTGCCCCTCTAACCAGGGTTGGTTGGTTCTATTGCTCTGTCGTGACTGTGCCAAGTAATGGACATAGAGGGTTGTTTTTTTTTTTTTTTCTGACTTGTTGCATGAAGAAAGCCTGAGATTTTCTGAGCCTTAGAGAGAACAGCTTCTGCAATTAAATAGATGCTGTTCGGCACAGGCTGTTCACTTTTGCTGGTTTCCTAGTGGTAAACTCCCAGGAAAAGCCTTGGAGAGTGATACGTGGAGAGTACATAAAGACATAATATGGCAGAGAAGAAAATCAGAAATCTTTCTCATGCGTGTGTCTGTCTGTTGAGATGTATTTATTATCAGTTTCATATAATTTTATATTTTCCAATGTATTTCAGATATATGGTATGATATAAAAATATGGAGACTCCTGACAGTGTTATAAATGATTGGAAATTACCAGCTGGGAAATTTGTCTTCTGCAATATATAACACAATGGAAGCACATTGTATTAGAAAAACCCCCACACTTATATTTAAAAAAATAAAATAATAAAAAAGAAGAATTTGTCATAAGCAATCTGTTTCCCAGGAATATTCTGGATACAAAGTGGAGATTTATAAACCCTGCAGTGTGTGCGGAGCAATGGATGAAAACGTGAGCCTCTGCAGTGGCATTCCTGCAGCGCGCTGCGTCCAAGCCATGTGCACAGCATGGATCGCTTCCAGCCGGGAATCCAGCAGCGCTGCCGTCCTCCTTTCCAAAACTTGGGAAGACTGCACTTCCCTGGTGGGGTTTGCACGGGTACAGGACAGATGTTTGGTAGTCAGCAGTTGGCCTTGCTAAGCTTTGGACGTGATTCTGGACCTTCTCTTTTTCCCTGTTTCCCTCAGAGGCAAGGAAATAAATTACTTTAATTCAGCTGAGGACGCGAAGAGCTGCTGTTCATCATGGAAGAAGTGGACGTTTGCATTTTTTGTGAAGGTAACTAGATTTTTGGATAATGTGTGTTTCAAAATAATTGTGCATCCATGGGAATTCGATTCCTGGTATTGTGCCAAATAACCAGACATCTGTCAATTGATGTAAAACTGGATGTATTTGACTTAATAAGTAGCAGGCTGCTGTTGTTAGGACCTGCCACCCAGAGAAGCCGTGGCAAATGCTATGCATTTGGCTGTTGATGACTGTTGATCCATGTGCCAATAGCAATGATAAGGCTAACCAAACTGGCTCATGGAAAGATGCAAAAATCCCCAGACTTTCATCCCAGGTTTGGAAACAGGCAGTATCTACCATTCTCACATTAGCCAACACACAGAGGGATGTGGAATGAGAGTGTAAAGGGCCAAAAGTGATGAAAAACATACTTCACATTGCATTTCTGTGAAAAATTGCTTCCAGGAGTGTGGTGGTGGGAGAAATGGGCCCACTGACCTGATCAGTGAAGGCTCACAAGAGTAGCAGCCAGGGGCTTGGCTGGGGCAGGGATATAAACCTGCTTGTCTTGGCCTGAACAGATCAGTGCTGGTGGATTCTGTTCACAAAAGGAGGAATACCTCATATTTTAATGCAAAGGGTAGCCTGATGCAGGAGTCCTTCTATTTTATGGCATCCTTGAACTACCTGTTTTTCCTAGTCTCATAACCATCTGGTAGTCATTAATATCCCCTTGAAAAGCCAGGAATTTCTTTTCCCCCCAAAGACACGTAACTTTCCATGCTTCCTTGACTCTTCACAGAGCCTCCAAGAAAATCTGTCTCAGCTACTTGCTAAAAAACTGTTTTTAGGCTGTAGATTTAAAGCTGAAGAATATTTCAAGCTTCTCCTTTCCACGCAGGCATCTTCCAAGGCCACGTTCCCAGTCTGTTCCCTTGGGTGGGATACGTGCACGTGGCCAAGGAGGTGTTGGTGAGGGAGAGACTCACGGCAGCCAAAGGCAGCCGAGCTCAGCTTCGCCTCCTTCATAGCCAGCAAGGAGAATCAGCGAGCTCTGGAGTGTGAAGCATCTGCCCTAACGTGGCCATCTATCTTGGGATGAGAGGGATCACAGCCCCATTGCTCTGGATTGCAATGGGAGAGTATCACAATTAGTGGGAGGGGTGGCAGTACTTTGGAGCCTAATGGTGGACAGGATGGACACCTCCTTGGATCACTCGTGTTGGAGAAGAAGCTGCTTCTGCTGTATGTGACAGGTGTGAAAAGGATCTCTGGCAGCTTTGGCTTCAAGAGGGCGTGAAAATCTATCTGCTCTCCTGGATGGCTGGTGGCACAGTGACCTCAAGGCTGGAACAAAATCCTGTCACAAAATGAATTCCTTAAAATGGGCAGAGAGTATTTATGGGGCTGAGAGTGGATTCACTCAGTCCTTTTTGAATATACTAAAAATAAGCACAAACACTAATGGGCTCTTTCATGGTTAGAAAGACATTAATGTTAATGGACTTCTCTCCTTGCTATCCACTCTCTGCCTAAAATGTGTTTGGTGTCATTGGCCAAAGTCAGACAATATCACCCAAGCTAATTCTGTCTGAGTGACTTAATGAGCAGCACAGGCACTCCTCTAGGGATTTCAGGTGGCACAGCTGTAAAATATTTAGTGAGATAAGGACTGATGCTGTTTCAACACAGTCAAAAGAAACACATCAAATCCAATTTTTGAAATGCTAGGACTCTGTCCTCTGCATACTGCCGTGTTTTCTGCCCCTGCTTTTTTTACAGAAATAGCCAGGGAGCAGGGCAGGGTGGATGGGGGGAGGAGGGGAAAGGAAAAAAACCTACTAAAGGCAAATGTGGGAGAATTTGATGTATCTATACATAAATAAACCTGTATCTTTCTGTATCTTTTTTTTCCTATTTCAGCTCCCTTTTTTTTTTACTTGGAGATGGAAATTTTTGTCCTTGTAATTTATAATCTTGCAGTATCACCTTTGCACGAAACTGGGGAAGGTGGAGGGAAGATGGGGAATGCATTTCTGGTAATATCCAGCTGCTTTTGTTAGATCACACGCTAATTCCCAATCTCTGTATTCCGCAGCCTTATTTACATTACATTATCATTTCATTTATGGGCCCCTCGGAGTTCTCAGTCACTTCGGGGAGCTCTCTAAACTTGCCTTTCATCACGTATTAATGAAGTGTTAATAGCTCACCCAAGCCATTTGTGAGCAAACAGCACGTGATGTGTTTGTGTTGTGCAAACAGCCCGTGTGCTGTGCTGATACACGGCCGTGGGGACCAGGCATCTGCCACCTCCCCGGTCACTTCTTCCTCTGCTCGCTCTGCTTGCACACGGCATCCCCGCCCTCAGCGGGGACCTCTGCACAAAACTGAGCTCCTGAAGCTCCGTGCACCACGTCTGGTGGCAGGGGACGGGAGAATGAGGCAAAGTCACTGAAAACTGGGCAGTTTCTGGGGGCTGGTCCTAGGCGGGAGATCTGCTGGTTGTGCGCACATCTGGCGGCTGGTTTGCTCCAGAAATCAGGCAGAGCAAGGGGAGAGGCAAGGGTGATCGATGATCTCCTGCTGCCCAAATTGGTAGGACAGGAGGTCTGAGCCTGTGCCACGCTCCCCAGTGCACTCAGGGATTTGGGGGTTTTGACTTGCCTGTGCTTTAGCAGTTAGTTCTGTCAGTGTTTGTGTCTGGTTATTGATTTCCGCTGAGTTCTTCCATCCAAACAAGAAGGAAAAAAAAAAAAAAATTAAAACGAGCTGGATGAAAAACTGAAAATGCACAATCATGAGCAACTTAATTTTTCTTCGCTATTTTTTTTCTCCATTTTTTCAAAAAAAAGAAAGTTGCTGCTGGACACCTTCTGCCCTGCCCTGGCAGCGCTCAGCTTGCTGCTCCTGAAATACAGAGAGGAATAAAATCTGATACTCTGGGAGATGTTCTCCTGGGCACCATGCTAAGCTCTTGCAGGATCAGACTGTTGCATTCATGCAAGTGATGGGAAAATGCACAGTGATGTGTTTTAAATGCAGTTTTGGGAAAAGCTCATTGACAGGCCCTTAATAAATGCTAAATAAATGCATCTTCCAGAAGTCATTGCCATGTGAGGGAGTGAGTGATAAGCCTTCTGAAAAAGGTTTTAATGACCCAAACCAACCATTTCTGAGGCATCCCCAGCATCCTCTGGCTGCCAAGGCAGCAGGGGGCTGTGGTGGGGGTAATGCAGAGCCTGGTTGTGGTGATGGGCCCTGATCACTGGGAAGGTCGGGGGAAAGCATCACCTTCTACACGAGCTGAGCTGGTTACTAATTCAGCATTCCCATTAGCCAGGAATGACATTTGCAGCCCCCTGCAAAGGACAGGGATGTGTTTCTCGCAGCCTTTGCAGCCTGGGCCACGCTGTGTTATGAGATCCATCACAAAGCCCAGTTGTAGGGATGCTGTAGTTTTAAAACATTTTCAAGAAGCACGGTGCCTCATTTTTTTAAATGCACCTCCCATTAATTCTCTAGGATATGTGATAGGATGCAACCCTCTTACCGCTGACCTTTTAATAACAATAAAATCACTCAGTGGTGCACTTTATTTTGATTTATCATTGCACAACATAAAGGGATTATATATCAAAGGAGGCACTAAAATGATAAGACTAATAAGAAGAGACCAGAGGAAGATGGGGAATAACTGGAAGAAGTTTCATTGGTATTTTCAGTCAAAAGAGATAGGAAACTATGGCTTATCTTGAATGGCCTTGGGAATGATTTTTTTCTTCTCCTTTCCAGCAGCTGAAAATGCATAGATCATGTCAAAATAGACTCATATTCAAAAGAAAATATACAGGTTATGTAGAATTTGTCTCCAATAATTGCAGTACTGGACATTTTCTGCAGGCTTCAGCTATGTTATTTTTTAGTATTTAAATTATTTTCCAAAAAGGAGATTTATCCATAGCTGTCATATATTTTGATTTTATTTCCTTTTTATTATCAGGGCAGTTTGATCCATTGGCAGAGCAAATATCAAAAGTTAGTCTTGTCAAACACCTCAAGATTTTCTTTTAAGAGAAGAAGATGTTAAAGGGGAAATGATTGCTCTAAACCTCTTATTTTATCCCCCTTACACACAAGCTGACAGGTAACAACCACAGTGTTTGGAGCACAAACACGTTTGTCAAAGTGATGCGTAGGACAACCAAAATGCTTTGTGAGTTTGAGTTATGTTTGAATAGATTCAGTAAGAATTTCCAAGAAAATTATGGGAATATCAAAACATGACTATTTTCCTTTATGGATTAATGAAAGTGAGTGTTTTTACATATTTAAGTATATTTTAAGAAATCCTCATTTCTCAGATGTTATACTCAAAGGTGTAAAAGCATTTTTGTTACACAGATTGTAAAAGAATAAAAAAATTTTAAAGCACACCCAAATCATTCTGTACAGAGCTAAAGGTTTTGTGTGAGCTTTTTACCATTGTTCAGCCAAAAAGTCCAAACGCTCCCTTCCACTTCTACCCGACCTCCTTTCTTCTCCACTTTTTTCCAGCAGAGCAGCAACTGCACCAGGAAAGGACTGAAGAGAGGAGGCTGAAATTCAGCTCATCAGCGTAGACACAGGAGGTCACGTCGTCCAGCCTCTTTCTTCTGCTGTAAGCCTTGGAAATTACCAGCCATAAACATTTCATCAGCCCCGGGATTTGGGTGGCAGCTGGCAGAGGAGCTGTCTAAAAGCAGCACAGGCTGTGCTGCAGGGCAGCCCTGCTGAGGGGGTTTTAGGTGCAGCAGCTGTGGTTGAGTGCAGGTTGTGCCTGTAAGGCCCCATAGCCCGAGCAGCTCGCTGATGTCCCAGCTGGACTCCAGTCCCCTGTGTGCCTAGAGAGGCGTAAATCCACTGCGAGAAGAAGGAAAACAAACAGGAATGAGGTCTGAACACACAAGGAAGGAGGCTTTGTAAGGAAGGAAAAGAAACAAGGAAGTTTAAATATGGGGTTGGCGTGCGGTTTTGTGGGCTCCTGTCTTTGAGAAGTCCACAGACAGGTGTAAAATGAGGGTTAGTGGGGCACTGGGAGGTCACAGACCCTGGGATGAAGGGAAGGAGGTAGGCAGCAGCCAGACCTGAAAACAGAAAGGAATAATTGATATACAAGTGTCTGAGCAAGTACAAGTGGGGCTCTGATGCTCATTGCGGTCCCAGCTGAAATGAGCACTTCAGCCCATTGCTGAATGAATACCTTTATTAAAGACATTTTTGGCTTTGCAATTTTGTCCTGTTGGCTGGTTTAGGAGCTGAGTTCCGCACAGCATGTTTCCTACTAGGATACTGGGAAGCATTTAATTTCTTATTCCAGGAGTGGAAAATTAAAGATGAAGAGGAAAAGCCTGAGTTCAAAAGGTTGGGTTGGGTGGTCTCCATCAAGTTCAGCTGACTTTATTTTACTGTAGAGCCAGTTCATCCACTTTCCTGAGGATGCTGGTCCCGTGGAGAGGGAGATGGCCAGAAGACACAACCAGTCACCAGCCCACCTAAGATCTCAATCTCTTGTTCTTTGTTGGTTGTACAGGAGTGTGTGGCAGTGGGTTCTTCTTCTACATGTTTGAGCTAGGAAACTAAATTTAGGAGGAAGAGTTTGGCTATCTCTAAGTAGTTTTGTGTTGCAAAGTGTTAAAACAGGACTGCTTTTTATATGTCCCCAAGGGTTTTCATAGGGGTCTCTGCCTTTCCCTGCTTGATCATAGAAAATATTGAAAACATCCTTGGATCCAGATCACTCTCTTGCACAGGTTCAAGGCCAGAGCCAGAGCTTGTGCCAGCACAGATGGTGTTGTTAGACATGTGAGGGGAATATAGAAAAAAAAAGACAAGTAGAAAAGTGCATTTCAAGAGTCGTCAGCCCTACAACTTTGAAGTGCCAGGGCATGTTTGCTGCAGTCATTTCTCAAGGTCCCCACAGAATTGCTGAGAGGAAGAAAGCCGTGTTTAGAAAAGCTGCCAGATGACAAGACCCGGGGATGTAGGGCACGGAGCAATCACACGGCGCTGTGCTAGCTCAAAGTGCACCTGCAGGGAGGAGAGCAGGGATGGGAGTGTGTCCGTGTGGCAATGGGGGGGAGCACAGCAAGGGATGGAGAGTCTGCTAAATGCATGTAAATACCTGAAAATCCATCTTGAGGCTGCTCCTCTGACAAAGCCACACTTATTTCTGTATGCAGAGATATTTTTGTGTGAACATACAGCTCCATTTCAGCTGCAGGCTGTGAGCAGCACACTTTGGTGTACCTGTGTGCTGTGTAGGTGTGAAACCCTGAGCTTCCCGAGGCCGTGGGCATGAAGGTCACCTCCCTTGGTGCTGCCCTATCAGATCCTGGAGGTGGGTTTTTCTGGCATGACATCCAGAGGCTAGAGAGCCCTGGAGAGGGTCTGGAGGAGAGGCAGAGAAATGCCATCCAAAGAATCCTCTAGCCCCAGCTATTTGCCCCAATGCAGAGCTGACCCAAGCAAGAATGTACAGAAGAGGGCCCTAGATCAAGTGCAGGACATGTCCAAAATGACAGAACACTCTGCACAGACAGAACCTCTTAGAGCTGCCATTTCAGGCTCCTGAACCAAAACCCAGGCATGCTGAGATCCTCTAAGTAACATTCCACAGTTCATGTTCCACCTTATCCACCTTGTTTCTGGAACTTCCCTCCTTGCTGCTGCTGGCTGGCTGATGGCTCCTTTTCCTGAGCCACCACCAGAGCCTGAGGAGTAAGAACAACACTCTTGAAATGGCCCAAAACTGTCACTGCTGCAAGGCAGTTCACCAAAAATTCTTCATCAAAAGGCTTCTCAGGCAATAGAACCAGCTGCCCAGGGAAGTGTCACCATCCCTGAAAGGCTTCAAAAGATGTGAAGGTGTGGCACTTGGGGACACAGTTTAGTGGTGGATTTGGCAGTCAGTGGTTGGACTCAATGGTCTTAGAGGGCCTTTCCAGCCTAAAAGATTCTGTGATTCTATGATGAGGTCTGGTTGCATAAAACTCCTGGATGACATGAGTGCCTTCTGGATGGAAAATAACAGCACAGCAACAAGTTAACAGATCTCTCTCATCTCCTGCTCTTGGAGGCAGAATTCAAAGCCAGCTTGCTGTCTTTCTGGTTTGCAGCGTTCACTGGTGGTGTCCCTCTGCTGAACAAACCCACTGTAATTATCTGCCCACTGACTTCTGCCTGAGAAACCCTGGGGTAAAAAAAAAAAAGGTTTTCTGAGCTTTGGGTATAAAACCTCCACTGTTTCTTGAGAGAGAGACTTGGAGATGCTCAAGCAGACTGAGTAATGCAGCAGGTTGAAGTCCAAGCTCAGAGCTGTGTTTTGATTGTGGTTCTATTTCATTTAATTCAGAGAGTGGGAGATGAGCTGGTTTTAAGCCCAAGCATGCTGTGCTGTTAACAGTAAGGATGTGGTGCTTACCCTGTTCCTGTATTCCTTACCATCCTTCTCTGAGTAAATCCTGACAAGGGTGTGCTGGCTGGGCTTAGGAAGGCTTGTGGTTTTGCAAGCACTGTGCTGGAGGAGAAGGAGGTGTTGAAGTTTGTGGTTTATGTAGTGGGTTGGTGGTTGCAGCAGTTTTTTAGACAGAACCCAAGAAGTGCTTATAAAGCATCCAACTCACAATAATTAATGAGGTTCCCTTGCCTGGACTGTCGTTGTTTCAGCAGGCTGCATTCAAAGGACCTCCTTTGCCCTGGAAAATTCTCAGCTAAGGATCACCACCTAAAAATGACTGTTTCAAACCAGAACTGCCATGATTTGACAAAGGCTTAGGTCAATTGTATCAAAATGATGCATTAATTACCAGACATTTTTTTAAACCAAATCACACTTTGCAGAAGAGTCTCTGTCCCTGCTCTCAGCAGCAGCTCCACTTTTCTGTATCTTGAACCTACACCTTTGTGGAGGAGAATCAAAGGCATTGAGAGCCCTGGATTGCAGCCCTGGACTTTGCCCAGGCTGGGGCTGCAGCAGTGCCCTGCCCACGCTGTGCAGGGGAGGGAAGGGAGGGCGCTGCAGCCGGGGTTTGCCTGCCCACGCTGTCACATGCACCATCTCACAACACAGACCTGCAGAGATAAACAGTCCTGCAGGGACCCACACCCAGGCGAGCTGTGTGATGTGATGTGTGATGAGCTGTGCCAGCCAGCCAGTGGCACCATTTTGGCCCTGAGAAGGGTCATGAGGCTGGAGCACTTACTCCTGGAGGGATGACCCATCTGAGGGCACGTTGCTTGTGTTCCGCCTGTTCATTTCTCCCAGACAAATATAACCACCATTCTTTGGTTTTAATACTTTTCAACTACATATGAGTGGTCCATGCTTGAGGCTTTAGTTGCTTTCCTGTGGGAATGCAGGACAATTCTTTCCTGTGCTCCCACCTCAAAAGCAAGGAGAGTCTCCTTGTAGTGTTCTGAAAGATAAGCCAGAGTCCTCAGGCTACGGCCCCTATTAAAGACATGATGTGATAAGTCTGCCCTGGCCTATCGGACTGGCATGGCAGGGTGGCTCTCCTGAAAGCACTTGATTTACTACCCATAATATTTTGATTAAAATATTGGTCTTATCTGGATCATCCACGAGGCAGAGAAAAACCTGGTTCACTGACAACTTGAAATGTTGCTGTTTCCTTGGCTACCCTCGGGGATTAGTCCTTGGTCCAGTGCATTTCAATACAATCATCCATGATTTAAGGCAGGGTCTTTTCTGAAGATAAACTGCAGGTGGCACAGGAAGTGAGTGACGGCGGGTACCGGGGGTGGCAGGTCACTGTCACAGGGGATCTGAATTCCCTGGCTAAGCACAGCTCAGGAAAAGGCACATGAGTAACAGCCTGATGCAAACCAAGGCACCTGATTTGGAGAAAAGAGACCAGACCACACCCGTGGGAAACCAGAGGCTCAGGGGAGGACGTCAGGATTGCTGTGTAATTATCTATACCATTTCCTAGAGCAAAAAAGAAGGGGCCAACAACTTCCTCGGAGACAAGAGTCTCTGACGAGCATAGGAGTGAGACCCTGCCCCACGGACAAAGTGACACTGTTCCACTGAAGGTAAGGTGGCTGAGCATGCCAGAGGATGGAAAAACTAAAACTATCCAGCAACTGGAAAGTGGACTTTGTGCCACGAGGCTGCAGGAGTCCATCCTGCTCAGTGTAGCACAGGGAGAGCAAAGAGGGGGCTTGGTTGGTGTCAAGGAGACGTTTGCTTTGCAGGATGGTTTGAGGAACTGCACCAGAGCTGGTGGCTGGAAAATGAAGGCTGTGGAACAGGGCCCTGAAACAAAAAACACATTGGTGGAGAAGGCAACATCCCACAAGGAATGGCCAAGTAAGGGTAGAAACCTCAGGGGAACCTTGCAGGCATCAATATCCACCAGCAGCTGGACTCCTCTCACCTCGCTCAAGACATGCATGCAAAGAGGCCTCAGCTGGGTCCTGTGGCTCTGCCTGGTGCCAAGGGAGAAAGAGAGAGGCTGTTTATTTCCATTATCACAGCCATCTACCTTCAGAGGAGAGGAATTCCACACAAAATTTGGCTTCATTCTAAAAGACCAAATTTCACCTGGTTTTGGAGAGCAGAACAATGCTCAGGCAGTAAAGCAGGACAGCAACTTCCTGCTCCTCCTCCAGAGATCACCACCGAGTCCTATGCTTCACTTTCCCATTGGGTTGTCCCCAAGGATCACACAAGAACACTTCCCTCAACACACATTTTCTGAACACACATGTCTTTGGCCCCTGTTTTCTGAAGTTATTCTGGATTTTCTCCTGAAGCATCAGAACAAGCTTCCAGTGGGGCTGGACCAGGCGGCATCAAGAATCATATGAGGGATTCCCTCGGTCACGCTGGAATGTGCTGCAGCAGCTTCTCTTCTCCCTCTGCATGAAGGAGGAACAGATGCACAGGTTTCTGCTGGACATATGACTAAATCTAATGCTGTCTTGATTTGTTAAGCATTTTTTGGAGTTCAGAGTGTAGTTTCTATGGGAATGGGGGCTCCCGCAGTGCCTCAGAGAGGCTCTGAATCCCAAGCATCACCTCCTGGACTGGCAAATCCCATACCCTATGTATGGGTGGGAAATGCACCTTTAGGTGCAAATTTAGGGAGTGGGAGGACATTTTGCTCAACTCTTTTGCCAGATCTATCTCCCATGTAAGTACCAAACAGCTGGGGTGAAGAAATTCAAAATTTTCACAGAAAAAAAAGAAAACACTATTTAAACACAAAATATTCTTTTATTTGTCACTGAAGGCTACACATGGTCATTTCTGTCTGTTTGCTTTTTTTTTTTTTTTCTAGAAGGTATCTACATCTGCACTTATTTACAGCCTTTGTATTTACACAGTCAAGAATACAGTATTAGAAACACAAAGTATCGAGAAAAAAAAATTTCTCAAAAAATTAGTTCCAGACTTCAGGAAAATTATTACACAGGGTAATGACAAGAGTCTTCAGTGCTGGGCTTACAGATGCAGCTTTGATACAAAGTCCTCTTCTCGGCTGGAGCTGCATTAGAAGTCCTCTCACAAAATAAACATTTTTCTTTTTAATAGAAAAGTGTGATTCTTTGATTGGTTATTTCAATAACATCTGTGAACTGTCCAAACACTTTTTCTTTTTTGGAAGTTTTATTGTTTGCTTGAACAGTTTCCATCCCTAAGGAAAAAAAAATAAATATATATATATGTATATATATATTTAGTTAATTTTCATTTGTGGTGTTCTATGCTCCCCAGAAAGCATTGACCTCTGGAATGGGAGTTAACAGCTGAGCTATGTAACATTTGGTCAGCAACACAAAGTTTTATGGTAATTAAAGGAGAGTAGGAAAGAAACACAAAAGGTTTCCCTTGGGTGGGCTGGGTTGCTTTTGTTGGGGTGGCAGAGGATGGAAAACTGCCACAGGAAATGGCCCCCAGGACATGCAATGGCCCTTCATCCAGGAGCCAGAAGGGCGATCCTGGACAGGGCCCTCTGTGCCTGTGGTGTCTGTTTGAAGCTTACTCTACAGTCACAAGCAACTTTATTTAAATATATTCAAGAGATGAAAAAAACCCCAACCCAAAAGAAACAAACAAAAGTAAAAAAGGCAAACACAAGAAAGCTGTGGGTTTTTATTTTTACAAAACTCATGAAAATTCTTTGGTGTAATGGGGGACTATTTAGTGATCATAATAAAATGAGTGATTATAATAAAAAGAGGTAATGAAAACTAGCTTGTCCTGTGGAGGACTATAGCAACAGGAGCAAAAAATGCCCCAGGCCGTGCTCACCGTGGGATGGAGGATGCTGCTGGCCACACGGCAGCCAAGTTTTATTCCATCAAAAGCATCCCTGGGATGGAGGCACAGTGTTCATATTCACCGGGTCTGGCAGTGCCACCAGGGCGAGGAGATAAAGTGAGTAAGATTTAACAAGCAAAGCGATCTCCCTAGCTCCATTATTGATGTTATAGGCAGTCATTTCTCCTCCCCTTTTAAAAAGCAGCCACAGGACTAACCATGATCCCTGGCCCTGGTTTCAATTACGCCGAGATTGAATCAAAACAGACTGCTGTGCCGTAAATACGAGGGGGGCCCTCTCTGTAAATCGTAAAATTGAATTCTAAAATTTCATGTTAAGAGCCTTGTCTTTGCATAATGGATTGCGCTGCCATCCATCATGGTGACACTTACAAGTCACAGCTGAAAAAGTACTTTATTAGGTTTTTTTTTTGAACAATTTTGATTTATTCTGGTTACGCTGTCTGTATAATAGACTGAGCAGAATTTCATGCTGGTCCCTACGCTCAATAAAGCAACTACAGACATATTACAGAAATCCCTCACTGTTCCTAAGTTACGGCCAAATGGTGTCTCAGGGACTGCTCCCAGTCATCTGTGTCTTCTAAACCTGAATCAAGCACCGGGCTCTTAATGACCTTCATCTCATCGGCTCTCGCCCGGTGTTGTTTAGCGTTGTTGGCCCATTTTCACTGTGGCTCTGATCAATAGCTGTGATGACAAAGACATGACGAGCTGCATGATTCCCTCCGGTCACCACCGCTTAATGATTTTTCCAAGTGCCAATCTTCAGTTGAAAGGGAAAAAAATAAAATAAAATAAAGATCTCAGAGGAAACAAACATGGCATTTCTCGTGATGCCTAATTAGTCTTGCTCCTCTCCCCCTGGGCTGAGTACACAGGATATTTTTCAGCTGCAGAGTCCTCATGGCACTGCTCATGTTTGGATGCCACATCAAGTAGGTCCCATCATTGTTGTCCCCTGAAATGGAGCATGTTCCAGTACCAGCTCCAGCTGCTGAAGACTTGAGCTGTTGCTCCTTACTACTCTCATTGAGAGATGCAGTCCCTTCTCCAGAGCACTGGATTTTCTCCTCTGAGGTGTGAGATTTGGTCACGATCCTTCTCACCACCCTTTGCACAGGAGAAAAGATCACAGTTGAAAGTAAGTGAAGTTCACCTTTGTATTTTGATGGGAAACTCCTTTTGGTGAGAGCTGAGTCTTCTTTTTGGGAGCCAAGAAAAAGAACAACTACTCAAAATCAAACCTTAAAGCACGTGAGACTTAAAGCCCACTGCCATTTTCCCCAGGAGATGGTCTGCCATGCCTTTGAAACAGCATCTAGAGCAATTGCTGACATGCTGGAGGGAAGAAATGCCATCCAGAGGCACCTTGATAATCCTGAGCGGTGGGCCTGTGTGAACCTCATGAAGTTCAGCTGGGGCAATCCCAAGCACAAATACAGGCTGGGCAGAGAATGGGTGGAGTGCAGCCCTAGGGAGAAAAACTTGGGGGTGTTGTTAGGTGAGAAGCTCAAGAGGACCCATCAGTGTGCACCCACAGCTCAGAAAGCCAAACGTGCCCTGGGCCGCATCACCAGCAGCAAGGGCAGCAGGGTGAGGGAGGAGATTCTGACCCCCTGCACTGCCCTACACAGATCCCACCTGGACTGCTGCATCCAGCTCTGGGGACCCCAACACAAGAAAGAGGTGGAGCTGTTGGAGCAAGTCCAGAGGAGGTCACAGAGATGTTCAAAGGCTGGAGCACCTCAGCTGAGAGAGCTGGGAGTGTTCAGACTGGATAAGACTCTGGGAAGCCCTTAGAGACCCTTCCAGTGCCTGAGGGGCTCTAAGAGAGCTGGAGAGGGTCTTTGGACAAGGGCATGGAGTGACAGGACAAGGGGGAATGGCTCAAACAGAGAGCGCAGATTAGGTATTAGGAATTCTTTCCTGTGAAGATAGTGAGGCACTGGCACAGGTTGCCCACAGAAGCTGTGCATGTTCCATCCTTGTAGGTGTTCAAGGTGAGGTTGGATGGGGCTTTGAGCAACACGTTCTAGAGAAAGATGTCCCTGCCCATGGCAGGGAGTTGGAACTGGATGAACTCTAAGGTCCTTTCCAACCCAAACGAGTCTCTGATCCTATGATAGGGGGTTAGTGCTGTGGGATTTGCACCCAGGACCTTCCAGTCTTATGGAAGCAATGCATTCCTACACTCCTGCATACAAGCAAAGCAAGAAGGGTCAGGCAGCCAGAATGGTCCCGTGAGGAAGCAAAAGGAACAAAAAAGGCTGGGAAGGGGCTATGGAGCCATCAGTAGAGTGGAAATGCTTGTGGATAGGAGAGTGCAGATCCTTAATGAGGGTACAACTCTGTGTTCACAGCCCATTCCACAGAAATGCACTTGAGATCCTGTAGAAAAAGCATTTTCACTAATGAAGGGGAAAATTTAGGGCTTCAGGACTGAAAATGTTGTTTTGCCATCTAGGTGATGTGGAAAGCTTTCACAGAGGCTGAGGATTCAGGAAGGTAGTAGCCATCTTTGGACAGGTTTGTACCCAATATTAGACAGCACATCCCTTTCAAATTTTTTTTTGGATAGAAAGGAGCAACATATACATATATATACTTTTACATATATATTTTTTCCCCTTTTTGACACAATGTCCATAGTTCCCACACCAGGCCCAGGAGAAGACCATCATGGACCTGGCAGGCAGAGAGGTGCAGTCACATCCCAGTGCTGCTTGAGGACGCAGAGAAATGCAACCTGAGGTCTTGCCTTGGCCATGGCACAGAGCTCTGGGCTTCTGGCTCTGGGCATGCTGGACAAGCACGGCAGGACTGGGAGACTCTTGAAAAACGGGTGAACTCCTCGAAGTCATTAGCTCATGTAATAACCTGAAGAGTCTGCGTAAGGCTGTAGAGGTGCCATCTCAGGCTGGCAGGGTTCCAGTACGAATATCTTACACTTAAATCCCTTTCCTTGGCTCTGTGGCAACATGGCCCATTTACTCTTGCACTGATCCTCTTAGCATTGTAACACATGGACGGGGATGGATACAGAAGCACCACTTCTCTTCAGAGCTGCTTGGAGTGGGGCAGTGTAAATGGGAGGCACATCGAGCTCTCTCTGCCCTGCAGATCTTTACCAGGGGTTCATACCTTTTGGCCCAGCTTCCCACAGGTCTCTTTTTGTTCCATTCATGCTGTTTGAGACACTCATAGCCACCACAAGTTTGAGGTTTTAAGAGGAATTTGTCCCTGGTGTGACTTGGAGAGGGGGAAGCAGGGAGCTGGACAGCACTGGCAAGAAGGTGCTGGTTCCTTCGAGTAGGTGGTTACTGCTGGTTTGGCTAACGCTGCCCCTGAGCCCCACCTGTGCATCCTCAGGGCAATCCAGGCTTACCAAGTGCAGACATGTGGCAATGCCACAGCCTTTTAACCATCCCTGGCTGGCAGCTGCCAAAGCAACTGCTCCCTTGCCAAAGCCTGGAGCACGTCTGGCCAATACATCTTCTGCCACCTGGCTCTGCCAGAACCACATACCCTTTCCAGCTGCCTGTGGTTCACCCCTGCCAAAGTAATAAAGGTTGTGTGCTGCAAGGCGTGGTCCAGAGTCCTTGCTCCATTCCACCATTGCCCTTGCTGCAAGCAGGAGAGATGACCAGAAAACCAAACCCATCCCGTTGGTCATGGCCACGCAGCCAGACGTACTAGGGATTTGGAACTGGAGGAGGAACAGTCTGTTAGGGGAATTTCCATCCCATCACCTTCCTCCTGGCAAGCACCCGGGAACAGACAGGCAAGGCAGACGGAGCTGGCAGCTGGCATCTACGGAGAAACCGCGAGAGCACCGGGCTGCCAATGTTTCACTGCTGGAGGACTGCATGGCCAACACACGCCCCCACTGTATCTGGGGGCGAGATCCTGCAGAGGAGTGTCAGTCTGTGCTGGAGGATGGCAGTGGTGGTGGCACGAGTGCAGAAGAGCTGCCTCTGAGTACACAGGTGCACTGTAGGACTCCAGGTAAGGAAACAGACTTGGCATGGACTTGCATGTCTCAGATTATCTCTCTGCAGAACTGGGAAAAGCCAAAGTGGATGGAATAAAAAAAACAAAAAACCAAACAAACAGGACTGAGCTGTTCCCCGAGAGACCCAGGAGAGCTCTCAGAGTCAGGACATGTGCAGGTATCAGTGTGATAGAGACACCTGTCTGGGACCATTGTTGGCCACCTCCAGCCAGTGCTCCATTAAGAGGTGGGGTAACACTTCTGCCTGCAGGAACAGCACAGGACTGTTTCAGGCAGGGAAGAGGATGCTGAGCTCATCTCCTTGCTCCCTTGAATTTCAAGGACTCTTGCAAATAGCAGAGCACAGAGGTTATGTGAATAAAAATTACATTAGCATGCCCAGCAACTTTGTCAGCAGTTTCTTATTAAAGCACTTGGTCCTCTCTGTAGTGGGCATTCCCATTCAACCTCCCCCTCGTCACTACTAACAGTCAACTGGGCTCTCCATTAAATTTGAGCTCATGTACCAAACAGTGAGAGGGTTGATTTCAATATTCTCCTTGTTCCACCACGCACAAGCTGTTGCTACTTATTAAACATTTTAAAATCCCTGCTGCCAAAGTCCCCAGGAGACATTTATCTGCCATAGTCATAAACGACTTGCCAGCATGCTACTCCAAACTGCATTTCCCAGCCAATAAATACAAGCTCCAGAATCAGGAAAAGCAGGGTTTGGCTCTAATTTTCAGTGGTATGTCACTGGGATACTATAACTACTTTTAAATTCAAATCAGCTTCCTAAAAATTAACTGGCTTTATCAGATACAGCACAGTGGACTGTTAAACACGTAGCCTCATGTACTGAAACACTATACATTTAATGAAGTTATGCCATTAGCAAATGTACAACATGGGTGCATTAAATCCACCTATAGAACAGCTCTACGTATGAGAGAGGATTCATTTTAGCTTTTCTCAATAGAGCAGGAGTCCCTTTTCTTGGCTTTTGCTAGGTTATTTAACTAAAACCAGGATTTGTGCACACACAAAAAACCCCAGGAAGTATCTACTCTCATAATGAAAAAAGACTGATTTTTTTTCTTTTTTTATTCCAGTTCAGGAAGGAAGAAAATCATCTTGCAAGGTAATATAATCAGCTCCCTTGCCTCTATAATCTACTTCTGCTCAGCAGGAGCCCCCAAGAAACACTTTATGTCCCAAGCAAAACATGAAAACTACTTGTAAGGTCTCTTTTGAGGCACATGATTCAGACGGTCACTTTCAGAGTATCAGAATCAGCGTTGTCTTCCACCTCCTTTCTTTCTGGGAAGAGATCTCTGGCGTGCCATGGGCTCCCCCTGTTCCAGGTGGAAGGCTATGTCCCTGCCCCAAATCAGAAAGGGTTAGGATGACACAAGTTAGCACAGACACCCATTTCGCACTTACACCTAAGGATGTACGTTGACGACTCCCCACTTCAACTTCCTCACAAAGAGGGGGCAAAAGAAACAAAAAAACCCAAACAAACAAAAAAAAGGACAAGAGACAGTAAATTTCACTGTGATCACACTACGGCAAAATATATCTTCTGTTCATTGCAAAAAATGCGTGAAGGCCAAATTAAAGCGGGAAAAAAGTATGTTGCATGAGTTACAGTGCAACCGTATTATTCCTTCTCTTTCTATTTTCCTCCCCCCCAACCTTGTTCAGTTTAGAAAAAGGATTGAGTACAACACAGTCAGGTAAGTGGCCACAAAAGAGTAGCTGTCTTTGGCAAGAAGTCACCGCATTGACCCTCTCTGTCACCTTCTGCCCATCTCGCTCTGTCTCATGAAGTGGATGTTGTTGGCGCTGTCTGAGAGTTCGGGGTACTGCTCCACTGAGATCACAAAATAGCCATCGTAGCCCTGTACCCGGCCCGTGTTTAGCACTTGTTGCTTCTCCCCTTCTGTCCACGAGCGAATACCCTCCTCCCCATCCCGCAGTCTCTGCTGTTCCCGGGACCAAGCCTGGGTGACAGCGCGCTGCCGGGCCAGCTCCAGGACGCGTGCCTTCTCCTCGTCCAGGGTGGTCCCGTAGCGCGTGTTCAGACACAGTGCGCCGTACTGGAGCTGGATGTCCGTGTAGCGTCTAGTCCTCCCGCTCAGCACTGTGTTGATCTGGGACACTGTCACATTCACGCCGTTCTCCAGGGTCCTCCGCCCGCCGCTGAGGCCCAGGATGGACAGGTCGCCCTCCGACGGCCCCTGCTTAATGAAGTAGTGCGTGTCCACCCCGTCGATGGTGAAGTGCAAGTTCTCCAGGTAGTGGGCGTTGTTCAGGATGGCCGCAATCCTCCGCCCATCCTCGTTGGCCACGCTGATGATGTCAGTGGCCACGCGCCCGTCCTTCATGGCAAACTTGACACCCTTGCCAAAGATGGAACCTCCAGAAGCAAAGTTCCTGTTCCTCTTGACGTGCTGGCACCCGGCGATGCTGGAGCTGTAGATTTGTTCGAAGCGCTCCAGGGTGACAAAGGCCTTCAGCTGCTTCTGCACTTCACATTGGACCCCCAGAATGGACTGAGCAGGGAGAGAAAGAAGAGAACAACATATTAGAAAGAGAAACCTGATGACCCAAAGGCATTATTAGGATGCTGGAGAGCAGGAGAACATACTGGAAACATGTAATGAGTAGCTCCATTTTTTTTTCCCCTTATCACATTTTTTCAATATTTTAATTCCTTTCCATGGAAGAGACATGTTGCTTCCCCTAATGCTCATTTTTTCTGTAAACTGAACTGTATTTAATCTCATAGATTGAAGGATGTAGAGGTAGAAAAAGATCTCTTTGTCTCAGTTGTGTGGGGGTTGAGTTTGAACACATAATTAGGTTGTGTTTCAGTGTTCTTCTGCATATAACAAACAATGTGTCTTGGCCATGATGCTTTACCAAATGCTTTCAGATTTTCTGTGAAGTGTAGAAGTATTTGTAAAAGTTTCTTCTATTTTAACTCCATCTTGTGCTGCCTTCAAAGGCCCTGCATGACCTGTATGACCCTCAAAGTGGTCATAACCTCTCCATATTCCATTTCAGCCTGGCCAAAGCAGGTTGTTCAAAACTTATGGAAGGCATTAAATCCAAACCTTATTTCCCACAAACCTCTACAATTTTCCAGGCTCCCTGAGTTAAGGCCAACCACACACGATGCTGACGTTTTTGCTTATATTGAAGCAAAACTGCTGAGAGACAACAACCCAGGTCATTTGCAGTCCGGTGCAATACAAAGTCACTTTTGCTGTTAGTGTATAATGGAGCAAGCACACAGCGAGTCAGCAGCTCATCATTACCACAAAATGCTCTGGAAATGCTCCCATAAATTCATGGCAGTGCTGGCTTCTTACAGACTCCTGTTCACAAACAATTATTTGCTCAAATTTCACAAAAACAAGAGGATTCTATGACAAAACTCTCCCGGCACTGCCAACAGCTAAGTTCAATAACGTAATGACATCCAGTACTAAAAATAGGCTACAAAGTTTCCTCCATTCCAACTGTTTTGAGGAAATGTAACACCCACAAAGGATATTGCCTTAAACTGTCCATGAACTAGAGATTCACATCCTGGGTACAAGAAGACAATTCAGATGACGTGGGCATTTCAGTGTGGACCTCTCACACAAGACTTGTAACATGATGAGCAAAGTGAAGTAAACCTTCATTTCCATGGTGGCCATTTCCAGGGAAGAGTCATAACATATTAAAAATAAAATAAAATAAAATGAAAACAAAACAAAACAAAACAAAACAAAACAAAACAAAACAAAATAAAATAAAATAAAATAAAATAAAATAAAATAAAATAAAATAAAATAAAATAAAATAAAATAAAATAAAATAAAATAAAATAAAATAAAATAAAATAAAATAAAATAAAATAAAATAAAATAAAATAAAATAAAATAAAATAAAGGATTGAGCATTGCAATTCGCTCAGAAGTTATCCACAGTTTTGACTGATGAAAGAGAAAACTAAGGGAATAGAGGAACACAATTTCAATAGCACATTTTAGGTTGTAGAACATTTAAATTCCCAGAAATTACTTTTGTTCAAAGTCCTGAGCAGGCTGGTGTACCTTCTCCTTTTCCCTTTTTGATTGACAGCATAGCAGGTGGAGCAGGAACCAGTTTCCTATGAAAAAGGAGCTCTTTCTGGTTTTCTCCATCCTGCCTGTGGGGCATCTCACACACCCCCTAGAGAGCAATATAATTAACAGACTGATAGGGAGCTGAGCCCAGCTTCTCTGCCAATTGCACAAGTGCTCTAATTATGCAAAAAATGGACGTAATTAATGTAGATGTCAGTGATGATGGACATGGAACAATTAGGCTTCTAGGCTCCATGAAACACTTAACTGTTCTAAACGAGTGCACGCTGCACAGCCTTGGCAATTAGCTATTTCCTCTTCAAAGAAGTTTAAATGGAGGGTTCTTTTCAGGTGTATCTCATAGGGGCTGACTCTAGGTGGTCCCTTTACCACTTTGTACGTCATGCTGCCCTTCCGGCTTGCCTCAGTAGCATTTACCAGTGATAGCAAAAGGCATCTCTCAGCACTCATACCAAATCACTGCTCACTCAAGGATGTAAATCAGGTCTTCTGTGCTACATTGCTATGTCCTGTGATCACTTATGTATCACTGTCTATATATACATCACCTTGTTTACCAGCAGGTGAGTGATAGAGTCCCTGGAATTAACTGCACCATCTACTGATTATCACCTTGGGGAAGGGAGCTTGGGGAGGTCAGGAAGTACTGGGCACGGGCAAATAACTCCTATCAGAAATTGCCCCTGTTCCCCTTCAATTTTGTCTTCATCACCTTATTCCTGATGAGCTGCAGGAACTCTAGTATGTTTTCGATTATGAGCAAATTATTAGGTAAGGATCCTCTATGACTGCCTCCAAACTAAGTTGCCCCAACAAACCAGGGCATCTGGACATCATTGTATATCAAGGCAGAGACCTACCTTCTTAAGAAGGTGTCTTAAGAACAAAAGCACAACCAAAGGGTTTTCTATCGAGGACTGGTTACTTCAGGGCTCTCCTCACCCTTTTTTCCACATAGCAAAGTACGAAATGAGATGCATAAAGCTGTAATGCTGAACATCCACCATCACTTAGAATTACAGACTGGTTTGGGCTGGAAGGAACCTTAAAGATCACCCAGTTCCAAACCTTTCACCACAGGCAGGAATACCTTTCACTACACCAGGTTGCTCAAACTTAACTATTTGCTATCAACTATTTCTATAACTAAATGCATCTCTGTTACGTTGAAAACAAGCCCAGGATGACTTCGAAATGACTTTTTGAGTGCATTTCTTTGATAAAAGAATGTATTTGGGAACAGCATCCTGTTAAAAGGAAAAGCAAACATATCCAACAGAAAAAAACCCCCAACCAACAAACTCAAGCAAGCCAGAGCACAGCCAGTGTGTATGCTGTGCTGTGAATATAAAGAGGGTGGAGGCAAACAGATTATATGTAGTTCAAAGAGGCAGTGTATCCCTGACTTTGAAATTACTGTTTCTGTTTAATCTTAGAACTCATTTCAATGAACTGGCAAGGAAAAGAAAGAGAAAATTTCCATCCAAAGCTGCAGTGGCATATGCTATTCTTTAAAAATTGCTGCTTTTAGCAACTGTAAACCAAGGCATCTATAAACCAGTTTTACAGAAGAAAGAAGGGAATTCATCACCATTTTATTTCAATATTTGTTGCTCGATGTGAGTGACAAATATGCTGGGTTTGTTTTTCCTCACAGTCCTTTTTAATCAGATGTCCTTAGGTGACATTTCACTTTATCTAGTAACAACTCTTTGGAGAGAAGAGAACGACCTTCATCATTTGTTCTCTGCTGCACAAAGCTCAGGAGAGCAGCACATTACCGGGATCTCTGAATAGCCTCTTGCGTTTTGCTGGCACCTCTTGAGGATTTGAAATACCATCTCCAGATCCTATCATCTGTTGTTTTTAAATACCGCCTTCCAGTGTGAGACTGAAAACTTTAATTTCCCATCAAGGATCCAAGATGTGAAATATGTGAACATGTTTCCAAGTTTCTTTCTATCCTTGTGCCATTACAGACAGATAGGTGTTTCTCTTACCACCATATGGCTTATAATGCAGAAAGCTACTTTTCCCAAAAGGTTTGGAAGTTACAATTTCTCTGATATATGATGCATTTTTAACTCCTTCCTATTTATCACAGAATCACAGAAAGGCTTGGTCTGTAAGGGACCTAAAAAATGATCTTCTTCTAACTGCCCCCCCATGGCCAGGTGTGCCCCCCATTAGACCAGGCTGCCCAAAGCCCCATCCAATCTGGCCTTGAACAATCCCAGGGATGGAGCTTCCACATCTTGTCTGGGCAACCTGTGCCAGTGCCTCACTGCTCTCTGGGTACAGAACTTCTTCCAAACATTTAATCTATACACCTCTACTGTTTTAATTTAAAAATTGACTTATCCCTATCTGCCAGCCTAAAGTGTTGCTCTCCCTCTTTTTTATAAGCCCTCTTTTTATTTGTGCTGTAGCTCTCCGTTAACAAAGCCATTGTTCAGCCATCAGCCTCCTCGCTGTATTCCACGTGGCCATCAGCTGGACACAAGTCTCTGTTTGGGTGTGCCCACCAGCACGGCTGCACTGTGGGCGGGCTGCCGAGAGGTGACTTGTGGGCAGCAGAGGTGAGCCACGGGCCAGCCAGGCCAGTGCTGTGGATGCTGCCTGGCTGGCAATGAGCCAAACAGGAGCACCAACTCAGGGGCTTAGAGGACAGCTCTCTCCTCCACCCCGCCCCTGTACACAACTGAAGGGGGAAAACAAGGCTGAGTTCATTAAAACCATTTCAAGTGTGGACAAGTAAGAGGATTTTCCTCTTCCTTGTGCTCATCATTTTTCAGATTTCTCATCTATTTTCATAAAGCCTCATGAGCTTAATGTCTTTTGAGACTTCAACTCCTCTCGCTGCATTAGATCTTTGAAAACTGACCCCTACATCTGTAAAACATAACTGGGTCCTGATGGACAGACATGCAGACAGCATGACAGTCCAAGCCCAGGCCAAAGCACCTGCAATATCAGGATGCATTCCCTGAATGATGCACACTGGCAGAGCCAGTCCCTCAAAGAGATTGTCCTTGAAAGAAGCTCTGCCAGAAAGCACAGTCCTATAGCTCACTTCCTGGCTGAGCATCCCAGAGCAGCCCTTGCCTCCAAAATGCTGCTCCAGAGGGGATGCCAAAAACTGCTTCTCCAGCAAAGCCTGTAACAGGCACTGCAGGAAGCAGGACCCTTCGTGGAGACAGTGCCCATGGGATGAAGAGAAGATGTAGATAATAACACAAGTGCTGACTCCAAAACACCACTCCCTAGAAATAGAGTTGTTCTGGCTCCAACAATTACCTGACAGCTCAACAAGACAAAAAGGAAGGGAAGAAAAAAAAACTAACAAAAAACTAGAAGAGAAATTGGATTCAGGTGCTGCAGTTCCACAATATGCCAGAGGTCACCCAGAGTCCCCCAGTGGCCAATAACACTGAACTTGTTCAACAAACAATTTAGTGACAGCCTCACAGTTGTGGGGAGGAGGAGGGGGAAGTGCTGCACAACGGAGTATTGGATTTTAAATGTCACTTCAGAGCTTTAGGGGGTTAGTGGCAAGGTTTATGACATGCTGGCTGTTCTTGAGGTGGTGAATGCTCAAAGTCAGAATTATCTCTCCTGCCTTCCAAACTGCAAGGTGAGTACCCAAAATGTTTTGGAAGGAGATGCTAGGGCCCTCTGGTTATGCACTCTGAAGAGAGATGAAATGGGTGTTAGTTGCTTTGCTGTTGTGCTTCTGTTAGTTGTTCCACCCTGATAAAAGAACAGACAATCTGCTGAGCCACAGCTTTGATCAGCAAAGCCAGTGGAATAGCTGAAATACACTTTAGTCTATCACAAGGAGGTATGTGACCCAGAGAAACTAGGGATCAGAAGACATGGAGATGAGAAATTGTGGTACATCATTCAGTGATCAATGCCTTGTCCAGGCTACTTTTAAGTTACAAAAGATCTAGAGCTTACTCTGTATGCTCTGCAACACCATTTTACAGTTTGATCAGTCTTATTAACTGAAAATGTTTCCTGTGCTTCCATTTACCTTGGTTTAATTTTGTAATTTCCTATGAGAAATTTTCAAAAGTTTCTGTTTTCTTCCACATGCTTCATCAATAAATAGAGAGATAACCAGTGGGAAGGAGGACTGGACTGTGTCTGGGAGCATGTACTGATGCCTGGAATGGTTGGGAGTCAACAAAACTTTATGTGAAACGTCGGTGTTGGATGCATGGACAGGCGTAGGAGAAAATGCATCGTGTGTTCAGGTATCGTATGTGAATGAATTTGGTATATGCAAATATGTGCCTACAATATGCTGGGTGTGACAGAAAGCAAGGGAATCCTGCTCTGCAGCATTTAAGAGCCACTTGCTATCACAGCATGATCCTGCAACTGTAGACTGAAATAAAAATGCTCATGTTTTGTTGTTGTCATAACACAGGGGAAGGATATGAAACAGCCTGCAATGGTTAAATTCCACTTTCAACATCTGAGTGCAAAGAGACTCATCTGGAAGCATGACAGCTTCCCTCAGTATAAGTATACTGTCTCTTTGTGACAGTATAAAGCCCTCTTTTAACAAGCAGGTCCCTGCACAGCCCTCACTGCAGCTTCTGGCTTTAAAAAACTGTGAGGGACATGAATATTTTCTTTTCTTCTTACTGCTCATTCAGGGAGATTCACCTAAATGGGTGGATGGAAGGGAGGGCTCTCCTTGATTTTATTTCCAGCTCATCTGCCTGTATGAGCAAGCATCAGTCTTCACCTCAAGCTGCCACTCAAGTTACTTGTCTATTCAATAAGTCAAACAATGATACTATAATACATATTAAAATTGAGATATATATATATACACACACTATAATAAACAGAATGAACTAGTGATAAAATGACAATACAATAATACTGCCAATAATAATAATTTCTTGGTTGTTCTGTGAGAGTTAGTATCTACAGCACATAACAATCTTCTGTGCAGTCTCTGGGTGAGACACCTTTGCCCAGGGAGACTGTGTCCCAGCAGAGAGGAGGAAAAATCCTGAGGATCTTTCTCATAAGAGAAATAACTTCTATTAGCATTTTACTGTTTAATCCAAGGAAATAAGAAACAAAAAGGGAGTCTCTGAGCTCCAAACCACAACGGAGTTACTGCACTGTTACAGTTTTCAAGCATCAACCCAGTCATGGTAGCAAAAGGCAGAGTTCTTTTAGTTCCTCCTATATTATTAAGTGACACTTCATATAAATTACTTGTTGAAGTTGAAGCTGGTACATTTGAACTTGCCTTCAGCATGGTTGTGAGGCTGAGCAGCAGTGATGGACTGACACATGACTACTATGAATCCACAGGAATTTGTACCTTTGTGTGATATCTTTTGTGGTTCAGGAAATGTGACCTCCTGGTTCAAGATGTGTACCTCAGGAATCTGCTGCAGAACATCAAGACTTCAGAGAAGCCACAGATAGAGAGGCTAGGAGGTGAGATGGAATCCATTCCATTGCCTACTGTTACTATTAGCAGAAATGTGGAGAGCATGTCCTGATCTCCCCAAGTGGGTGCCTCACTGCTCTTGCAATGTTTGAACACAGAGCAACAGCAAGTGGGAGTTCAGACTAAAGAGGATTCAGACTAAACAGATGAAAGCCACCCCAGAATACAATCAGGCTATGAAAGAGAATCCTGAGAGGTAAATAACTTTTTCAAGGTCATACACTGATAAGCAGTAGGGCTGGGAGTTAACCCAGGGCTCTCAAATCCTGACCCCATGTTCTAACCTTTAACATTGCTGCCTCAGTCTTTCAGCTGAGTAAGTCCCAACAGGAAGATGGGGAAATGATTGGGTTGCAGAAGCTTTTTTCTTGCCAGTTTTATCTTTGGATTTTGCACCAGCATCTACCAAAATGGCCTGAGAAACAAGCCTGTTTTTAAAGCAGGACACAGTTACATAGGATTAAACCTGGTCAGGTAAAATGAAAATTTAATATCAAAAAATTCTTTCTGGAGAGACTCTTTGCAATGCAAAACAGTTTCCTATGGAAGTAGTGTAACTTCTTGTTTAAGGCATTTTAAACCAGAATGAGTCAGTTTCTAGAACAACAACAAAAAAAACACCTTTATATACCTACTCTGTATCAAGACTCGCTTTTTTTTAACTTCTAAAAATCCTGAGTGCAAAGGCCTTGAATTTAGCCTTCAATATGTGATAATGGAGTGTCCTCTGGGAGAAACACTAACAGACCACTGCACTGAGCAACCACCAGAAAATATCACAGGAAAAAGCACCACGGCAGTAGGGAACTTAATATGTGATTATTTGGTCAGATTTCAATACTGGAACAGGGTCTGACTTGCTCTTCATCTCACAAAATGCTGGTAGAGCTTTTTCAACCAAAATTGCAAATGGATAGTTGGCTGATAAAGGCATGGGATACAGTATGGAGTTACATAGGTCACCTTGCTGTTGTCCCACTCTTGGGTTTTCATCTGCGTGTGGATTAGCTCATACGACGGCTCCATTGCATCCATGTCTGGCTTGGGGTAGCCGGGGATGACATTGTGCAGCTGGAACCCAAAGGTGAGCAGCCAGCTGTTGACATCTGGAAGGGAAGAGAAACATAAATAAGATTATCTGATCTCTCAAGCAGGATTGCCCAAGAAGGCCCAGAGGAGGACCCCATGGTGGCTGGCACTGTAGCAGTCTGGACAAAATGATGAGTGTCTGCTTTGTGTGAAGAGCAGAAATCCTAATGGTCCTAGAAAGGGCTGTGTGCCAAAATCTGGCCTTTCCACCTCCAGCCAGAGCCAAATTCTGCACTTTCCCAGCTCTGAAACAGCAACGCTGGCACTGAGCAAATGGCCAAAATCAAAGCCAACTTTATGTTTGCCCTTCAGCAGCAGAAACCAAGCACTGTTTGAACGTGTGCAGAAGTGCAGCAACATCAACACTTGGAGGCTGAGGTGCTCCACCAATTGGGAAGTGTTATCCAGTCCTACAGTCAGCTTGGAACACCTCAGCCCCAATACTTCTCTCCCTGAGGACTCTCAAAGGGCCTGCAGGCTAAAGACTAAGTTTAGACCTAGGTGCCAGAATAACAGCACATCCAGGATGGACAGCTCAGGCATTTGGCAGGTGCTCATGGAAGAGGCTCTGGACATATCCACTGCTTTTTCCATGGATTTCCACCTCAGTCCAGAGTTTCCTGACATCTTTCATAAGAAGCGGTAGTTCAAGTATGAAACCAATGTAAAGTCACATCATCTTTTAGAGTTTTATTTATGATCAGCCTTCATACTACCTGCAAGGTACATTAGAGTGAAAGTAAGTGTGCAGGCACAAGATGGATATTTTGCTTGGGTGCTTTTTACAAACACCTTAAGAAAAGACCATGGATGGTGGGAAAACTGGTGGCGACTAGAGATAAATTATTGTCTTATTCAAAAGAGGGACCATTGACACAAAAGGGAACGTGATGGAAAACCAGCCATTTGGGACATCATTCCTGCATTTACTCGCCAGTAGATTACAAAGTCTTCCTTGATTTTTGATTGCACAGCTATTAGGAATAGCAGCTGAAAGTTAATCTGCTGGAGGAAAAAATTATGAAGTTGAGTAACTCCTAGATCTGCCTGGGATAAACATCACTTCCCCCTTAACCTCAGAACATTTGATGAGCACACCATGTTTGTCTTCACTTTGCTCCAGAGGACACACCTGCTACAGTCCCTGAGCAATATGGTGTGCATTTGGCACACAACAGCAATTGCAAGGTAAAGAAAGGTATGAAGGTAAAACTTAACTAATATTAGCTTCCAGGAGTCTTAAGTGTTTGGGTGTAACTGGAATTTTGTTGGTGACTGCTCTGCTTCAAGCTGGAAGTGCAAAGGCTTAATTTTCCTTTTGCTAAATTCAATAAGCATTGTTGAAACATTCTGAAGATGGAAAAAAACTAAATAATCAAATATGCATCTTTGAATATTTTTTCTCTATTCCCATGAGCCTAAGTGAATGTTTTGACGAACTGGTTGGAAAAGAAATTATGGATGCAAGTGGCAAATAACGCCATTCCAGATGACTGGAGGATAAGGAGCCAAACAAACACACTATCTGTTGCTTGTTTTCCTACAGGCCAAAATGTTGCGATTGGGCAGATGTCCAAAAAGCCCTTGCAACAATCCATGTGGAAGAGGGAGGATTTCTGTAATAAAAACACTTCTGTTCAATCAGTGTACAGATTGTTTTTGGAGTGTCTTTGAAACAGAGAGGTTGGGGGGGTATCAAAGAAATGAAAAGACTCATTTGATTATTTTGTTGCCTAGTGCTAAGCCAGTCTGCTTCCAAATCCTTATCTCAAATGAAGAACTGTGTTGTACATATTGTGGACCAGGTGGTCAGCAGAACAAAGTAAAACAGTGAAGGTCAGCATTGGTGCAGGAACCATTTTCCAAGCACTTCGAAAATGCTAAAAAGAATACAGAGCATGGATGCTGAACTGCCGAAAAAATAAATAACATGTCTGGAAATACCCAATACAGAGAGTTTTTTTATACTTCTCAGAAAACTGACTTCCAAAACATTTGCAAACAGGAGTTTGTTCTTTTTGGGAAGAGGTGTTGGAATACCCAGAAGAAAAAACCCACCAAAACGAACAACCTGAAACCATGGGAAGAAGGTGTGGAGCTGAGAAAACAGAGGGGAAAATACTAATTTGCCAGGAGGCAGTGACAACTTTTTTGACAGAAAAGTACATTTCACATCACAGAGGTTTTTTTCAGCTACAGTAACCCTGCCAACACATTTCACAGTAAATTCATTTGAGGGCAAAGAAAAAGAGTGCTTAATGCAGACACATGTAATGGAAATGTCAGTTCAATCCATCAGGATTGCTGAAGCTGGCATCAAAGCTCCGTGCCATGAAGTGTACAATCACTAAAATATTCATGTTTAACAATGGGCCTCTCAAAACATAAATACCTGCTTCTCCTACTCTGCCCTCCACACACCTTCAATTTCCATAAGCTCAGAGCCCTCATCACTGTGGACCAAAGCACATGCTGGCCACCCATGTGCTGGGCACTGAGCTGCCCTAAGGACAGGCAGTCCTGGTGTGGGAATGGAGGGACAGAAAGCAGCTCCCTGTGTCCAGATCTGGGCAGATTTGGTTGTGAGGACAAGGACAGTCTTATCATGGGTCTCCTGCCCACAAGATACCTGAAAGTCTGAACAGAAAGAAGTGCTGGGGCAGCAGCCTCCTGTCACAGCACTCATCCCATAGCATGGTCTGCTTCTTCCATGCACTAGAGAAGGAGAAATTTGAAGAATGTATTTGGGTTCTGTATTCCTGAAATACTAAAAATAGAACCTACAAGATTGTTGAAAAAAATTAGTTTGTGCATATTAAATATTACTGTATCAGGTTTTGACATCTTGATTTTATTGTCAGAGCTATGTGGGAAGCTGTACACTTGTTCTAACGCAGGGCTAGAAGAAATATTTTGTCCTGTCTTAATATGAGAAGGAAAACAAAAATCTGCTAATGTATCACAAAACAACAGTTCAAAAACTAGATCAGTTCAAATCAAAAATTTCCAATTAATGTCTGATTTAATTCTATTTTGGTTTTGACTCCTTATTTTTCTTTTCCAATTTTCAATCATTAGTTTACACTTAACTTGAAAAGGTTGAAAATCTCAAACTAAATTTCTTTAGGGACATTTTGGAATTTGTCATTTAGACAATTTGGCGAGCTGTTTATGTTTTTGCTGAGAAATCTCTCACCCCATAAACAAATTTAGTTTTGACAAATAAGCATTTCTGATAAGAAAAGTTATCGTGAGGTATTCCCTCCCAGCCTTAATTATCAGAGTGAGAGCAACATACAGGATCTTAGCCTGCATCTTTTGACATATTTACTTCCCTTGTGGCATCATCATCCCAGCTCTGGAGAAAACAACTTTTCATGAAAAAAAAACATGATCTGATCCTTATGATTATTGCAGAAGAACCTGAAAGCACAAATCCTAATGGCTAGAAAAACAAGCAGGATAGAAAACCCAAGATTTTTACTTTGTAACTTTTATTTGCTATCAAGCAGATCTTGGAACTCAGGAGGATGCAATTATTGTAATTATTGTTGAATATGGGAAGCTTGTGATGGATGCAGCAGGAGCATTTAAAAACCAATTCTATCTCCTTAAGAAGTATGTACACTTGATGTGGGATTGTGGCACTTGGCTTTTTAATGTGAAGTATCTAGAAAAGAGTCCCACCAAGAAGTATTCTCAAACTTCTCAAACTCTTCTCATTGCTACCACTGTTGCACACACTGTGAAACTAGGTTTGAAGGGGGAAAGGGATAAAACAAAGCTGGCTGGAGATAAACCTGGGGACAGTACACCAGTGGTAGGGGGGAGTTTGCTAGTGAGGTCCTTCCCACTGCTATCCAGTACAGGCAGGGGATGGCACACATGCAAGTGTGCCCAGGTGGCCAAGAAGGCCAGAGCCATCCTGGCCTGTATCAGCAATGATGTGGCAGCAGGACCAGGGCAGGGATTGTCCCCTTGTACGTGATATTGGTGAGGCCACACCTCAAATCCTGCCCAGTCTTGGGCCACTCACTACAAGAAGGACATTGAGGTGCTGGAGCATGTCCAGAGAAGGGCAACAGAGCTGAGGAAGGGTCTGGAGCACAAGTCTGATGAGGAGTGACTGGGAAAGGTGGGAGTGTTCAGCCTGGATAAAAGGAGGCTCGGGGGGACCTAATCACTCTGTACAACTGCCTGAAGAAGGCTGCACTATGGTGGGGGTCAGTCTCTTCTCCCAGGTAACAAGCAATAGGATAAGAGGAAATAACCTCAAGTTGCACCGGGGGGGTTTCTTTTGGATTTTAGGAAAAATTTCTTCACAAAATGAGTTGTCAAGCACTGGAAGAGGCTGCCCAGGGCCATGGTGGAGACACAATCCCAGAAGGGATTTAAAAGATGTGTAGTTGAGGCACTTAGGGGCATCGTTTAGTGGTGGATGTGGTAGAGCTGGGTTAACAGTTGCACTTTATAGTCTTAAAAGGTCTTTTCAAAATGAAATGATTCTATGATTCTATGAATATAGGAAGGACATTTAACATACAAAAGGATTTTCTGTAAAAATACTCCAGAGCTCATATTACAACAATTTTACAAAGTTTCAGGGGAAGCAGTTCAGAGATTGTGTCAAGCTTTGGGGTAGGTGTGCCCCAAAATCTGTCCTTTAAGTCTAATGCAGTTTCTTTTCTTGACTTTTTGTAGACACTGTTAATTTTGTAGGACAGGTTAACTTTGAATTACATAGCTAGTAATGCAGTAGTCATGTAGATGCTCTGAAATGGCTGACTGTAATGAAAAGTTTAAATTCTTTTGCCATTCTGCTAAAACAAATCTGTATGCCATTTGTTTAGTAGCAAATAAATCTCCAGGCAAAACCGTGTAAACAGAGCTGCCCCTCTACAAAGAGAAAGGTTATCAGGACATTAATTGGTAGCTAAACTTCATATATCTGAGGGGACAAAAAACTGTAAGCAAAATAAAAGGAACAAACGTCTAAGAAAAGAAAAGGAAACAGGTTTGGGAATTACAATCTCTGTCTATGCTAATGAATTTAACATGCCCTGTACATGTGGGTCCAACTAGCAAACTAAAACTTGTGTCCATTAATTAAAGAATGGAAAACCTCATGGTTATCAGGACGTTGAGAGAGGAATTAGCTATTGTACTGGTTTTGGTGAGGATAAATTTCTTTAGAGTAGCTGGTACATGGCTATGTGTTGGATTTGTTCTGGAAAGTGTTGGTAACACAGGGATGGTTTTGCTACTGCTGAGCAGTGCTCACACAGAGCCAAGGCCTTTTCTGCTTCTCACCCCACCCCACCAGCGAGGGGGCTGGGGGTGCACAAGGAGCTGGGAGGGGACACAGCCGGACAGCTGACCCTGACTGACCCAAAGGATATCCCAGACCACAGCGTGTCATGTAAAGCTGGGGAGGAAAAAGGAGGAGAGGACATTTGAGTGATGGTGTTTGTCTTCCCAAGCCACTTTTGTGGGATGGAACCCTGCTGTCCTGGGGATGGCTGCCTGCTGATGGGAAGTAGAGAATGAACCACATTTCTGGTTTTGCTTCTTCTGCATAAGCAGCTTTTGCTTTTCCTATTAAATGGTCTTTATCTCAATCTCTGTCTATGGGTTTTCTCACATTTTCAGTTTCCCATCCCACCTGGGAGGAATGATTGAGCAGCTGTGGTGTGGGGCTTAGTTCCATCTGGTGTTAGACCATGCCACCTATTTACTGATGGTAAGCTTGTGAAAATGTTTATTAATATAAATGTCTTACCTGTCATGTAACATTTGATATCCTGAGAGTTGCTAATGGGGTTGTTGTTTTTGAACATATACAGGTTGAAAGGCATTATGTTATTGCTGCTCAGATGCTTCCACATTTCATGGTCTGGACTTGTCCAGCGACCCGCTAGCACATCGTAGTCTCTCCGCCCCATGTGGACAAGCTTCGTGAGGGGGTCATACAGTCCTCCATGGTAGCCGATGATGATCTGGAAGTTGGGATTAGTGTCCATATAGATCTCCCCATATGCTGTGTACAGTATCTGCTTGATCATTAGGCCAGTCCCACTGAAGACTGCCAAAGGAGTGCCAATGTTATCGCATGCTATGTAGAATTCATCGCCGCTGCTGAGCTCCATCGCGAAAAGGTGGCCTTGGAGGTCATAGTACAGGGAGGTGATCTCAGAGCTCGAGTGGTTGTACAAATGGGTGACCTTGGTTGGGTTGGTCAGATCTGCGTAGAAGAACTGCAAGTGATGGCCATGGCTGGTTTTGCTGGAGATTCTCCTTCCTAGGCCATCATAGCGGTACTTCACACTCCACCCACTTGCCTTATTGTAGGCTTTGACGAGCAGGCCAGCTGAATTGTACTCAAAAATATCATTGCCCCTTTGCTTCAGGAAGCCATCTTCATCCATTTTGTACTGCACATCCCCCAGCCTAGTAATCCTATCCCTGAGGTCATACCTGAGTGGTGTAAGGCGGGCACTATTCCCTGGACTCAACAGATGGAGGTTTCCATTTAAGTCATAGCTGTAACGCCAGAGAGGTTTGTCATTGATAGACACAGTCTGCAACTGGCCATCAGCATCATATTCATATGAGTAACGAGTTGTGTTTGCGTAAGGGCCAACCTTCAGCTCTTTCTTAACCACTCTCCCCATGTTGTCGTACTGCACAGTCATCCAGTACATGAGAGACCGGAATATCTCATACTGGACCTCCTTCATTCTGCCATAGGCATCAAAATGTTTAGTGTGGGTCATGACAGCAGTGGTGATAATCTGGTTGATGTCGTAGTAAATGACCCCAAATTTACCAAATTGCTCAGTTTTGCCTGACACGTCGTCGTACCTGTAGAGATCAATAGGCAAAGGCGTCTCGTTGATGACCGCTTGCATGCTGGTCACCCGGAAGCTGTTGTCATAGTTGTAGTCAAAGCGAGCATTCACCATGCCCTCCTCGGTGAAGCGGAAAATCTGTCTGTCAATGAGGGGTCCTATCTGTCTGTACCTGATTGTGCAAGTGAACCCTTCGTTCTGCAAGTTTATGGTCTTCAGCATGCCCGCGGTTTCGTCGTACGTGAAACTGATCTTTGTGGTATCGTAGAGCATCTCAGCTAGCTTGGACAGCTTCCCATACTTGTAGATGACACGTCTCCCTGTGCCCAAGTACAAGGTGTGGAGGAGCTGCTCATCCTCTGTGAAATCCTGAATTACTGAGGCATTGCCTTCCGGCGGCCGGTAGATGTTCCTGTAGTAACCAATGGAACGAATGGTTTCCAAAGTCTGACGGGCAACGTTGGGCATGGTCACTGAGGACAACCGGTCGTTCTTGTCAAACTCAAAGATGTACTGTCTCTGGCTATGAAGGAGCAGCACCATGGACTGGATGGGAAAAAGAAAAATATAGATTATATCCCTGGTTTTTGAGCAAAATTATACTCTCACAAAACCTGTTAGATTCCTCAGTCCAAAGAGTGGGGCAAATAGGACAAATCTCTGCACCCAAAGAATTCAACAGTGAGAGGTAAGGAGCTGCACATGGCACATCAAGTATCCTCAATCAGGAGTGGGTCAGTAGAAGAAGCAGTTAATGCAGTGAGGAGGGTTCAAGTCCAGAATCCTCAGTTTTTCAAATCACTACCCTACAGCTGTCTTACCAAATTCCCTGTGCCAATAGCCTTTGAAAACTAGCTAAATAAAATTGGTAGAGCTACTTAAACAACGCTTGAAGAAGTATCCCCAACAATTTCCAATGCTGAATTAATTCATTCTGTCAACCCATCTTCTATTATCCTCTTCCTCCAAACTTCTGCCTGCATGCTTATTAGTTCTGGGATTTTTTTTGTCATATAACAAACAATCCACAGATTGTATAATACAAGAAATAAGTCAATACTTCTTCTTTTTAAAAGATATGGCAGAACTACACTTTCCTTACACTGTTTTAGGGATAGGCGCTATTCAAAAACCAGGAATAAAAAATTCCAGTCCCAGGTATATAGTATATGGATCTGTGGGTCACAGTGCAATGCTGAAAGGTAATACCCAGAAAATATAAGTTCCATCTTAACCTACAGAGTGCAGGCCCTGGGAAACACTGCAAAGTGTGCTACAGCACTGTGGCTGAATTAATGCCTCACTCATTAATTACTTGTATTTTTGTAAGTAGAAATGGGCCACTTGAAGAAGGCAGGATGTCAGGCTGTAGAAGTCATTTTCACATGGAAAATCCTACTGGAAATACCTACTATTCACTCTGCTGACTTTATCTGAGCATATTTTATATTGCATTCAACTTAATAAAGCAAGATCATGCTTAAAAAAATCACATCAAAGCTTCACAGTTCGCATGCTCTCAGCATGACTGGAAAAAGCATCTCAGATGATTTTCAACTGCTCTGTGGTGGTCTGGCACCAAAGCCACTATGTGCACCTTAGTGGGCCACAAGAGGAGGACTGGACCATAAGGACCAGCAATTACCTGAGGTGAAGGAGTGCAGCTGTACTGATGCCAAAGGAGTAAAGCCCACGTGCCTCAAATGCACCATCTCTGAGTGGTAAAGAGCATTCTTACCTTCTCCAAGTAGGTGTAGCTCCATGATTTACCATCAGCAAAGATTCTGGATGTAATTCTGCCAGACTGATCGTACTCCATCCTTTGTGACATGGTGCCCCTCTGAATCCCTGCAATGTGTCCTCCTGGGGAATAGGTGACATTGACCCCGTTCAGTCTGCTGCTGGGTGACCAGAGACTGGGCCTCCCTGCCTGGTCGTACAGGATGCGGAGTGTGAACTTGCGGTGGTCATCATAGATTTTCTCAGTCCTTGTCACACGATCAAAGTCAAGGGACAGCAGGTTCCTGTTGTGAACCTACAGGAGAAAGACTGAGAATTAGGAAGCTGGAAACAGCTTAAGTTAGAAAGACTAGCCTTGTTTCACCAAATACCTCTTTACATCACACTGGAGAGTATCCAGCTGTTCATTGCCACTGGATAAGATGCAATTGTTAAAGCAAGGAGTCGTCTTAACATTGCTTTTACTGACTTCAGTGAGGAGAGAGGCAGAAGTATGGCACTTTTGAAACACCACAATGAAGGACTACTGATTATATCTCAAATCTAGGTTTAGGACTGCTACAGCAGATGTGACCTACAGAACGCAGAATGACAGCTTGTTGCAAGGAAGATATTCTACTTATCAAACCTAGAATACTGAGTATTTTGCTTTCACGTGTATCAAAAAACACTTGCAGAAAAGAGATGGATGTTTTGCCAACATAGCAAAAAACAATGCTTTTCTCTGAGTTTACTGAATATAATGCAGGCATTGGAGGTTAAGTGTTTCCCCTGAGATGAAATATGGAGAGTTTAACCATTGTAATGTTACACAGAGCAGGAAGTAATTTAACTTCATTGTCCTGGGGTTATTCAGAGTGGCATAATTATACTCCAGTCTTTAGAAATGCAGAGGCACTGGAGGTAAGCAAAAGTATTTACTTCAAAGGCAAGAGCAGGAATACATTTTGACTCAGGGATTGCAGTGCACAGCAATACAAAAAGGAGCTGATAATACAACTCATGTTTAGCCACGTGTGCAAGGAGACCTACAAAGCCACATCACCACAGCAGCAAAGTAATGGTCTGAAAGCAAGAAGGAAGACCAGTATTCCCAGGATGAGCTTGCCAGTAAAGAGAACTCTTTCTCCATTCCACCACTTCCAAATCTCTTTCAGCTAGTGAACGTCTTTTTTCCGGAAGGGTTTAGATTCTTCCTGGATGAATCTCAAACTCCAAAGAACTGACTTGGTTTTCAGTTCCCTTTGCAGCCCTTCAGCTACAGTCAGTAAACCAGAGTTTGCTGCTTGCTATGAGGTTTTTAGATCAAGTTGAAAACACTGCCCTATCCTGCTCTGGGTAACACTGACATTCCTGACTAGAAGTGTTCAAAAACATGCAGATATGGCACTTGAGGACATGGCTTAGTGGTGAATATGGTGGTGGTCTTTATTTTAGTTTGACTTGTACGGCTTTGCATGGTTGGACTTGATGATCTTAGAGGTCATTTTCAACTTGAACAATATCTGATTCTACAATTCTGTGACCTGAGCACCATTCTCTGCCTCTTCCAGCTTTGAGCTTGGCCATTGCTCAATGGTGAAGGATGTATGATTGAATTCCTGCTGTATTTTTAGGGATGTGGGAGTACCTGAGACCTAAACACCAAGAGAAATGATGGGGTTGAATCAACAGAGAAGAGGTTAATCATCCCTGGAAGTACAGGAGAAGGAAAGGCTGAATCAGTGCAGTGCCTTTGTCTTGCATGGGCAGACATCTATGCTGAAGCCTGGAGAATGGGGACAGCAGAAAGCCAGAATTCAAGAGGTGATATCCCAGGAGCTGGGGAGAGAAGGAATTGTTGCCATGATATGTGAGGATGATGTAAGAGAACATGCAAGTGCAACAACAATTTCCAATTTATGAGTAACAAGGGTAAAAGGTGGGCATGACTTGAGAGAAGAAACTTTGTAGAAAGGTAGACAGTGCTCTAATTATATATGTGTGAAATAAAGTGTAAATGTGCAATGGGAGAGAAGAAATCAGCCACTGAAACAGGGAAGCTGGAAAATAATTAAAAAGGTATCAAAACTCTTAAGTACAGATGCACATGTGTAACTAAGAGGAATTTGGTATCTCCTAGGTGCTTTCTGCTATATAGAGAGAAACATGAGTGGCAATTCCTTGCAAAAAAAAAAGAAAGAAAAGCAAAGCAGGAAGCAACAGCATCTCTGCCTCCCATATATTCACAGAGCAGCTCCACCCTGGCAGCTGCAGCTTCTTCTGCTCCAGGTCTTTGCCAAGAAAGCTGGAAAGAGCTTTTCTAGGGCTGGAACAGTAATCCAGGCTGAATGAGGTCTTCCTGAGAGGTATGTCAGAGCAGTGCCATTCACTGGGCTGGAAGGACCAAACACCAGATCCCTGGACAGCTCTTTAAGCTCAGTCCAAATGTCTGTATCCCCTGACTGGTGCCATAAATTGTTCCACCCTCCCTATGCTCTGGCAAGCAACGTCTGTGCAACTAGTTGGAACCAATCTCCCTTTTCCTGTATTTTATTTTTTAATGATTTGTTTTCTTCTGCTCTCTTGGTGTACTGCCTCTTTTATCTGAGAAGTGCTGCAGTGCTAACAGTAACCCGTCAAGGTGATGAGCAAAGTGAACCCTGCTCTGCCAGTAGCCTCTGAAGAGGGTCTAAATCTTTTTCATACTTGTTCAAGGGCATGCCTTGTATAGAAGTGAATTTTCTGCAGAAGAACTGACAGGGCTGCAGGCTGCAGTCCAATAACGGTGTTTTATGGTGAGCAGCTAAATGAAGTGCCATCCTCCATCCCAGACCTTACCCTGGAATGGAGTCTGAAAACCTCCTGCAAAAAGGTTTTGCCCCTCAGAGTGTTTGACAAGGTTTGTGATCAGCACAGGATCAAGACAGGGTAAATTTAAATCTACAGTTCACAGTGGATTTGACATCCCTTTTTAAATGTGTGAGATACAAAATTTAACCCCAAACTCACGTTCCACAGTACTTTATTCAATCCCTTAGCTTCCTCTGCAAAAAAACAAAAAAAGCTTGAACACACCACCATCTCTGATTTCTCCAGTGCTTCCTTTGGCACTCCTTTAGCTTAAATGATGATTAAACAACGTGCATTGATCTTCCTGGGAACACAAGAGCCCCAAAAAGGAGAGGATTCTCATGAAAACAACCTGACAATGTTCAGCAAAGGATGGCAAAAAATACTCCTGCAGTGAGAACTCCAGAAGCCAACAACATCCATGTGAGGAATGGCTGCCTACAAAGGAACTTCCCCAGAAAATTGCTGAAACTGTTGGAGTAGGCATTGCCAGACCTCAATGTCTTGCAGGAATTGTGGAGATCATCCTGGACCACCTTTATTAGTCAGCATACCAGGAGTGGTTAGCACCATATCCCTCTCTGGTCATGATTGCTCTGGGGATTTCTGGGATATTAAGCCTTGATGCCACCATCAACCTGCTGCCAGGGTCTTGGGAAAAAAGGTGACATGACAGGAGTTACCACGGTTAAATAAATAGAAGAACTGAGCCAGCAGCTCTGTCACTTTTTGCTGTCCTATTTGCTCTATTGTCAGAGACTATTTTACATTCTTCTTTATTGAAAAATTCAAGTTCGTTTAATAGAAAAAAAAAAAAAAGGGGGAGGAGTCCTGTTCCTTGAAGCAGGGTTTACCTAATGCTCTCTCTGCAAATGGAGTCTGTTGCTGCTGTTGGCCAGGGATTGGTGGAATTCATAGCCAGCCAATCTCCAAAGATATCTCACTGCCAGGTGGGCAGATAAAGCATCCCAACTTCTCATGGGGTGTCTGGGACAGCAGAAGTGAAAGGGGCTGCTTTAACATATGTGTGCTGCTTTGCAGCTGCCTGGCCAAGTACAGGGCCAGGTCAGCACTGGTGGAACAGGGGAAAAGGTATCAGGGCTGTTCCCTTTCCCCTCATCCGTGCAGAAATCCCTGCTGTGTGCCTTATCCATGCAATAAGGAACTGTGTAATGCATTATGTCCTAGGGAGGGTCAGGGAGGCACTTGTGAAAGTGGCCCCATCGTGCTGGGAGCTGGTCGAGCTCATGGCAACAGGTTGCCAGTTCCCAAGCACACCATGGGAGGAAGAGGCACAACTCATAAAAAGTGGATCCTTGTGATGGCAGCAGAAAAGATCACTCTTTTACAGCATCCAAATCCTGTTGTCCTCGCTTCAGAGGCTTCATGGAATGATTCTGGAGCCTCCTTGGGATGTTCTTTCCCCATGCAGCACCATGTCTTTGCTGCTGTCTCATGTGAGCAGTGGGGTGAGGGGGAAAGTAGTAGCTTAGTCACATATAGCAGAAAATAGTAACATTTTCCAAAATGAACAAAACTAACTTGAATTCAACTTTCCTAAGTTTTTCTCCTGCCAGGGAAAGCAGCTATTATTAGTGTGAGGGAAGAGGGGAACATCACACAGAGAATATATTAAATGTTGTGCTATCCCCAGGGAGGCAATTAGCACCTTGCAGGTTTTTGTATGAGGGGTGCAGATGCTGCCGTGCACACACAGGCACACAGCTTAAAACATCCTGTTAACCCTCAACTGCTTTGAACTCCTGAACACAGCCCTATCTGAGTCCTTCGACCATGTAAGATGCACTTCTGCTTCACTAGAAGGGTCCTGATAGGCTCAAAATGTTAACAAATGCTGGCAGATTTATAGGGATACCAGCAACTAGCCTGAAATTCATTTTGCAAGTGTTTTTCCAGCTGTAGTACAATATAAAACACAGGCAGCTTCTGTGTTTGAATCTACTGCAAAAATTTTGGGAGATAAAATTGATGTAGGCAGCTGAGCTGCGGCTAAATGAACGGAAACTGTTTTGAACACCAAATAGCTGTGACCCAGCTGCAGATTTCAGAATGTCCTCTCTTTTCAGAAAAAGACCTTTCTGCAAATTTCATCAGTTATTAAAATAAAATAAAAGAAAATGAAATAAAAGAAAATAAATGAAATTAAATAAAAGTAACATAAAATAAAAGTAAAATAAAATAAATCTCCCAAGAAATATGCAACAAAAAAGCATGATGACAACTGATCTGCAGATACACAGCAGTTCACACTGAAAATAACAGCTTCAGCTTTCATTACTGTTTGCATTTTTTCTCCTGGTAATGAAATATGAGGCTATTGACCCCTGGGGAAAAGAACAGAGGCTGGGTTGGAGAGATTGAAGAGAAATACTTGACAAGTGCGAGTGAGGAGAGATGGGAGAAATCACACCGAAGTGGCAGGGGTCATGCAGCAGGGACTAGGAAGAGGTGAAGAGCAAGGACTGGGAAACACATATCCTGAAACCAGAGCATTGATATTTACTGCCAAGCTTAAGTGTGAATAAATAGCTGCAGTCCCTTTGCTGTGGTGGCATTACACAGCACTAAGCATTTTTCTCAGAGGGTCTGAGTTGGCCAGGTGCTGAGCAGCTTCCCAGGAACCGTTCATCAGCCTGTGACTCTGAGACTAGCAAGGTACAGGGTGAGTGCACAGGACTTGCTATTACAAGTTCCCAGCTTTGCCAGCAGTTAGCAGATGAATTACAGTTTATTGGGCAAGATCTTTAAACAGCCCTGACAAGTATGAGGTGCATTGTGCGGAACAATGTTTTCAAAACACATCAGTCTCAAGCACAGAAAGGCCTGGGCACTCGTGGAGGGAGAGTACTGTCAGGCTGGAGCTGCTTGTAACACTTCAGGGAACAACAGCAATTGTGGTGCAATGCTTTGCGAGCCCAGTTCTTCAACAGGTTCAACAGGCTAGCAATTTCAGGAATCCAGAGTTTTTTCTAAGGTTTCCCAACGCACAGTATTCATAGAAGCACTGAATGGTTTGGGTAGCAGGGGGCCTTAAAGATCTTCTCGTCCCAACTCCCCTTCCACTAGACCAGGTTGCTCAGAGCCATATTCAACCTGGCCTTGAACACTTCCAGGGATGGGGCAGCCACAGCTTCTCTGGGCAGCCTGCGTCAGTGTCTCACCATCCTCACAGTAAAGATTTTCTTCCTAATATCTAATCCAAACTCTCTCTTTTTCAGTTTGAATTTATTCCCCCTTGCTCTATAACTCTATGCCCTTGTCCTAAGTCCCTCTCCAGCTCTCTTGGAGCCCCTTTAGGTAATGGAAGGTACTTTAAGGTCTTCCTGGAGCCTTCTTTTCTTCAGGCTACACAACCCCAGCTCTCTCAGCCTGTCCTGATATGCTTAGAAGGCTTTCAGTGCTCTGCTCTATCACTGCCAGCAGCACAGGTAGGAAACACCTGCACTAACACACTAACTGGTGTGGTGTTTTATAACTATGACTGTCCCTGGCTGGCTCAAACAGCCTGAGATGATGGTTAAACCTGTGGTGTCTGATGGGAGGTCTCGCATTCCCAGTGACCCAAGGGCTGGTAGGGAGATCAGCAGTACCACCTTTGATGGCTAAGGGAATATCAGCACATAAGGGGACATAATGATATACTCCAGTCATCAAGGTTATGTCACTGAGGGTGAACAGCCAGTTCTCTGTCCTGCAGCTCCATGCCTATGGCAGACAATACAAATCATACCCATCCCTTTCTGCCATGAGACGGGACTGATGAGACGGGAAGCGGAGGCCAAAAGTGCTCGTGGTTCTCACTTACCCTCAGCCGGCGTCCAAAGACAGTGACCTGTCCTCTGGCTTGCTCCTTCCTCTGCCTCCACTCCACGAGGTTGAGGCCATTGTCGATGGGCAGGGTGACATTCCTCTTCCCCACCGTGGGGTTGACGGTGCCAGCCAGCAGATGTGGCTCGGTCTGCAGGGCCACCTCCATGCCATTGGCCAGCATCAGTCTGAGGGAGCCGTCAGCACCGATGTAGTAGCTGTTTCGGACTTGGTCTGAAGACAGAAAAGAGTTCTTTGCTCATCTTTGATGATACAACTCCAGCTCTTCATTGGCTCCTTCACCTAGACTGCATCAGCATTGTGGACGGTTGTAACCAAATGCACTCTGTTACTTACCTGTCCCACTCAACGGGTGCAAAACATTTGTTTCATCAGGGAAGGTAAACATGGACAATTGCTTTTTCATTCTGATGAGGTTTGGCACCTCATATTCTTGCAGAAAGTCTTGCACGGGTTAAAAAAAGTGAAAAAAATGGTGTAATACCTTACCAAAGGATGCAGGTTCAAACCTCTTCCTTTCCACCACAGCTAAAACACTGTGTGGTGAGATATTTGTTTTAAATCAGTCTGACTGAAAACTTTCCATGCTTTTATATCCTAAAGATCTTAATTTCACAACAGTATATGAGAAAGTGGGGCCACCTACTTTCCTCATCTCATTCACTGTCTCACAAGTGACAGGAAATTGCACAGCAAGTTAATGCTAACCAGCTCCCCAAACAACAGCCAAATCCTTTCCCTTGAGAAAGCTTTCAGGAGGCAACTGAAGTTCTCATGTTTGGAGAGAAAGCAGAGGCATTAAGCTCCCACATGTCTCTATACATCTGGCCTCCACTAGCTCTTGAAAGATCAGGTTTTGAGGCCAGTATTTGGGAATTCAGGAGGAGTTGATAAGAAAAGAAATCTCTCTTCCACATCCTTCAGGAATCAGGCAGGCTGAAAGCCCATCCTTTGAATCTCCAGCTGGCATTTATCTCCCCGGAGAGTAGCTCATGAAGGGTAAGAAAGCATGAGACTTAGTGCAGAATGGCTTTAAAAACATATTATACAAACACTGCCTTATCTGAAGCTCCTCAAAAGCTGGAAAATATTACCATTTCTGTCTCCCAGGCTGCCATAAACTCTTAATTGTGAATAAAAACACCCACTGAAAATTCCCATTAAGTGCTTTTCCTTTTTGAGGCAAACTGGGTTTTGTTCACTAGTTGCTCTGCCATAGCTCAGCAGGAAGTAAGATCACAGTGAAATCATCTTGTGCCCAAGAAATAGATCAGCAAAGAGCACAGATTGGTATAGCTAGGGAAGGAAATGTGACACCAACTGGTCCTTTTTTATGTAGGTCTCATCCTGCTCCTGTGGTAGTCAGCTGTAGTTCTGCCAGACACCTCAGTAGAACCACTGCTCAACTTTACACAGCAGTGACAGCAAAACTGCTGGAGCACAGGATTTTGCCAAAAACATACCCCAGTGATCAATGCAGATCCAAGTATTTTAGCTCTACCATTGAGTACTCTAGGTTGATGGTCTTTGACACAGACTCCAGCCAGATCAAACCCCTCCATGCTTGAGTCTGCAAATGGAGAGAAGGGCCAGCCAGTTGGCTGCCACACAATTCTTAGATGCTTAATTTGATGCTAAAGTATTAGGAGATGTGCTTTAAATCAAATCAGTGAAATATCCCTGAACAGTGAATATATTCCTCCCTCTTTTTTCCTTCGCCAGGAAGCAGAGGGGGGCTTGAAGGTTTACGTGAAATAAATCAGACACGTGATGCTCCCTTTGTGTTACATAAGCAGCACAGAAAGGTTACTGTCACCAGTGCCGTAGTACAGTAGGAATGTAAATCCTCCACTTTCAACATTTTCCCAAGAGGAGACTCTTCCCTGGCTCTGGAAGGCATTTCTCAAGGGCTACATGAAATCCGTGGGCCATTGGATGCTGTATTTTAGGCTGGTTTGGCTCTAGGGCATTACTACCCTACTTTGGCACTGAACAAATGCTCACTTTGTCACTAGTCCAGAAGACAAAATCCCAGTGGAGTGTTGATATGCCTGTTGTAGAAGCTCCTAAATCCATCCTACAGGAATTTTCCATCTTGTGAAAATCCCTTCTCAGATCTCAACTGTTCACAGCGTGATCCAGGTTTCCTGAAAGGTTCACCAAGAATTTGGTTCACCAAGCCACCTCTTCTGGAACATTATCCAGATCTTTGTTTTAAGTGAGTTTCTTCAGATGCAAACAGTTTCATAATTTTATACTTATTTTGATAGTTCAGCTGTTTGTAATTCCACGTGTTCTAATGGCCAGAATGTCCCTGTGCCGGAGGGCAGGACAATAACAGAATTGACTGTGGCACCATTATATAACTGCCTTCAGCACTGAGTATATAAAACACACCACAGTCAATTTTGTCACTGAAGGGCCCCCAACAGTGGGCTCTATTGCTTAATTAGGCTCCTGAGATGAAGCCAACCTCATGTCTGTGCAGTTGCCACACATCTTAATGTGAGTGAGATGGGGTGGGGTAGGTCGCATCTGTCTTACAGGCTCAAGTAAAGAATAAGAAAGGGTTTTTCTACAGGTACGGGGACAGCTTGAGGGGGCTGGAACCCTCTCAGCTGTGCTCTTCAGAAGGGTAAAAGCAGTGTTTCAGGCATAGCAGGCACTTTCTTGTTACAGGGAGGGGAAAGAAATTGTATCCCAGAGATGGGGGAATAAATGTCACTCTGGAACATGCTTGCTCCACTTGGAGCAGTTTGTTCCCCACAAGGAAAAAAGATGTTCATACCCCATTGTAATCAGTCACAGACAGAGTGAATGAGATCTGGGGAGTAAAGAAAGTAGAGTCTGGAAGTTCCTTCCCTTTCCCCAAGCCCCAGGGAACAGGTGTGATAGCTCATCCTGATCCTAAGGGGCTTCAGCTTTCAGAACCTGGAGATTCAGGCTGGCACTGCTAGTGCAGTACAGGTTCTGCTACTATCAGCATGTCAGCACAGTGCTCCCCTGCTACTTATTCCTCTTTAATTTCCCACTTAATTTCCTTTTCCTCCACCTAATCAGTCCTCTGCTTCCCACCTTCCTACCACAGGCACGACTGTGCTCATTTCCCACAGCCACAAACTGGTCTCACCAGTCCTACCCCACCTGTCCACTTCTCCTTTGCGCCTCTCCACACCACCTCTCAGCTCACACACAGACCTTTTGGGATGGTCAGTTTTCTGGATGCTTCCTTGTGAACGCCTGAAACACCAGCGAACAAAGAATCAGATCTCCAGCAACCAGCTGGAAGCCTGTTCCAGGAGGAGAGCAACTGTTAATTCAGAAGGCACTAAGAGACTGAAGCAAAGGGCTTGGCTGCAAGTGTGGCTTGATTTATGCAACCCTTTTAGTTACAACAATAATGGTAATGATGATGATGTACTGCACGAGCCTGCACGGCAAGGGGACTGGCTGGAACGGAGCAGAAAAACAGCTGCAGAGCATCCACTGTGCTAGGGAATGAGGCTAAGTAGGTGTGAGTGTGTGTCTGTACCAGCATGTGGGGAGCTCTGGGGCACTGAGAATGCAGGGGATTTTTGGTGCTGGGATTATCAAGACGATGCCTGTTTCCTGATGGATAATCCATTGAGTGCAGCTTGGTCAGGAGAGGGATGGTGGCCCAACTCACCTTGGAGCAGGGTGTAGAAGGCCCCCGATGCCGACAAATTGGTTGTTATTGTAACATCATCCTTGCTGGAGGTCTCCACCTGGACGTGCACGGAGCTGTCGGTGTCGCTGCGGAAGCTGCTCACTTGGCCAGTGGGGAAGGTCACGTTGGTCAGGCGGCCAAAGCTGTCGTACCTGAAGGAGAGAATGTAATGAAGGCAACCAACAGAGGGCGAATCATCCTAAAAAGCAGAGACCAATTCTTCAAGTCATCATCTGGATTTTTCACAGAGAAAAATGCACCATCACTCTTTCAAACAGTCTTGACATTTTTTGGCCTCGTGAGAAGAAATCACAGCTTTTGGCTGGAGAAAATGAAGTAAAGATTAGAAGATTACTAAATACACATTAGCTTGTGTTTTAACAATATTTTTCCAACACTCCTCACCTGTACTATGCTTCTTGTTTACAAGAGTAACTCTATTTCCCATCTACTATGCTGTGACTTACAGCAAAACACTGGCCTTTGCATCCTGTCTAGAATAACTCAGAATTTCTGAAGGTCACCAACTGATTTGTCTGGTTGTGTCTTGAGCTCAGTAATTTAATTTTTTTTCCTATCTAATTTTAAAAAGCTAAATATTAAGGTAGCAGCAAAGACCAGTTTGGCCACATCAGGTAGAGAGCTGTCCTCTGTGAGCATGGTGTAGTCCTGAGCACAGCTGAACCTCCATGTCTACCTTTTACTGTTCCTAGGACCATATGGAAGGACTGATTTAAAAGTGTGAAAAAGCAGAACAGTTTTCACCCCTACTGTGTCCTTGGCTTTTCCAATGAGGAATCAACATAAGCACCATCTGGGAAGGTTTCTGTGATGTGCACACCTATGTACCAGGGCCCAGGTAAAATAAGCTTCATACACACAGGCCCCACAGCAGTTTACATGCTGGGGGAGTTATTTTAGATAAAAAGAGAAACAGACACTTGTGTCTAGAGCCCTCCTGACTTAAGAGAGCAAACCCACCATTATGCCTCCCATCTGTGGCATTACACAAAGGTTCACAGACCCAGAAGGCTGGCAAAGGACCTTTGAGGTGAGGTTATTGTAATGGAAATGGAGAGCAACTGGGAGCTCTGCTGTCTAATCTCTGGAGGGCTGTTAGACCTTCTGATGAGATGGACCTTCAGGGAAGGTGCATTTAAATAGTTAGGGAGAAACAGAAAAATTCCAGAAAATCAATCAGGGATAAATGCTTGACTTTTTTCAAGTCCTGCCCACAACACTTTCAAGAAGGATTTATATGAAACTAACTAGATGATATTATGAAAATGTATCACTTGGGGATGCAAAGTATATGGTGGGTGAGCAGAGAGGTCTTGTTCTCCTGTGCTACCCAGTGGTGAGCCTTTGAAGGAATGCAGTGTCCAGTGAAGAGCACATTCCTCAGAATGAAGTAATGTAAATGATACATTAAGGATAACAAGCTTAGAAAACCTGATGTAAGAGGCAAAGTCAAAATAAAAGAGTTCTCTCAGAAAAGGGGAAACAAGGAAGTGGGAAGATGCCACCCTAACAATGAGTGTTCTGAAGAGGATCATAATAAATTGCATATCATGTCTACTGAGGATGTGACAGAAAGTACATGGAAACAATGAAAGTTCAAGTTAGAAGCTGCAGAACATTTTTTAAGGCCTACAGTTGGTCAAGCAGAGGAACAGATGGAGCACTGAAAACCCCACTGCCCAACTCTTTTAAAGAATAACTTAGAGAATTGTCTTAGAGGGGATCTGGATACAGATGATCAGACCTTGGAGGGAGCAGATGGTTGAGGAGCTCTCAATGCTTTTCTTTGGGACTACTCTGAGCTGGGGAATAAGGAAATACACCCCCCATCTAGTAAAAAAAACTCAGAAGCCAAACAAAAACCCAGGGAGAAAAGGGGAGCAGAAGGGCAGGGGAAGGCAAACACAAAGTACTCTTGAACTGCAACTGATGAGAGACCCTGCAGTCACTGGACTGGCTCTGCACTATACAGAAAAAAATTGGTCTCCTCTTCCACTCTCATTTTTTCCAGATTTGAACACAGTGCTGGTACTTCACTTTTGAAATATGGTGGCAGTGATTTAATGTGAGGAAGGGCTGGTTGAAAAGATGATTTTTGTTTCATGTTTAGGTTACAGTGACTAAGTGGGTGACCTTACTGCAAATCTCCCCAGCCTTCAGGTTTGGAGACACCTTCACATGAGTGCCCACTGAGCAGAAGGGGAGGTAGTAAGATAGAAGAAAGCATTTGCCCTCCACAGTCAGCCAATCAGTCATGGATTATCCAAGCCTTGCCCTTTCCCTCTGATATCCTGGCAATCAATCAGCCACTTGTAAAATGGAAAAGAAAGAAGAAAACAAAACAAGAAAAGGCTGAAAACAGAACTGCATTGCAGGAGTTTGGCAGAGATCAGTTGAAGCTTTTCCAAGCAGCTAGCAACACACAGCCTGGATCTGAGCTGCATCTCCATGCAAGAGCCAGAACTAAAGTGCTCCCAGTACCAAACAATTTACTCCAGATTTGTGGCTGCCCTGTTTGCACTGATACAAATATATTTTGCTTGTACTGTCTCCAGTCACCTGTACATCTCCTCCTAAACCAGCATGTGAATCTTAAACAGAAAACATCACAGGCAGTCTCTTTATTCCATCTGCTGAGACAAGACACAAGGGATATGATTTAGTCTCTCCCCTGAGCAGAGAAAACATTGTTATCACTGAAGGTGTGTTGTGTAACACCCCAAATTCCTTCTACCACAGCATCTATATATATAAACCAGTCTGAACTGTAAGGGTATAATCAAGTTTGCAAATGTTCTGAAATTTCAGTAAGATGAATCTGAATTTGGTACCTCTGACTTGGTGGATTAGTAGGTGCGAGTGATTTATTTCTATTGCTTCATTTAGATTTTAAAAAATGAGCTGTTCCTAAAAATAAGCCTGATCTGCCTCCTAAAAATAAGGTCAATAAAGGTAAATAAAATCTAGATGTGTTGCACTGAAATCTAACAGGTGAGTCTGGTGTAACAGGAGCACGAAAGGAAACAGGATTGCAGATTAGGGAAATAAGGAGTGCAAAAGCCAGGGCATGGGCAAAGAGCTTGTTCATGTGATAAGTGCTGAGTCACTGTCCTGTGAGTCATAGCTTTTTGTCCTAATAGAATGGCACTCAGAAAAATGCTGAGAGTCAGCACAAAACCTTTACTCCATGCAAGTCCTACTTATGTGCTCCAGAGAAAGCCTCAAAACCCGGTGGATACTCAGTTTAACAGCCCCCAGCAGCAGACAGCCAACTCCTTATATTCATCAAATCACAGAAATGCAAATTGGTTTGGGGTGAAAGGGACCATGCAGATCATCTTGTTTCACCCACCTCACCATGGGCCAGGACACCTTTCACAAGATCACACTGCTCCAAGCCCCATCCAAGCTGGCCTTGAACACATCCAGCGATGGGCCAGCCAGATCTCCTCCAGGCAACCCATGCTCACCACACTCACAGCAAAGAATTTCTTCCTATCATCTACTCCAAAACCTACCCTCGTTCCGTTTAAAGCCATTTTCCCTCGTCTGAATGCAGCATGCTCTGATTAAAAGGCAAGTAGTGCATTTTTATGCAATATTATGTAGTGTAAAATAAATATTATTTTATATAGTATTTCTGTAGTGCCTTTTAAATGGTATTTTTATAATATTCCTGGACCTCAAGCTTCTAGCACCCTCACAAATGGTTCTCCACCTCTGTTGGGCAAATAAATAATATTTGCAAATATGCAACTGGAGAAATTTGCCAGTAACCTTTGCTTGTGCAAATTAGGTTAAAATAGGCAAGGTTAAATTAGGTTTTTCTAGGCAAGAAAAAAAAGCATGAAAGTCTGATGGCGCCTAGACCTCTGTGCACACATTTTTCTTGTAAAGTCAAAATGACTAAGTACAACACACTCAATTTACACGGTTACATTTTTACAGCTGTACAAAACTCACACTACTTCATCAAGAGCAAGAACTTTCATTTGGGACTTTGGATCCTGAGAAGCAAGGCTCCTTTTGGGCCAGAACAGTCTGGAATGATCTGCTGGAACTCGTTTAAGATGTCTGCAGAAGTACATTAGACTTTTGGCATATCCTTAGTCACCCCATTACCCTCCTTCAGAAGGAACTAGGACCATCTGTGTTTCTGCATGTGCAGGAGCTGCTGCACCTCTCTCTGCCCAGCAGACAGACAGGGATCTGCCAAGGACTGGCTTTGGGGGGGAAAGCTCACTGATTTGCAGCTGCAAGGAGGTCCTGCCTTACAAAGGCAGAAAAATGAGAACCTAGGACAATTAGACCATTCCCATTTTTATTATTATTTTTAACTGGTGACAGATGAAGTGTAAAATGCTCACGGTCCAGACTAAAGCTCCTTTTAGCACTGTGGTGGCAATCCAAGGAGGTGTGGGAAGCCCATTAGCATGAACACACACAGTGCTTTCTTCTTGGCAAGCAAAGTTCTCTTTCTCTTTCTCTTTTCTGTTTTTACTCAGAACTGGAGCATTTCCCCTCTTTTCCCCGATTTAGCTCACACAACACATACCTGATATCATCCATCACATACCCACAGTCTCCCAGGGAAGTGAAGACTTGCACATCCCAAGGAGATAATATGCTTTACAAGTGAAATGTGCCAGTTCCTTCCACCTCTGCTTTCAGCCCTATAAAGGCCCTTACAGGGCACACCTCAGCTTGGAGAGGAAGGCCAAGCGACTGGCTCTTATTTAGCTGCAGGTGTGCCCTGGTATTTGCTGTAACATAAATCTCTTCTAGTCACCTCATTTTGCAGCTAAGCTGCCTAGCCTGTTTCCACAGCATCAGGATTTAGGGCTGGGCTAGTTTTCATCACAGCCTAAGACTTCTGTGTTCTCCAAATGCTCTGAAAGCCCCAGAATTAAAGAAATACTGAAGCATGGGAGTGCACACAGCAGCCACTTGGAGCAATGAATCCATCACCTGCTAACACAGCTGCTGCCTCCCATTCAAACCTGCTGCAAAGCCTCAGCACTTACAATTACAGTGGCAATTATTAGGCTAGCAAAGGAAGCCGTTGCCATCCATTCCCAATTGGAAACGTATTTAGCTAAGGTTCAATGCACAGAATTAAAATGGTATTTGGTGCTTATGAGGTCTAATTGTTGGCTTGTAAACATTCAGAGCTTTCATTTATCACATTACTATTGTGTAGAGACCTGGACCTTGGGAATTAAAGAGCACCTTAAGTACCATCTATTCAGAAATCAATTTCTTGCCTGAGTTTCTGTGTTTCCTCATTTTAGCTTCTTCACATTTCATCAGCCTTTTAAAACACAAGTCAAATAGATCAGAAAAAAACATCACTATAATAATATTGCATTTAGTGCCAAAGTGTCTAAATGGACCTTGCAAACTATATTTTGCATGTGATTATACCAACGTGCACCCAGTGCCTCTTAACAAGCTCGCCTCATCCCAGTTTTTCAAACAACATTAAACACAACATTAAAAATAAATCTATAACAGGCAAACCGATAATACTCAAAATGCATGAAGGCAAGTCCTCTCCATAATGACCAAAGGCCAGGTTGTGGTCACAGTCTGCTGAATTTTCTGACTGCCCAAAAAAAGAAGAGGAAGATCTCTTTCTAGCTTTTATGATACTCATAATTCCCTTGGTTCTCAACTAAACTTTGCTATCAGGCATTCATTTCAGGGCACGGCAGTGGCTCAAAATGTGACCTCACAACTTACTGAGGGTATTGGAGGACTGCTATTTTATCATGGCACTTAGTGGAGTTTCACTGCAACTTTGTCAGAGGAACAATAATGAGAATCTCATCATTTTATCATGTAGAAATTGTGGAACAAGTGGAACCAAGAAATCTTGCCAAAAGAGGAAGGAGGACAAAAGCCAAAGGTGTTTCTCCTACTACAGTCTGCTGCAGGAGTAGAACAAGACCCTTACTTGAACTACACTAAATCAAATCCTGTAGAATTCTGTGTATGACCTGAAAAGTCACAGTCACACAGACCAGGGCATTGGCTTTTGCACCAAAAGCTGCTGGTGCTGGGGTGGGACCTCTGCTGAGCCCTGGGGGTCACTGGGAAGCTGTTCAAGGTCCTCCTTGCTCAGTCCAGCTGGCTCCTACCTTCCATCCATTACAGTGTGTGAGGTTTGGCAGAGTTTGGTTCTCTGTAAAACAGCCCCCAGTGTTACGGGTCAAGGCTCCCCTTATCACTCCTCTGAAGATCTGGCTCCATGAGACCCTTTGCCCTCCAGGCAGCTGTAGAGCCACTTCTTGGGGAGTCTGTGGAAGGGTTTTGAATTTCTGCGCTTGGCTGGAGCAATGTGAGTCTGTATGGGAGGAGGTGACCTTCAAAACTAATTGGACACACAAAGGACCCAAGTAAAAGAGCCTCATCTGGGCTAAATAATGCTTAGAAGGTTTGACTTTGGCTCAGAGGGAAATTGAATTAATGTACAGTGATAACATCTCAGTGAACTAATCAAGATAATTGCTGTATTCTTGATTTAAACAAATCCATTAATAAGAATTTCCGGATTCTGAAGCAGACAAACAGCAACTGCTAAGAAACTTTGTAAAGGCTGGTAGCAATTTTTTTTCAGGTCAAGTTGAAAAGCAGCAACAACAAAGCAGCAAGTAGTCACACAGCATCCTTTGTCTTTGACTGGAGGAGTTGAACAAGAAGTCATTTCCCTGGCTGAGTTTCCAGATCAACTTCCTTTGCTGCTGATTATCACTGTCACCGTCACCAGTTCAATGGGAAGAAAAGTCTTTAATCCAGTTACTGGACAAGCTGAGTGCATTGCATTAACTGACAGATAATGTCAAGCCTACTGCAGGGGCAGAAAAGGTCTACATAATGCTAAAACCCTCAAAGTAGTCATAGACAGGTCTTTGGGGACAGGCTAATTACTGTAGGGAGCTAAGTCTCACTCTCAAACAAAAAGGGAAACTGCACACCATTATACACAGAGTCCTACTCAGAGCTAAACCTGATGAAACAGGATTGTTAGAGCAGGCTTGGGTGTAGGATGTGTGAAAGAAGTGAGTCTGCCACTGCCTGAAGCCAGCACCGATCTCCTTCCCCACAGAAATGAAGGGACAATGTGCCAGTCCAGCATGAAGCCTAGGAGGACTTGGATTCCCTGGTGTCCCCTAGAGACAGACCTCCAGTACTCCAGCATCAGTGTATCCTGCCTCCTTCCCTCCTTTCCAGAGTCACACCAATGTGCCCACATGTCAGAGCTCTTTGCAGCCTTATGGTAAAGGCTAAGAAATGCCCTGGTAAGAACAGCACCTGGAGGAGAACCAGGCATGCTGGCTCTGTTGGCTGGAACTAGACGTTCTTTAAGGTCCCTTCCAACCCAAGCCATACTGTGATACTGTGATTCCATGATGAACGCATGTAGTGATGCCCCTCTCACAACACCACTGCTCTGTCATGTTTGGTTTCTGATTTATGGACCTTTGTAGACACTCAGTTGAAGGTAAATCTTTTGAGGATGTTCTTCATGGGGCCACCGGTGCCAGCTGGATCTACTTTACTCTTAATTTTTAGGCAGCAGTGTCCAGCTTGTCCTGGCCCACAAACAACTCTTGTGTGCTGTGAGAAACATGAAACTTCCTCTGAGTCAGATTTTATGCCTTTATTTCTTTCTCCATGAGCAAAATAGAAATATGAACTTGGCCCTTCCCCTCAGTCAGCACTGAAAACTACTTTAGAGCACCTTGCAGCCACTCATGTTCACAGGAATTCTCTAAATCACTTAAACCTTCCCAGTGTACATTTCCTGATGTTCTGATAGAGAAACCAATAACATGAAGGTAGTGAATGTTGATTTTATTTGGTTTACACCATCTTCTTCAGTTTATTTGATAACAAGGATTTTAGACTTCATTCTGCCATGCCTGGACTCATCCCTGTAGGCTGTATTTGAGTCATGCAAATCCCTCTGTCTGGTGAGATTATATTTTAAGAAAGGCATCAGAGTCCTGATCTAAGATACCAAGAAATGGAGAATATAGTGCATTCATGGTTGGTCACTCTACCAGTTAGGTCATCTCAGCCTTACAAAAGCACACCTTCTTCTCAACTTGAATTTCTCTTCCCAGCCCCACACCCTTCTCAAGCCTTTTTCTGCTAGACACCCTCTCTCTAGGTGAGAGCTTTGGCTGACATGTTGTGACCTGGACACTTCCCAGTCTCATTCATGCTGAGATAAATAAGTCAAGTCTTTCTTGCTCTCCCTATGAATGCATTGTTGTAGTTCTTCTGCCCAGCCTTCAATTTCCACTGTTCTTCATAAACGTCATTGGAGCTGACAACATTAGTCACATCAATGCTGCACAGGGAAAAAAATCAGCTTCCTACTAGCGACCACAAATAGAGTGTGATGAGTAAATGTATTCACTTAGTTTGTCCAGCCAAGTAACAAGTTAGACAGATTTGCCATGGAATCAGGTCAGGATCACACCCAAGACTCGATGCCTTGCTACAACTCCAAGAGTCAAGGCTCACCCCACTTATATGTGTACCCTGGCATTAAACTGTACAAGAATATATTTTGTTTGGATGAAACCTACTTTACCAAGCAATTTAAATATTTGACCCTTATTTCCTATTCTAATTTTATCAGTCTGATTTTATATTCTTTCCCTGGTTACACATGCAAAACCTGGACAGAATCAATCCCTGTAATTCACTGATCTGCCTTCCATGTCCCTAGTGGACAGGACAGGACAGGACAGGACAGGACAGGACAGGACAGGACAGGACAGGACAGGATAGGATAGGATAGGATAGGATAGGATAGGATAGGATAGGATAGGATAGGATAGGATAGGATAGGATAGGATACAATGACATGAAAATGAATAGCCTCCAATTCAAGCATGGAAGATAGAGGCCGAGAATATAAAAAAAGCTTTCTAACAGTAACAATAATATAGGTAATTATCACAAACAATAGTTATAAATAACTCAGATGACTGAGAGGATCCATTTGACCAAACTGTAGACATCTGCAATGTAAATATCTGTATCTGAACTCATCATTCTCTACTACCTTTTCACAGATAAACTTCCAGAATACAACTTTTCTCATCCTAAAGGAAATACCTGACATAACTCATAAGAAATTCACCTTGAATGGGCCTGTTTCTCTCCACCTGGCTGTAAAGGGAGGCTGAAGTAACTAATTCAGATACAGACTTTTACCCTGTAGTTTTATATGGTTGACCAGAAACTGTCAGGAACAGTAAACAGAGACAAGTGATCACAGGTTTGGATGAGGTATCTCTGAAGGCACAGTCACAATTCAGTGATGCTGTGCTATCACACAGTGCTGGCTTGCTCTAGTTAGATTTCCACAGTCCAGCCACTGGAGAATGCTGTCTTCCATTTAGCTCTAAAGGGCTTTCTTAAGACACTTCTGAAGTGCATAAAAGGACTGGAGTGATGACTTTCACAAATGCTCTATTTTCTTGGACAGCAAGAAATAATGGATCACTGTTATAAATATATCCACAGAGCAAGTTGGTTTTGAGCTTCTGTCTCATTTTATCTCCTTTATATTTTCAGTTGCACTTTAAAATAAAAGATTACATTTGAGGTATAAATCTGACCATTATTAGCTGTAATGTTTAGTTTGCTTCACTATCTGTGGCTGCATCTGTTTCCAAGTACAGGAACTACTGGGTTCTTTGCAAAAAGAAAATACCTTCCTGATTTAGCACAACAGTCCTGACAATACAGCTGGCTTTCTGTGGAGAAAAACACCCTCTTTTTCCTCCCTAAGGCCTTCTCAAGTAAATTCAATGTAAGAGATGGAGAGTATTAACTTGGATTCACTGAGGAATATTGCTACAGTAATTGCAAGCAGAACATTGATGAAATGCTAATAACATTTCAAAAGATTAATCACAGAGTTTCCATCAGTTCTTTTCAAGGCAAGAGCAGGAGCAGTGTATTAAGCAAAGAAATTTGGAACTGAGCCTGGAACATTTTAAGGAGAGAAACAAAGCAACCACATATCAACACACAGGTATGTGGGTTTAGCCACCCTTCCTTTCCTGAATCCTTTTTTTTAAACAACTTTTTTGTTTGTCATCTTGGGAACTGTCTATTCTAGCCAAATGGGATTCTTAAAATGAGTCTATTATTATGGCAGCTGAACACTTCCATGTAACCATTCAAAGCATGTGGGAAATGATGCACTTAAAGGAGCATTTCAAAGAGGTTGAACTTGTAAATAAAAATGAAACTTAGGAAGAGGGAGGGGAAAGGGCTCTAAACAACAGCATGAATCCTCCTAGGTGCTCTTCACTCAGTTATCTATCTTCATCCTTTTTATATCAGAAATGTGTTGTCTACACAATATTTATAAGCAGGGAATTGCTAAATTCTGTACAGTAGTACAGAAAAGAAGAAAAAATACTCAAGATACTGCCATCCCTGGGTTTTTCAATGCATCCTGTCTTCTCTATGCTTAAAAACTCTTTGGGGATAGTCTTGAACAGTTCCAAGACTTTTAAAGCTTAGTGAGGCAAATTGCAACAGCAGGAATTGAGCACTCCATTAATTACAGAATTGTTTCCAGAGCAAGCTCTCATTAGTCACTGCCAATTGTCATTCTACATCAGACATTTCAAGCAGGAACAAAAAAGACACTGTAGCATAGGGGGCAGGTGAAAAGCTGTGAAAAAAGAGGCTCTGATGGAACTTTCATACTTCCAACGCTTTCAAAGCCAAGAAAAATTCTCTGACACGCAACCTAAATCTCCAGTCCTGACTACAGTTAAGGAGAACCAGGTGTCCAAATCACTTAGAAAAACTCAGCAGAAATTCTGTCTGACTCTTGACTTGGTAGAGGGAGCTTATTCAAGCTCTAATGCACTTACTGCCAGTATCCAGTGTTTGAGTGAAATCTAATACTCTCTGCTCTGGCCATTTTATTTGGACAATAATTCTGATCAGGGAATTAAATTCTACCAACCTTGCACGGTTCAGAGAACACAGAATGAAGTCAGCAGCCCGAATATTTATAAAATACTTACTCATAAAATGTTGTCCAACCGTTTTCATTGCTTTTAGTGGCAAGGAGACCAGAGTTGCCGTGGTAAGTCATCATGGCTACTTCATGCCCCTGTGTCGTTACACTCTTGAGTGCACTGTTGGTACCAATTGTCACCCAGTAGACTTGGCCGTCAGGCACCACCAGCCAGAGGGGCATCCCTGTGGAATCTCTTCGGATATTGACTAAGTTGCCGTTATTGTCAGTGATCAGGGTTATATCTCCATCTCCAGAATAAGTAAAATTGTAAAGATAATCTCCAGTGGTAAGGCTCTGAGTATAAAGGTGCTTCCCACTGGTGTCAAACAAGTAGAGCTCCTGGTCTATGGGCGAGGATAACTCATAGAGATTTTGCGTGTTGAGGAAGGGTTTGTTTTTCCGAATGAAGCGGATTCGGATATTGCCCAGGTCGGCGACATACAGCTCCCCGTCTGCACACACGGCCAGGGAGGACGGCGCGTTGAGCTTGGCGTCCTTGGCGTAGCCGTCGTCCCCCGAGAAGCAGTCGCAGTTGGCGTCATTCTTGCAGTCGCAGCTGCTCGGGGCGCCGGCCACCAGCGAGATCTCCCCGTTGGTGGTCACCTGCCGGATGCGGTTGATCTTCTTCTCGTCGGTCTCGGCGATGTACAGGACCCCGGTATGGGACACGGCCAGGGCGGTGGCAGACTCCAGTGTGGCGTGGATCGCCACCTTGCTGAGGAGAAAGTGATCCATGCCCGGCACCTGGCAGTGCATGGGCCTCCCCGCCACGATGCGCACCTGGTGGTTCTCAGAGATCTGCAGCACGACGTTATTGTCGAGGACATAGAGGGAATTATCCATGGGGTTCACTGCCAGATCTGTGGGCCACTCTAGACGAACCTTCACGGCAGAAAAACACAAGGGAATTTTTACAGCAATTTTTCTACCGCATGATCGCTAGAAATCAATCACAATGAGGTTGGAATCAACATGAATTAAAGGGGGAATGGGTGAAAAACCCCACAAGTAATTATTACTTGATAGGTGGCCATAGAGGATATAACTTGCTGTGAGCGAGGGGGCTTTGCTCCTGGTCACGTGAAGCAGTTACATGGGGACACCCACACTCTGCACTGGAACATAGGTGGGAACAGGATGATGGACAGAGGCAAACCATTCTATGATTTTCCCTCTTCTGTGCTTTTCGAATTGATGGAAGCTGGACCTCACAGCAGAGACCTGGGACTGTAAATTTTACTGTGTGAAGTGCCACGAAATCAGGCGCACAAAACAGTGATTCTTTTACTAAAGGATTTTTCACACAAGTGCCTGAACTCCTTTTGGTACATGACAAGGAGGGATAGACATAAAACTGGCAGCTGTGCCAGCATGTGTGAATGTCTAGGTTATAACCTATGGTTTTCTGCTTTGTGCTGCAAAAATGCACAATAGCAATTCACAGGAAATTCAGGCCATTTCAGTTCATGGAGTAGAATACTTGTCTCTTCATGGTGATTTTCACATTTTATTTTAGCATAATGGAAAAATGGGTTCAAGAGTGACACATCCCAGTTCCTCACTGATAATCCACTAAAATAGTGACTGGCAACATCACAAGTGAGTGAACACTAGAATGACTTCATTTCTAGCTCGGCTTCTGCAATACACTCTTTTCAAGTGAGTCTTCTCTTTTAGTTGTCAAACCTAAACTATGTTTACCAATAGAATTCAGAACATTTTTTTTTGTAAAGAACTCAAAATTGTGCATTTTTTGGATTATTTTATTTCATTTCAGGTTTATATATATATATGCAAAAAATCAGTCTTGTACTGATGGGAACCTATTAGTTCCAGGATAGTTTCTTTGTTTTGAGCCTTCTTTTCCCACCATCCATCTCAGTTGCTGCTTCTACTAATTTGTCTGATACGACTACGTTTAGAGGAGTATTTTGTAACCTTATTGGAAGGAGGAGAAGTGGATGCCAGCAGACTCAGGTCCAGGAAACCATCTTTCACTGGGACTTTATTTAAAACTGAGAGAAGTAAGAAGAGACCAGGTAAGATCTGCAAGAACACAGGAAATTCCTATTTTTAAGACCTATTTTAAGAACTGAAGATAAACATCTCTGCTACAGCCATGCTTTGTTTTGATGTTTCTGTATGCCTTTTCAGCATTTTTAAGGGATCAGATATAAGGTATTTAGTTCACTGTATCTTCTAACGCCTGGGTGCATGAGGCTTATTTTCATGGCTAAGCAGTTTGCTGAGCTCTGTATGCTCTGGTTCTCTGCTTGCAAAATCTCCTTCCTTTTCTCAGCTCCTGGCCTATTTTAACCCTTCTTGTAGTAAAACATTATAGCCTGTGGTTTTCTCTTTAATAATTCATGCCTCCATCCCTTCCAGTGGTCTTTAAGTTCTGCAATCTTCAGTTAGCATCAAGAGCTGAGTTTATTCTGAACTGACAAGGGAATTTTCAATTTCTTAAAAACCATTCCTTGTCAACAGTGGCAGCTAAATATTTCATGTTTTCATGTCCCAGAGAGCCTCAGGGACCTGGCAGAAAAGACCTTCTATCCACTGTAAATGATGAAAAGCTGCTTCCCCAGCTGGATTTTATTTTTTAATTAAGCTTGTACTCAGTATGTTTCTCTAGAACAGGAGTGGTTAATCTGCCAATGCCAGTACAGGTTAATCTAAGAATGGTTCCTGTCATCTTGTGAAAGGAAGAAAAAGAGTCTTCAGCCGATACATGTTTGTCTCAGAAGTGTTTGAACATGACATTGTTTTACATAGGAGCTACATAACCTGGAAGTAAATAATTTTTAAAGCCTGATTACACAATTGTCTTATGCTAACTGACCCTGAAATTCACATAAAGAAGAAACTATGTCTGTAAGATAAGAAACATATTACAAGGTGGCCTTTAACTATCAAAATTTTGCCTCTATAGAAGGCAAAACAACTTTTAAAGTCATAATTTCAGCTTGTTCATAAATTACAGACAGTGGGAGCCAGTTGCAAGGAAGCAAGAATAATCTTTTCAAATTAGAGGGAAAAAACAAGAACAGATTCCATATGGGAGCATGGAAATTATCTAGGTAGTTACCAAAGGAAACCCCATTGACATCTATTGTGGCTGAATAACAGTACTTAGCCCTCCAGCTATGATCTATATTTTCATATGAGAGGACAACATTCCTGCAATCAGGCAAACAACAAGTGGCACAAAGGTTTCAAAGGACACTGTCCTAAACTGGCACAATTTGACAAGTTGGCCAGTGCCACACAAAACTGAGTGCTGGGCTGTAACAGATTTCTCTTCTGCACCATTCAGCAGTAAAGCAATCATCATGAGATTTCTTTTTCTCTCTTCTTTTTTCCTCTCCACCTTGAAACAGCAGGACTTAAAAGCCCAGCATGATGGTAGCTGCAACCAATTTGCAATTTGATGCAATTCAAGATTCTTGTTTTCCTGCTGTTGCTAATTCTGGCACCACATCCTCCAATCAGTATTTCCTATGTTAATTTGATTCAGGTCTAAAATTGTGCTGGGCCATATTAGGATGAGGGGGAGAAAAGAAAAAAACCTGTGATTAGCTAAGATGTTGTAATGGAGCATGGCATATAGTCCATGGCATAGTGAGACATGAGCATAACAAAACCTGCCTTCCCAGGAATCTGTGCCTTCCCACTGACTGGGAGCCCTGAAAGAAGTCAGTTCTGTGGCTGGGATATTTCTGAAAATCTCCCCTCAGAAATCTATGAGTTAGGGCAGTCAAGTGTTTCCTTCTGTCTTTTTAGGGTAATTCTTTTATGATCCGGTCAATTTTATACCATAAACTATGTAGAGATGCAACTCTCCTTGAGCCCTTACCTCTTTGTCAGACCTGCTGGGGAAGCACACAGACATGCAGTAAGGGTGAAGGTGTAGGCTTGCGTTCTGTAAAAACCAAAGCCCTGCCTTACCTGAGAAATGTCCATAACAGAGTCACAGCTGAGAGGCCGAGCAGACGTCAGGTCATTGGAGCCCAACACAGTTGAGATGATCCCATTCTGATCAATCCGCCTGATCATGGTGCCATCCACAAAGTAGATCAGCCCAAACTTATCCACCGTGATGCCTGGGGAGGAACAAAGAAAGACAGTCAGAAAGCGATGGCAGCCTGACATGAGGGACAATATATTTTATGGCATTCCAAACGGATGAGAGGAGAGTTGGGCATGTGGGAATCCTGGTTATCAAGAGCTTTGAACTGGCACCATTCCACAGAAGGCACTTTCAAGGGGCACACAATGCAATTCAGAAATCCCTGCTCGCTCCTGGAAAAGGGCATGGCACTCGGTGAACTGCTGAAATGAAAAGGTTTTCTAATAGCTGCGTGTCTTGCATGTTCAGAAATCTGGTTTTATTGCTCATGGTATGAATGGTAAGCCATGCACGTAAAAATGCTACACTGATGAATCTTTCAAAAATGGCAATGAAAAAAGGCTGTGACAGGTCCACCAGGTCAATCAGATTCCAGATGGATAAATGAGAAAGGGTTTTCCCGAGGATAATCCTACTAATATACAGTGTTTCACCTGATTCTGAACTCTGCTGGTGATCAATTTCATTGTCCAAACCTCCTTTGTAGGCATACTCCTGTCAGTGGATTTGAGGTCTGCAGACAGCAGTTACAAGCGCTGGTCTCATTTCTTGCCCTGCAGATGTGTGCCATTTCACCTCCCCCTAAGCTTAATTTCTCAAGTATTTGTTATGTTAGCACAACCTCCTTTAATCCTCTTTATCCTAGGCTAGCTACCCTCCGCATCTTCCATCAGAGGATTTGATAGTGCTTTACACTTTCTAATTAGACCTCATAACAGTCTATGAGTGTGATCATTCTAATTTTACGTATCAGAAAATTAACAGATAATGCAATTCCCACAAGGTCACAGAGAAAGGTCAAGACTGAGGCAGGAATAAGAAGTTAGGGGCTCTACTCACCTCTCCTTTGTGCAAGTATAAATTAAAACAACTCCACAGATACTAATAAAGTCATTCACCTCATCAACCCTACAGAGGCTGAATGCCACTCAGCATAATATTTTGAGTGTGTTAAAGACACTAAAAGCTTGTAAAGGAACAGAAAAAGAATTTATAGGCCTATAATATCTTTTTCTATGCAAGTGAAAATTCTGCTTGAAATATATGAATATTAGGATCTTCCTGTTTGGCTTCTTTTGCTTTCAGGGTTAACAATCACTTAGCAAAAAGCCGACATCTGCACTGTGCATCTAAGCAAGTATCTGAAGCTATTCCAATCAGTGGAGAGAGAAATCTACTTTGAGAATGCAATTTGTATCACCCTAAAGCCCATATCCCCAAGAGATTGTACAAATCCTGCTAGAAATACCTTTTCCTTCCATTTGACTATAAAAGGAGGCTACAGCAAATATCTCCAAAGAAAACACTTATATTGTAGGCAGATTAAATTAGTGAGCTGAATCCTCACTAGACTGTCTCTTTGGCTGTCATCTTGCTGACAGAAATGATGGAAATTCTGTTTCAGATAGAAAGCTTTGAGAATGTTTGAGGAGTGATCACATCTTGTGTTCCTCCAAAATGCTGTTTTGCAGCCAGATCCCCTTATTTGAAACACTTACCCTCAGTCTGCATCCACTGTGAGCTCTGCTGTGAAGTGCAGATGCAGCAGTTCACAGACCAAAAATTCTACATTTTCATAAAGCAGGGACTAATCCTCTGATTGCTTTGGCAACTAAAATCATGGCCTCCAGCCAGCACTGTAAGTATTGCATAGACTGGAAGCCACAGAGGTAGGTGATACGTGGAAAAACATAGCAGATTTGATTATAAGGAAATCCACAGAAGATTATCTGGCCTGGCAGAAAAACATCAGGACTAAGTCATTGTTTGAGAGAAGGAACAAACTTCTCCATTGAGCTGAGGTAAAGGAAGGGATTCAGACATGGTTGCAACCTGTTGATTCAGAGTTACTTAGGAGTCAGAAAACTGGTGTTTCAGATCACTGAGCTGAATGGGAGCTGTGTGTTATTGCCAGGAGGTAAAACCAGCATTTTCTTTACTTTTTCATAGCATCATCCTGTTTGAAGGGCATCACTTTGACCTGGATCAGATATTTGACCATCAGAACAGTGTGGTTTCAGAACAGCCTCTACTGCAGTGAGGAAAAAAATTACTTGCTGCTTTCAAGATGAAGTTCGTTAATTTTGGAGGGGATTATATAGCAGGATTGCTGAGATAAAGGATGACAGGACTGAATGACCTAAAAGATTGCCTCTAGTCCTACACTTTAATACTTGTGTTCAATTCACGCCAAGGACTCATCTTTGCAGGACCATGAAACAAGAGCCTCCAAGAGCAGCACAAGGTAACTGCTGAACATCTGAATTTACTGAGGGTGATGAGACAAAGGCTCCTTAAAGAAATTGTGGCTGCCCCATCCCTGGAAGTGTTCAGGGATAGGTTTGGATGGCCTTTGAGCAACCTAGTCTAGTGGAAGATGTCCCCCCCGGTGTGGGTAGGAACTAGATGGTCTTCATGGTCCCTGCCAATCCAAACCATTCTACGATTTGATGAATGCTATGGGAGAAGCCACAGTAGTGGTGGCCATTTGTTCTCACTATACAATATAAACACATCATTTCTATTTTAGCACTTTGTTAAATGCTTGCAGAAGGATCTGATGGGATAAGCATCGATATCTCACTGGCATCCATGGCTTTCAGGAAGCTACCTTCACCTGCTGTGAGATTTGTCAGCACTATGCCCTCCTCAATGAGTCATCCAGGATACTGGCACATGTCACCTGTCACTGGCATCTGCTGTTGAAGGTCTCTGCTCCTCTTAATTATTTTGCCTACTGAGTGTCAAGTTCTTTTATGTTTGCTAGCATTTGCTTTTTTAAACACCAGGAACACAACTGAGCTCTTTAAGCAATATGGTAGATGTGCCTTTTTTGGAAAAGGCATGATAAAAGGTTTAGTTGATCTTAATTGGCTTTTGTCAAACCCAAGAGTCTCTTACCCATTCCTTGGTTCTCAACAAGAATTTTGCCTGTCCATTAGTCTGTGTGACAAGTCAAAAGCCATTGAAGGGTGGCAGGCTGGATAATGTGATTTTCAATGAGGCAGAATTTTCTCCCTTAGCTAGTTCCATATGTATTGGATTGAACTTATCAGCAGCGTCTGCTGGCAGTGGCTTGCTGTGTGCAGCGCTGGGGTTTGATGGCTGCTCTGATTACCCAGTTACAGTAATAATAACCTGGATACACTTCGGCCCTCAAGCCAGCCCTGATCAGCTGATAGGGCACAACTTCATTTTGCATTCCAGCTTAGACAAAGAGATCGAACACCCGAGTAAGTTGAAGAGGGATAGCAAAGTTATCGCTTATCACCCTGCTCCAGGGCAATAATTGTTATCACCTATCACTGAGCACTTCTCTGCTTATCCCTCTTTCATGGAGGCTAAGCAATCTCAATTGCCTCACATTTCCTGAGATGTTCTGTGGGGCAGCGGAGTTTGCAGTCTGTCAAATCCTAAAATTCCCACTTGCACACATTCCCTAAGCGGCAACTGCTCCAATCCCTTCCTGATTTTGCTGATTGTCTTGGAATCAAAACTAATTAGGGAGAAGAGCCCAGCTATCCCACAGACAAATGTCTTTGGATGGATGACTTCTATGAAAAGGGAAAGAAGCATCTCATGGATGCTTTGCAGCAGATTGTAGAGGTTAGGTTGGACCTTTCTGTTTCCTTTCTGCTATAGGCACAGTTCCAGTGCTGGGAGCTGGCTCCTGCAAATAGGCACAGAAATGGGTAATTCACATGTTATGCGTGTTAAGCCCAAGGCCTTGGCTTGCTTTGGCAGAAGGCTCCTCTCATGTTTCCATAGGAACATAAGGGAATTACAGCCTTTCAGCACACAGCTCAGAGTTCAGCCTCACAGTTACTGAGAGGAAACAGCTGCTGCCACTACCCAGGTAGTGTTGCAGATCCAAACCTTAAGTTCTCAGATATGAAATACATACGCTATGAAATCATGCTGGCTCCCCTTGCATAAGCAGAGATCTCTTACAAAACAAGGGCTTGTAGCACCATGTGCATCACACCAGTGAGCTGTGCTGATAGGAGGTTGTGACGTGATGACATTTGCTTCAAATGTCAGGACCTTGCAGCATGAAGAGGTGACAGCACGTTATGCTGCAAATAGCTACCGGATCATGGTGGGTTTCTTCTAGGAGACAAACCACTAAATGTGATTGCACACGTAGCTCTAGTTAGGCAAAGAAAAAGGGGGAAAAATTCCTTCTAACTGAAAAAGAAGGTGCTTAAAAGAAATACAAATTTGGACCTTTCTTGTCTGACTGGATGCTGATTGACTGAGTAATAAAATGGCAGATAAAAATCAATGCCAGTAAGTACAGAGGGATTCACAGAGGAAGGAGAAAGCCTAACTACCCATTTACATTGACAATCTGAAAAAGAGCACACAGGGAAAAGATTCTGGAATTCCTGTGAAAAGTTTTCTGCTAAGATCAGTTTTGTGCTATGCAGTGGTCAAGAAGGGATCTACAAGAAGCAAAGAATTAGCAAAGACACAGAAAAAAGAAGAGAAAACAATGGTTTGGCCTCAAAAGGACCATTCTTTTTTATGACCTAGCTAAAGAAATTGTGGAAATTATTAGCACAGGGTGCCTGGAAGAACAAAACTAGGTGTTCAGGAAGGTTTCTAAGCAAATTGATGCCGTATATAAGCACAACCTCTTCAGAAAGTCCCCTAAATGCTGATAACTAGCATCTGGAGTGCTAGCACAGAAAGACCACATTTCCCTGTCCCTAAGTGTCTTTTCTGGCCAGAGTAAGGGACAAGAAATTTTGTTCAGTCAGCCTCTGGTCTTCCCCAAAATATCTTTCCCTATTATTATCTGACCATAAAAATGTTAACAGATTGTGGAGGGTTGGTTTCCTCAATTAATTCTGCCAAACTCTTCAACACTCAGCGAACAACTGAGATTTTGTTTACACATTCAGCAGGGCAGAGTGAAAGAACCAATCTGTCCTCAAATTAATTACTTCATTTCACATTGGTGTTACGGTGCTAAATGAATGAGATGTCCTCTCCCTCCTCATGTGCCTTCTGAAACAATCCTATTGTGTCAGACTTGTCACTGCAATCTCTCTTAATTGCAGGCTCCTTGGTAATTTCTCTGCCACAACATTTTTCTGAGAAGAACCAATGGCGAGTACTCAGATGAAAATAAATGCTCTGACAAGCTGGAGTTTTAATTTTTCTTTAGATTGCTTGTAAAAGAGGATCATTATTAGCAGATGATAATTAGGAAGTGGTAACACTTTCATTTGCAAGGATATATTGAAATTCATTAGCATCTGAAAGCTTTGCTGTGCTCTGTGGCAAATGAAATGGACAGATCAGACTGGTTCCTCATAGCTATGATAAATACCCTGATCAAACCACTGCCACCCCTATTGTATCTGTGGATCTATCTGTCTTGTGTTTCTGTAGCCTACCTTTACTAAACAAGCCAATGATGGGTAAAGTGTGAAATTCCTGGAAGGTTTTACCCCTCCTAATGTCTTTTCTAAGCTGATGGTCTAAAAGGAGCTCTTCTTCCCTCACTGGAGTGAGACAAGAACGTCTGTCCAGAAAGTACTTTGTTGGAGTCTAGAACATCCCTCTGGCCACCCTGGAGGGTTTGGAGACCAGACAGGGGGGTCTGGGATCTGTACATGGGGGTCAGTTAGACCCACACAGATCCCAGGAGGACACTGCCTCTGATTCCTGTCCATGGGAGTGAACACTCACATGCAGGAAGAATCACAAATCCTAAGAATTTAAAATAAGTACTGGATGGTTTATTATAGAATATAAATATAGAAATCAGGATTCTTAGTATATGGGGCTGAAGAGGCAAGATGGAGGAATTGGGGAGTGGCCCCTGTCCTCCTTGTTCTTGCTCTCGTCCCCCATCTTGTGCTGAGTTGGGTTTTAGAGATTGGCTTAGAGTAGAACTGACATGTTAGTATGGGTAGTAGGTATTGGTAAAATTTTGTAAATAAAAAATAGGTCTCAGACAGTGGTTGGGTCAGGGGTACTGTACATAAGGTGCGGGGCTCTCTGATCCGCCCAGTCTGCTGCGTGTCCTGCTCTGCTGGGGATGCCTTGCAGAGCTGAGAAAGAACTAAGATAAGGTACCCTGCCAGGGAGGCCTGGCAGAGCTGAAAAAGGACTGAGATAATGAAGAATAAACAACCTTGGAAATGTGCACCGGCGGACTCAGCTTGTCGTCTCTACCTCTGGTGTGTAACACTTAGGGCAAAGAGAAGACTGAAAACCTTATTACCTCTGGGAACAGCAACCCAGAGGAAACCCTCAGGGAACAGCAACCCTGGGGAAAAACCTTATTACCTTGGGGCCAGCAACCCCAAGGAGAATCTCAGGGAAGGAATAACCTTAAGAGTACTTCAGAGAAATGTATTGACAGGACAAGAGATAATGGCTCTGAACTAAAATAGGGTGGATTTAGATCATATATTAGAAAGAAATCCTTTCCTGTGAAGGTGGTGAGCCACTGGCAAGGTTGCCCAGAGAAGCTTTGGATGCCCCATCCCTGGGAGTGTTCAAGGCCAGGCTGGATTTGGGGTCTGAGAAACCTGATTTAGTGAAAGGTGTCCCTTCCCATGGCAGTGGGGCTGGAACTGGATGGTCTTTGAAGATCCCTTCCAACCTAGAGAATTCTAAAATTCTATGAAATTATCCCCTTTGATAATAATCCCCTCAAGGCAGCTGAGGTGAGAACTGGAGGAAGAGATTAAAACAATGGGGAAAAATCTGCTGCTCAGAATGTGCAGAACCATTCTGAACAATGTTTGCTGCAGTGGGGACCTCATTCTTCAGGCTGTCAGATCCAGCAGAAGATCAGCATCCCAAGAAGGTGGTTCATCCCACCTTGAACATGTGCACTGTCACAGAATGAACCACCTTCAGGGTACTAGTTTCTTTCCACTGAGAAGAGACCCCCAAAACACCTACTTAGACCAGATTCTTGACTGGTCCAAGAGGCTAAAGGTATATGCAAAGGCATATGTTGACAACTCATGATTATTTCTCCAGTCTTAATGAATTGCTGGTTTTCATTTGGCAGGAAGGTGTCCCTCAATATTTTCCATTGAGCTGCAAATATCAGCTAATTAAAACGTCATGAAAGATGAGACTTTTATTCCTTATGATTTTTGAAGAAGTGAAAAGATGTCCTTAAAATACAGAAATCCTACTTGGCATGAAGCAATTATGTTCAGAGAAAAAAAAATAGCTTTAGGCTTAAAAAGTAGAGTTGTGTGAAGAGCAATGATTCTTGAAAAACTGACTTTCCAAGTCCTTCCCTGGCCAGCCGATATCTCTAGAGCTACAGAATAGTTTTCTAATTTCTTTTGACCATTCACTTATGAGTATTTATTTGCCTGCCAAGACACAGAAGCAGAGGGTCACTTGAGATCTACTGGTTACTTATACAATAAATCAATTTTATTTTGAACTATTATGAAATACTTGAGGGAAGAGCATTTGCTGGATTTTTCTGCTAGGATCAACCACTGTGAAGGTATAAACAACCGTGACATTACATTGTCAGCGTGAGTTTTCACTGTTCATCATTTATTGAGGGGACTGGGGAGTGAGTCACACCTGCCACAGACATTGCCTCAGCACAATTTGCAAAGTCAGGTTAGAGTCAGATCGGGGAACACTGTTTAGGAACTTTCTATTGGCAGTGCAGGCTATCTGCATTATTATTTTCTTGTGATTTTGCTTCATGTCATTTCCTCTTTCATCCTCAATTTACTTCTGTTTTGTGAAATTTTGGAGCTGTGAGGAACGAATGCATGAATTTTGCTGTTATATGATTGTGGTGGAAGAACGGCCTCCTGAGAGCTTCAGTTGCCAACAAGAAGGATTTCAGTGCTGCAAACTTTGAACTCCAGAGCTGTTTGCTATAGCAAAGCAGAAACATAACTCATCTAAACCATGTACCATTCAGCCACGGATGGAAATGAATAATATCCCTCTTATCTTGTACAAGGGAGAAGAGAGGACCAACAAAAGTGGTGGGGTATTTTTTTGGCACTGACTGAACTTCAAAGAGGGGCAGAAAATTGGATTACAGATTTCTGGATTCCCTGATCTCATGATTCATCTGCTGGACTGCCTGAATCTCTCTGCTCAAGTCACTTAATTTTCTTTTCAGTCAGCCTTCTCACTTCGGTAAGACAAATTCTACACTGCAAACTGACCAGCAGTAGGTGTTCCTCTACTATACCTGTGCTTCTGGCAATACTTTAGCCCAATATAATGGTTAACTCATGGGATTCTGGAATGCTTGGAAACCATGATGGACTCTTTGAATATGAAAAGGGTAGGAGTCTGGGCTTTGATGCTTTTTGGCAAAAAAATAGACCCTCCAAAGTATATTTTTCTGCATCCTTGCCAGGAAACAACTAGCTGACATATTAAAAAAAAATTTAAAAAAATCATCATAGCAAGACCTGACACAAAAGCTCATTAAATCAGTTTGGGTTTCTTGGAATCAGTAACAATAATGTCATCTCTATGTCATGAAAAATAACTTCCTGAGAATCACAGAATCATAGAAAGGTTTGGGTTGGAGGGGACCTTAAAGATCATTTATTTCCAAACCCTTACTATGGGCTGGGACTCCTTCCCCTAGACCAGGTAGATCAAAGCCCCATCCAACCTGTCCTTGAACACTTCCAGGGATGGGAGAGCCACAGCTTCTTTGGGAATCTTATCTGCTCTTAGTGAAATAACTTTCCATAATATCACAGAATGGTTTGGGTTGGAAGAGGCCTTTGAAAGTGCTCTAGTCCAAACCTGCTGCTATGGGCAGGAGCACTTGTTAAAGGATCCCCAGGTTTTGCTGAGGGCTTGCTTTACAAAGAGGTTGGGATAGGCTTGGCCATTGTTGTGGTGACGAAGGAGGGAGCTACCACTCCCTGATGCAATGAAAAAGAAAACCTGCAGCACACTGATGTCAAAGCCAAGAAACTATAAATAACTCACACTCTGAAAAGCTGTGCTGAAGATGACATAACAGGCAAAAATGCCACATCTCAAAAAAACACTCCTGCATGGGTGTCCTTCTCAGTCCTCTTCCCAAACATGATCAAAATCCATGTACAAACAATGCCTTCCACCTCATCTCTGTCACCTCCCCATCATCTCTATCCTCCCATGTGACTTTTATTTTTTGTGAGGAGCTATGGACAGATGGGAGGAGCGACATCCTCCATCTGCAGAGCTTGTTACCTTGAGATTGCCAGACTGAAGTCTTGGCTACACACAGGACTGCATATGTTTGGCTAAACCTGTTTTGAACAATTTAGTTCACAGCCATGAAGGCTCTGTGATGCCTTTATTCTGACTCAACTGTGCTTTTATCACATTTCAGTATGTTGGAACCAGGTGAAATTAAGCTGAATTAGACCACTCCCACATCAAAGTTAGTATCCACCCCTACAGGATTTAGCTGGATGCTGTGATGTATAATGTCAATGTCTAAACCACCATTTGCATTTCTTTGAGCTGTACAGCAATTTTGCTGCCCTTCTATATATATACATACAGCAATGCTTATAGGGCTCTTTTTTAATGCCAAGAAAGCCTCAGTGAACTGAATGTTAGTGAATCCTGCCCATGTTGGGAAGTACCAAGCACTGCTGGAAAGGAGGAGCAGTGGCTCAGTGGGTATAAAACTGATGGGTGGATTTATTCCATTGCCCTCTGGACACGTGCCCATCACCAAACCCCTCTGGTTTGGCATTCCTCCCAGCCACGTGAATTTGAAGAACCATGACACGACTAGCTGAGGGTGAGACATACTCACTTATTTCCAGGAGCAAGCCCTTAGGATGTGTTTCAGAGCTGGAGAGGAGAGCACTCTCCAGTGTGACTAAACAAGCTGCTTTGAAAAAGCCCCCTTTAAGAAAGCCAGTGGAGAAGAAGCAGTCTCACCCCTGGGATTTGTAAGGGTGGCATCAGTGCCTTTGCCTCCATCTCCGCAGCGGGTGTCATCGAACGGGAGGCACTGATCCCCGGTTCCAGCCAAGACCTCCGAGTTCTTCACAATGTCTTTCACTGATGTGGTTGACTTGATTTTATAGATGCGTCGGCTGTTGGTGTCCGAGAGGTAGATGGAGCCGGTGATGGGATCTGTGGTCAAGTAATACTTATGAGCTGGGCTGTGGCTGAAAAACAAGGGTATGACATTATTAATTTTTTGGATGACGTGTTTCCTTAACTCAACGGGTAATGCAAACAATTTAGAGAATAAAAACGCACAGGGAAGAAAGACTGGGAAAGTGAAGGAGTGCTGTTTTGGACAAGGTTAGTACACAGTGTGTTACAGCACAGGATCCCAAGCTGAATCCATTAGCAATCACTGTGCCTGGGGTGCCCTCTGGCATGGAGGGAAGCAACCAAAGGAAAGGGCTCTCTGGCCTGAGCCAAAATCATGCCAGGAACTACTACAGGTTGAGTCTCAGTGCCTGTGTTTGCTTAATTTACTTGTTACAGACATAGTCCTGAAACTGGTGTTTGTGCAGTGCCAGGAAGTGAAGGGAAAACACAGGACAGTAGGGAAATAAAACAAATAATAATGCAAAAAAAATCTGCCCTCCCAACAAAGACTAATATAAACTCCAAAAGAAGACTTCCTGTCTAAAGCACTTGAAGATACACCCTGCAAGATCACTGCATCAAGGCTCATCTAGTGCTCTTGCTGACACCAGCAAAGACTCTAAAGTTCTGTCCTGCCCTCGGGGAGATTAAGGGAATCCTGCCACTGAATTCAGCTGGACCTCAATGATGAGAGAAACAAAATGATTCCCTGAGTGGCACATTTTGCCCCAAGTAAAGCATGAACTGGTATTAGGCTGAGGAACCTGAATATCAGTCTCCTGTTGAACACCCTCTGCTCACTGTTTCCTTGGACACTAGAAAGAGTGGCTGAGAAAATGGGATGAACAGACAGAATGGTAATATTTTTAGCTCCATGACTGCAATATTAAATGAGCCTGAGACTGAAGAAATTAATGAAATAGAATCCACTTTATGGAAAGCATCCAATAAGACTAGCCAGAAAAAAACCAAGATCAGTTTAGACAAAATTTCAACAATTGTCTTGCAAGGACTTTACCTGTATTTTAACATAGATACTAAAGTTAATAATATCTTTTATTAAATTGTTGACTACTAGTGTATATTGAGCTGCATCTCTTCTAAGCCTGAGACCAACAGGTTAGACTTTAAACATCTGTCCTGAATAGATTTATTTTCCGTCTAAGAAAGCTTAAGTAGTAATTAGAAGAAGTATGAAAAGTATCTACTTTTCTCCAGAACACTGTCAAGCTGTCCAAACTCATCAAGTCCAAAGAATTCATAATAAAAATCTAGGCCACGGTTCACAATCTTGCACTTAATGGAATTGTTCCACGAGAAGCTGACTAGAAACTTGAGTGTTGATCACAGTTGACTTTAATCTGCATATAGAAAATTCCTCTCAACCTTTATGTTAGGAAAACTACCCCCTCCTCAGACACGTAACAGTTACTGAGTTGTTCTCTTCTTGAAAAACCGGTAAACTAGTTCTTCATTCAAATTATTTAATACTATGGGTGTGGGGGAAAAGTACCTTTCTGATTTATTCTGGAATATCCCTTGTGATTTATCCTATTAAAGTCTGAACAGATTTCATCTCCAAAAATGACACTGATTCCTGCTAAATGAAATGCTCTGACCTTCAAGACAGCTCCAGCCTGACAGTTCAGTCTCCATCTGTATTCCTTCCCAATGACAGCAGGCTGGGAGGGTATTATTTCATTTACCTGCATGTCACTCACACTAAGCAAGTGGCTTCAACCCTGGTGGAAGAAGTTCCCTGTGGGAATCCATCATCCATTTTGATCAGAGCCTTGCATTTTCTGCTGACTGTCCTAACAAAGCCCTGCTGAATGTCAGTAAGCTTTTGAGCTGTTCATAATCTCTATTTTGCATGGGAGGTGGACAAGAGGAAGAGAGTTTTAATGGCACTTTGCAATCCTTTACCATCTTTGACTGGCAAGCAGAGATAAGTTTCCCTGAGTTTTAGAGCAGCCTATGTGCAGATGGGCAAAGGCAAATGACTTACCCAGAGATGGAGAAAAATGGGGATAGAGAGAAATTCCTGCTCCCCTCTCCCAGCATTATTGTGATTTATTTTTGGATTGCACAGCCTTACTCTGGTGGGTTTTATTATTGATTACAATCTTCTGTAAAAAAGAGAGTTCTTAAAACAATTTTCTATTCCCAGCTCTTATATAGAATAGATGCTGAAACAATATGTTGAAAATGGTCGAGCTGGAATTTACCCCCCTGGACCCTGCCAACTGCTTTCAGCACTGCAGAGAGATACTATCCTGCTCTGCCCTGGCATGAATTGCACAGTATTATACACTGGAGGTGGTTTTTTGTCACTTTGAGATCCTTCAGGGTGAAAGATGCCTAAATAAACATACATTGGTCATGTAAAATCTCCCAAAATGCTTCCCTTTATCTGGGATGGTGCATGAGCAGGGGAGCCAGGAACATTGGGGATTCACTTTATATTTAAAGCCAGAATAAACAGGCAAATGCAAGTGGTAGATTGGACTGGGCTGAACTGCAACTGAAATAAATATGCCTGGGGTGAAGCAGAGAGGATTTTTTCCCCCTTTCATCCTCTCTTATTTCTCAGCTAGGTAACAGTCCAAAACAAAAGACAGGACTTTTTACTATTCAAAGACTTGATTGGCTATACTGTTTGTAGTCTTAGAATATTTATCCCCAATAGTGGCACTGCCACTAGAAAATGACTGTGGAGGAAGAGCTGATTTCCCATTCAGAGTTTTCCTTGAGCTATTACAGTTTTTTAGAAGAAAATCTGAAGAATGCATTGATATTTTAAACTCCCTGAAGCAATAACACTGAAGTTGCAGTGATGGGATGGGCTGGTCCCTAGCCAAGAACTGACACTTTGATGGGTATTAGTGGGCATGATGGTGTAAGGGTGTAAGTCACTGGGAATAAGAACAGTTTCATGGTTCTGCAAGCCAAAGTGAAATGGAGGTGATACTCCTTCCATGTATACTTGTGACACGGTGATGTGCTGGGAAAGCACAGGGAAATCTTCCAAGTCCACAGTGATCCCACTTGTTTGGGATTGTGTATAGTCTCTTCCATACATCTGCCTCTCTCTTTTATCATTCTCATTGTTTGGACAGGATAGTGCCAATACCATTTAGGGAGCTCTGCAGTATGTGGGGAGATTCAGACTCCTTTTTAAAGTATTTCTGCTTTACATGAGTCCTTACACACAGGCATAGGGAAGAAACAGGACACAAAGTTGGGTGAGCTGGCAGAGGCAGCAGGCTTGGATTGTGGATTGCTTCAGTTGTACTATGATATATTCACAGGCTGTGAACAAAGGCTGGTATTCTCCCTTTGGGCCCAGAGCCCATGTTTTGGAGGAGTCCTAGGAAGGAACCTCCTACTACAGAGTGGGAAGCCAGTCTAAGAAATAGAGATGAGAAAATGGAGATGGTCACTTTTTTCAGCAGGTTCCCTAGAAAACATCGGCACAGCAGACTGCACCTTTTTATTGGTTTCTGTAAGATGTCGAGGGATGGTTAGATGGTTACAATGTGGATGCTCACATCAGAGCAGGCTGCCTTAATTCCCTTTACAAGCAGTAGAGAAAAAGATCACCTTTTGGGGTAGGACTTGTCTGACTATTTTTAACATTTATCTTACACAATGAACTGTATCTTAGTTTCTCAAATGCCAGAGTTTACCACCTCTTCAAAGGACACTTCTTTTCCTGGTAACTGTACAGCTCTGGCTCCCACTGTGGTCAACAGACAGGAGCAGGCACACCAGCAAAATTAGCTACCCATAGCCACTGACCTGGATAAACCCCTGGGGCTTCTTTGGATCTGATGTCTCTGTTTAAGGACACAAAACCACCTCTTCTTCTGTGCCAGCTTCCCACTTCCTCTCTGAGCCTTGCTGGCCACGTACATTTGCTGGAGACTAAAAAACTACCAAATTCCTGCAGCCAGGAGCTTTTTGTTCAGTGGGGCTGTGTTTCCATAGCTCCATGCTATGCACCCTGCAGCTCAGAACCAAAGGATTTAATTGTAGCTTGTGTGAGGTACTGGTCTTTTTTCCCTGGGTGACACTCAATAGATTAATACCTAAGGAGGCCACATAGTGCAGTGAGCTGAATTTACACTTGGTCTTTTAGTGTTTGCAGTTTGTGCGTGATGCCCAAAGCTCTTCTAGTGTGACACACTGGACAATAAAACTTTATAACAATGCCATAAGCTAAGCCAGAGACTGCAAGAGACTTTTTACCTGATCCTAGGGCTGTTTGCTGAGATACCTCTCTTTGTTGCTAACTGTAGACTTCTCTCTACAGTATGAATGGAAACAAGAAAGGAAGAATACATTTTAGAGTGGCCACTTCTCATATATTTGTAAGAAGAAATGCCTCACTGCCCTCCACGTTCCTGCAGAGAGGGCATCATGATTTGGTGATGCTTTTTGGCTTAGCTAACATCCCTCATTTGGGCTTTTGCAGAGTTCCAGTGGTTTCCAAACCACTAAGATTCAGCCCTGTGGATCTCACTGTTTGAACCATTGCTGGTCACTGGTGTCAAGCTTAAGACCTTCTGGAGTTCAAAGCACTGGAGCTTTAGCTGAGACTACACCCACTCATTTGCCTGAGGGTCAGGAGCAGAGAGTCTTCCCAGCAAGAAGTATTGAAGCAAATGTCACAGAACAGGCACTAACAGATGGGTGACTCCTTCAAGGCAGTCAGAGATGGGAGTGTTTGATCTGGAGCTCCTCATCTGCTTCCTCCCTCCCTGATCCTCTTTGGGCTACACTGAAGCAGGCATGTCTTGGATTTCTTTCACTTACTTCCTTAGTTTTTAGGAACTGCCTAAAGGCTGAAGCCCTGCCAGCTCTGCTTGCCAATCTGCAGTGTTTGTGACCAGTCCACAGATCTTCCTTCAGTAACTGCTTTCATACACAAAACCTCTTCTCATAACAGGTATCCAACTACTGCCCTTCACTGTCAAAGCAGATGCACTTTAGTGGCTGTGCATTTCTTTATGGACACAACCTGGCTGTTCCAAAGAGAAATGAAATTTTCTATAGCCTTCAAATGATGTGAAAGTAGCTGGGGGGCTGGAACTCAGCCTGATGAGGACAATCAGTGAAAAGGTCTTGGGTACCAACCTCCCAGCGCTGCTAATAGATGCTTTGGGCCAGTCCATTACACTGTGAAGCTCAGCCCTTCGTTATTGTTCTGGCAATAGGATAAAAAATCAGTTTCTACTCCATTTCATTTCCAGGCATGCAGATAAAAGAACACTTCTGGTTTAGCATAGCTTCTATAAAGTCAAAAAAATAGTAAATGAAAAGCTTGTAGTAAGAAAAAACCCCAATCCCAAATGCAAAAGAAAACTAAACACACACACACAAAAACCCCAACTCCACACAGTCTAAGCTTCTGATTTAGAAAAGCAACCAGGGAGAAGGATGGGAAACTTGTCAGTCAGAGAAGTCCTTGCAAACACAGGCAGTGACAGGAAGCTGACATCTTCTGGAATGCAACTGATTGGATCAAACCCACTGAAACTCCAGTGAACCCAAGTGACAAATATTCTTAGTGACAAAGCTCCAATTTAGGAGTCTCTCTTTTATCTTGTTTTCTTGTCATTACTCTTTTATTGCATTTCCTGGCCAAGGCTCTGAGTTGCGCTACCTCCTATTTGAGCCTGACAGACTTTCACGTGTCAAAGCTCTTTATGAAAGCTCAGACTGAAAAATGTTACAAAAACTAACTTCCCTGAGTGGGTGATGCTGGGGTACATAGGGATCTTCATTATGGCTGTTAAACCCTCCAAACTCAAATGAAGGCTTTTCACTGTACGACAATTATTTTTCCATCCCAGTTGTTCCAGTGATCTGTATCGTGATACTGTTCCCATTCTACTTTCTCGGTTAATTCCCACCCATTTTTCTTTCCCCCCCTCCTCATCCTGTTATCCAGCTTCTCCTGCCTGTACTTCCCCTGTCTCCAGCTATAACAGCTCATGCAGAAGCTTGCATGGCTCACACTGTGATTAATGGCTCCCAGTTCTGATGACTGATTGCCTACGCCAGTTTTAATCACGCCAGCTTCATTTGCTATTGAATCATCTGGAAATGGCACTTGTGGCTCACTGTGTAACAACATGCAACAAGACAGGGAGCAGCATAAGAATTCTCCACTGGTTGGCTTACCTATGTCTGAAATCTTTATTTCTGACAGAAGACAGGAAAGCAGGGAATAGAAGAAAGAATGAGGTGTTAGCAGCTCAGTTCGATGCATTATTAGCAGATTGAAAACTTGACAGTAACTGTATCATACAATGCAATAATAAATAAAGACTTAGCTGGAATGACACTGATGTATTTTATATTGGATATTACCTGGCAGTGAGCTCACTTATGTACTGCTGCATATCACAAAGGAAGTGTGATCTCACCTGCTTGGAGTTATTCACTCACAAAAGAGATAGGACCATCAGACTTTATCTATCATTCAGTGCAGCGCTGAGCTAAATAGATGTAGATATCTTTACAGTTTTTTTCACCCTCAGTCAAAGCAACACCTTGTGATTTACAAAGGTAACTCAAGAGTGGCACAGTTATGGGTGGCAGTTCATGGCTGCAACCTTGTGAACTCCATCCTAGAGGACTGAAATTATGCCCAGCTGGACATTTTTCATAGGTCTAAGTTACACATCCAGCTGCAGCTCCCTGCAACCCACAATGCATTTGCTTTCCAGAACACCGCACTCCAAAGCCACCCCTGCAAACAAACCTTGGAGCCAAATAGTGAGGGTGTTAATCTCAAGGCAGATGCTGATTTGAAAAGACACAAGCAAACTCTGTTTAGTCCAAAAGCAATGGCTTTCCTCCACAGCTTTTAGGCAGGCGACATCTGAACCCACTTACTTTACAGCACACCAGAGTGAAAAAATGTTCATTAGATCCAGTAACCTGAGCGTTTGCACAGATGAAGCAGCAATTGTTGCAGCAGATTTAACTCGAGTCAATTTAACTCTGTGGCTCTACACAACAGCCAGCAAGGCTACTCTGTAAAGACTTCCAATTTTCTCTTCCCCAATGAGGAAATACTTTGCAAAATCTTTGTTTGGTCTGGTATTTCCACTGACAATGGAACAGGGATTGGGTATTCAAAATTGTACTTATGGGAAAGAGATAATAATCCTACTCCATTGCAATGGGATTTGGGCTCACCTAGGCTCTTCTGGAAATCTCACCTTTGGTCATTAAAATAACTTTCTGGCCCTGGAAGGATATTACACTCTAACGAGGACCAGGTCTGAAGGTTTATCCCAGCTTCCCACCTTACAAACGTGAGACAAATTATGTTCTCATGTATCATGGAACAGAATAGCAAAAATGAGGTTCTTGCTTCCTGACTTGAAAGGTGCCCCAGCCCTCTGGGGTACATATACCAAGGCAGCTGTTCTGTAAGTGCCAGCCTTCTCATGGCTGTCTGGATTTTTTTTCCATACACCATGACCTACAAGGATTGTTCTGAGTGCCAAATAAGACTTTTGGCAAGGTCTAATGACTATGACATGTTTGAGCAGGAGGGACTAAGGGGATCTTGCACAAATTTGGCTGCAACCCTTGCAGAAATGCAGTCTTGTGTTTGTCCTCAGCAGCAGGGGATATTAAATCTGCAGAGGGAGGGTCTTACTTTTGTGAAGAATCTCACTTTCAGGCCAGATCCTGAAAGGTAAATAGGAGTATGGAACCTTCCTACCAGGCTATCCTCATACTGACTTCTCAGGACCTGAGTTCAGGCCTGTCAAGCATGGAAGACTCATTCAGAAATACTCCCTTAACTCTGTATGACTTTCCTGGAGTGAGGCTTGTCTGGCCATGCAAAGCCCAGACCCAGGCCCCATTGCGGAGACTTTAGATAGGAAAAATATCCCCAGTGAGGTCAATTTGAAATTTGGTTCAGTCACAATTTATTCCATTTTCTCAGAACTTGTGACAATTCATACTTTTCCCTCTGCTTCATTGTTTTTAATGGATGTTCCTGCCCCTTCCTCATTTTTTCTCCTGGTATATTTTTTTCCTTTCCTTTCTGGCATTGAAAGGAAACTCTCCACTTACTTCCAGATGCTCCCCATCTGCATGTTCAGCCTCACACTGCTGCTCAGTTGGGAACTGAAGGGGGCTGCTACAGCTGTCCCCTCAAAAAACAGCTAGAAAACCCCAGTCTGAGACTGCAGAGAGTGATCATCTTGTCTAAATTATGAGCGATCACCAGTCCTGATTCACCTCTACATATCATCGTCAGTGCTGTGTCCTTCCAAGTTTAGGTTATCTCAGAGGCTGCTTGTTAATTTTCAGGATTCCCACTGGTTTCTGACTATAGGAAAAGGCAGACATCAGCACAGCCTGATTTAGCAGCACAGAAATGTGTCAATATTTTTGGCGTGCGATTCAGTTTTGGAAGAACTTGCTAGGCCTGTATTTCTCTGCTGTAAATCAAAGTCAGCAGAGTTGCAGAAGAGGCAGATCCAGACAGCTTTTTCTCTACTTTGCTGTCTTGTATTTTTTTTTTAAGGGTTTTGCTCATTTTTCTTTTGGGTACATAAGATTTCTGCAGAACTTAAGAGTATTACTCTAACGGCCACATCCAGCACAGAGTACCTCAGCTCCAGTATGTTGGTGACATTGCCAGAGGGAAAGATCCTTCGGATGTAGTTGAAATCTCCAACATAAAGACTTCCATCAGACCCACATGTTAGGGCAACAGGAGCCAGGAGTTTGTTTCCATCTGCCAGGCCATTGCAGCTTGGACAAGAAATGCTCCGTCTGCGGCCGTTGCCCATAATGCTTCCAATTACAGGAGGCTGCTGGGAAATGAACTGGTTTTCCCCGTTTCCTTTATGCAAGATGCCTAGAGAGACAGAAAACAGTATTATGGAAATTAAAGAAACAGGGAGACTGAGACCAAAGGGAGCACAAACTGGCAATGCTGCATGCCAGCTGGGGAATCTGTTAAGTAGCAAGAAGGTTTTATAGTATTGTTTTGCAATAGTTTCAAATGATGAGCCTCTTTTCCGAATTAAGTTTCTTTTTAGATCCATTACACTTCCTGCAGAAGGATAATATGTAGGGAGAATAAGACTGTCTTTACCTTTGAATGAAATACACTTTTCAGCATCTTACGAATTTTTACCTGCCCTGTCTGTTCTTCCTTGTCCTGTAATTCAGAGCCTACCAAGTAAAAATACCAAGTAAAAATTACATAGCTCATGGAAAAGTAAGGGCCAGGAAGACCATGGGACATTCTTTAGTGAAATGTTTCATCTGCAAAGTTTTAGAGGCGCTCTGTCTAGCATCCCTCTAAGTGTAGTGCTCTCAGCAGTGGTGTGGGCTGAATTAGATGTTTGCTCCCATACCACTATTATCCAAAGGGACACAGTGCTTCCACCTTTGACCATGTTCTGATCAGCTTTTAAGCCTCCCTACTGCAGTCCTCAGCAGTCTTCAAGGCCTCTGGAACCTTCCATTCTCCCTTAGGACCCACGAATTCTCTTGTTTTGCAAGTAACTTGGCACACTGGAGGATGCCTCTGGGTGGATTTATGCTTAATGACAGCTCCAATCTAAATAGACTCCCCGTCCTTATTTTAGGAATATTTTCCTTGTTAATACTCTTCTTTTCCAACACTACAAAGTTGGGCTGACATTCAACTACTTCGTGATGGCCAGCTTCTTTTACATTTTGCACACCAAATTGCTTCTAAATGTAGGTTACTAGAAATAACTGTTAGTAAAATACACGAGAGAGCATGTGTTGGTCAGGTTGCTTTCCTTTCCTTTCCTTGAATTCTTAGTGATAAGGAGCAACTGGGTCTTGCAACGTTGTATTATTCTGTATTATTCCTGGTATGTGTCACAGACAACCTACCGCTTTGTATGTTGAGGGCGTGGTGTTTGTCCAGGGACCATCCTCCAAGTTTGGAAGCATCGATTTCATAACCCTGAAGCACAGCTGTCCTCTTCTCCCACAGGATTAAGTCTGGACAGGATTCATACTCATAACCTACTGAGACTGTGAACAAGAGAGAAACAAAAGACTCCTTAGATTAGTAACCCAGAAATGCAGTGCCAGCTTACACAGAGACACAACTGAGCAAGAGTAAGAGCATTTCTACAGAAAATTGCTAATTTAATTGAAAATGTCATCAACATAATGCACAATCATAATGCACATAATATTTTTTCTCTTAAAACTCTATTCTACATTTAAAAAGGTCAATGCCATTGTAGGTGTTGAGCAAATGTGCAAAAATTTTAAAAGACACTTTTTAAATGATGTATTTTAAAACAATGGGTATTAGGATTTGGACTTGATTTCTGTAAGTCTCTTCCAACTCAGGATATTCTATGATTTGAGAGTGTAAACCACTGCTGAACTCTCAGATGAGAGAATTTTACTCCCATCTACTTTCATTGATCAAAGAGTGCATACCAGGAACTTGATCTTGACCATGATCTTTCTTGGAAGGTAAAGACTTGCACAATTCATGCATGGGGCAGTGAGTCCCTCAGAGGCAGCAGTCTCAGCCAGGTTGACTTGTGGTCACTGTTAATGTCACAAGTTTGCTTGCCATGATATCTAATCAGAGCCTTTCAGGAGTAACTCCACTGAACACGCTGGAGTTGCTTAAAATTATGTCAGCAGAGGGAAAATCATGTTTTTGACAGAATAATGATTTCTTTACGATTTTCTCAGAAGAAGCAGGACCATTTTCACTGGTCTGCTTTTCTTCTTCTAATCTTTACAGCTGAAGCAGAGCAGAACTGCAAGTTCCACACAAATGAAAAGTAATTACATAGATTTTTTTTTTACTAGACAGAAAAAAAATGGTCTGATCTTACAAGTTCACCAGACTATTTGAAAAGTGCTGAGCACTGAGAGAACTCAGTATTCACCATCAAACATAGTTTTTTGCAGCTTGTATCAGACAAAGATGTGAATTAGGATATGAGTGGTCAGTATTTTCTGCTGTTCTTAAGGTGGGAATCATTGAAAGTATGAATGCTGATGTCCTTGGACCTGCTTGGGTACTCTGGAGCTGCAGAGTTGTTTCATGGAGCACTCCAGGACCCACTGATGATCCAGCATCTGCTAGCATCTAGTAGAGTCCTTCAGGATATGCTACCAGGACACACCTCTCAGTATGGACTCTGAACTGGGTAAGGCTCAGCAGGGTGTATCATCCAGCCTGCTCAAGGCAGCTGAGTCTAGTGAGAGGAGGAAGGCACATATTCTTACTCCTGGAAAATCAGGCATCCTGCAACTCCTCTAAAAAGACTTATCTTCAGTTGAGCTATGAGGCATCAGTGAACCATCCTTCTGTCAATAGGAGCCGTGTTTGCTAATTTGGGATCTCTCCCATTTTGCTGATACCATTTCCTGGCAGCCTGAAAGGTCTAGTCTAGACTCAGTTGAAGACCTGTAACCAAATGTCCACTGGGTGTTGACAGATGGGAAGCAATCACTGCAAAACTGCATTACCTCTGTTCACTACACACCCAGTATGGGATGGCATTCTTGGATGGGTAACAAAGGGGAATCTAAGATTAGACCAGTCCTGAAGGTCAGACACAAGGAGCAGTGGCAATCAGGGCTCTATCCTAGGGATTCCTTTCAAAGCAGTGTTGACAGTTTCTGGCTATAGGTGAGAGGCAGCCAAATGCTTCTAGTCCCAGCTAATTCATTCTGTATGAGTAGGACAGGAGCAGCTCAGGATGTACATGCTGGGCCACGAGCCAGAGAACAGATGAAGTATTTGTACTCTGTCCTTGAAAGTGTTCAAGGCCAGATTGGAAGGGGCTCCTGGCAACCTGATCTAATGGGTGGCACCTCTGCCCATGATTGAGGCATTGGAACTAAATGGTCTTTAAGATTCCTTTCAACCCAGACCATTCTGTGACTCATCTGCAGGGGAACATGTGCTGCAGCGAATCTGCTGGGACCGTTTCACGTGTCTGCAGTCAGACCACACTGATCTAAGACAAGGTCTATCACTGCCACTTAGCTACTTCTAAGGGAGGCACAAGCCCTGGGGTTGCTTACCGAAGGCTTCTGAGAGCCCATACACCTTCTGGCTGTAGACATCTGTCTTGTCCCAGATGAAATAGTAGGACAGGTCTGGAGCTGCTGCAAACCACTTTCTGAAGAGGCGTCCCTCGACGGCCACCATGAGGTGGACCTTCATGAGGTTGAAGGGGATGGTGGGGTGGGTCATGCTGATCCGCAGCACGGATTTGTAGCCAGCTGTGCGGCTGCTCAGGTAACTCACTTTTATTTTACTGCCGGAAACGTTAATCTCCTCTTGTAGAGCCTGTGGAAAAGCAATCCACGAGGTGTTAAATCAGCAGCGAGCAGACAGGAAAAGGCAGTGAAGCTGTAATTTATCAAACACACCTGTATAAAAGCTCTGGCAGGCATGTCTAAAAAGGCACCTAGTAGGCATCAAGTATGAAATCATATATGTAACTTATTTCTGGAAGCTAAGGAATGCCTCCTGCCTTCTCCATCTCTGTTACATGGAAGAACAGGAGAACAAAGTGTCACAATAAATCAGTGTTTGCAAAGGCACTCACTCACCCACAGAAAAAAGAGCCTGGGATCTCAGATAATTACAGCCCATCAGTTTAGCTTCCATTTTCTGTCTTTTATCATCATAAGTTTTAGAGGCCTCTAATTTTTATCTCCTGGCTTCCTTTTCCCAGTAAAATATCATGTCCTGCTTGGCCTTAAGGATGTTTCCTGGTCCTGATCATAACATGCAATTCTCTCCAAGACACTAGTGAATCCTGATTCCACCCTTCCTTTCTCTGACTTACCCATCTCTCCTTCTTTGGAACTGCTCCTCTCCTAGCTCCACTCTGACCCTCTCTACCTGATCTACCATCTACCTCTAGCCTTTTTTTTTTAATCTCTGTTCTCGCCCTTATTTTCCGACCTCACATTTGTTCCTACTTATTCTGGTACTTGCTTAAAATTCCTTTCCTTCTTACTTTAGTGATAAAACTGTTGGCCCAACCTACCACCTACAATTCCTTTCCCTTCCCTTGCATTCCTCCTTCTCTTTCTTTTCCAAACTCCTCTGTATTCTAAGTCAGTTGCTTCATTTTCTCCTCCAGCCGTAAGTGTGGGTTTTTCTGACTGACTGGGACAGTTATCCAACAGGTACCCACTACAGTACAAAACTTCAGAAGAGACTGAAGAAACATCAGGGAAACCTTTTTCTGCTTTGAGAACAGAGAAGCCTCAATAAAGATGGGATTTTCAGCTAATTTACCTTTTTTTTTTTTTTTTTTTTTTAATGTAGAAATACTTGGAATGCTTATGAAAAGTGATACAAGTATATCCCTGACACTGTGCTGATCTTTCCATGCAAAATACTGATAAAAAGAATCTTAGGAGAAAAAAAATTATCACTTTCAAGAAAGAAAACTTCACTCTTGGGTAAGCATCCAGCTTGGACATTTTTGGCACAAGTCAGCAACCTCTGGTGAAGATTGAAAAATGAAGATAGAAGCTTACCAGTGAGCTGGAAAGCCTGGTCTGCTAATGGGATGTGTTACAAGGTCACAGCTGGCACAGTCCTCTCCTGTGCCACTTGTGAAGTTCTCCAGTGCGCTGGACCCTAAATGAGCTTGGAAAATACTTTCCTAGCAAGAATCATCTTTCTGAGTATTAAGGGTGGGGAAGCCTGAAGGCTGGTGGGTCAAGAGACCCACCTGTCAGGAGGGGATCCCAGTTATCACAGTGTGATTCTTGGGGTGTCCTGTGCAGGGCCAGAAGCTGGACTAAATGATCCTTGTGGGTCCCTTCCCACTGAGGAGATTTTAGGATGCCATGACCCTCCTGCCTTCCAAGTTATGTCACTCCTATACCCACTCCTTCTATGTGGGAGCGGCAAACTTCTCTGGCACAGTGAGTTGCTCAACTCTTACAGGTTTTCTGGTTAGTGTTATCAAAAATGAAAAATTTTGTAATCTGCCCCCCAAAACCACCTCTTCTGAGATGTTATCCGAGGCCCAACACTTTTTCAAGGGATAACTAAAAGGCTCTGAGTGTTGCAGCACTTTAAGACGGACACATCCAGCAGTTAAAGCCCCATTCCACTGTGCTCATAAATATTTACCTTCTCTAATGCAGTCTTTTTAATTTACATATCTCAGTGCTTAGGAGGCTGAAATATGGCAGAGCTGGGAAAACCCAGGATTTTAAAAATATATTTTATGAGATCAGCAACAAGCTGGACTGGGACCAGGCTCAACCAGGGACAAGCTGAGCCAAACTGCAGTAAAGATGGTCCCTTGTATCAAATCTGTCTTCATATGTAACCCCATTAGGATAAATACAGGCAAAAATAATTGTTATGGAGATACTATTTGGAAAGTCTGTTTCAGATCCTTGTCAAAAGTAATTATTTCTCTCTGCCCTAATTTATCTCTGCTGTCTACCATTCCAAAGAAAAGGTCAGCCCAACGCTGCCAAGGCACTGAGCAGCACAAGGGGCTGGGTTTAAAGGTGTCTCTTTGAAGAGACGTTCAAATAGTAATTCAGGTGATTCAAAATATATTTGCAGTTTGTAAGTGGTGACAAGCTAGCAACAAAACCTGGCACTGGTAGAGGGGTGTATAATTCAGTAGGGGGAGATGTATATATCAGTTGGGGAGAAGGGGAAAAACAAGCTTTAAAATAATCTGAATGTGCTAGAAGTAACAAGAGCTAAATTGTGCCCTTATTTCTATTTGATAATTGCTGTTTAGCCCAGACACATTCATATGCTGTGACTGTAGGCTTTGTGAAAGGCTCTTAGAGTTTATCCCAGGCTAACCAATGTAATCTGCTCTTTTAAAGAGGTCCAGCCACGAGGGTGGGCAGGCAGAAGAGCTGCTTCTTCAGGCTTACTGGGGATTTACACAGGGTAGCAATTTTCACTGTCATGTTCTCTTGGCTCTATGGTGTTGATCTGCTCTTGTCTCAGGAGCAATTTTTCTACTCTTTGCACGAGACAAGGTAGAAAATCTTGTTTCTGTGTGCTGGGTTACATGTCTCCTACAGCTACTCTTCACTCTGCCAGCAGACAGACAAGGAACAGTCAATGTCTTTTTTTTTTTTTTTGGTGAGATGCTCAGAGTGAGTTTTGAAAAGGAGAATCATTTAGAATCTGATTCATGGGCCTTAACATAGACATCTAGTGCTTTTGAAATGTTCTATGGTATCCGCAACTTCTGCAAGGGCATGACAACTCTGACGTGGACCTCTCTGACATCTCCACCTCTCTTGAACTACAGTTGGAGGCCTGAAGGGACACTTCAGGGCATCCTGAATGGCCCCAAATCTGTCTATAGGCACGTGAATCAAATATTAAATATGCACTACTAAGTTTTTTGAATGCATCTGGGTAGAGAGCACTGCATCTATTTCTGCATTTATTTGTTGGTGTTCATGAGGTTCTTATCTACCCACTTGTCCAAATCTCTTTCCCAGCCCTGCTATCTGCTTGTCACCTCCTCCCAGCTATGTGCTCACACCTTTTATATTTAACATTTCCCTGCTGAGAACTGTGTACTATAAAATGCAGCTGCAGGAACGGACAGCTAGGTTATTTTTTATTGTATGTATATCCAGTATAGAAATGAAAAGTAGTCCATTTCTGAACTGCAGTACAGTCAGGACTCTGCCACAAATCAGATTCTCTTGTAAACTCCTGCACCACAAACTCCGCTAATCTTCACCAGTCAATATTTGAGGTGGAATATTGATTTACAGGTTTTAGCTCTGACAGATGGCACACAGGAAAAGCACTGTGTTCCTCATGTATGGGATTCATCTTATCTCAACTTAGGAGCCTAAGTTAGCTGTCTCCTCTGAAGTGCTCTTTTAGGTCTTCCCTACAGCTAACAGCAGATACAGACAGACTCTTTAGAAGGTTGGTGTTGCCTTGTAAACTTAAGAGTGGCATTCAATCCCAGTTTAATGCATCTAAATCCAGATGCCAACTTATGTTCATGTGAGGTAGGCATGTGATCATCAAATTTAATCAGTGGAATCTAATTGATACCATCGGTGAGAACCAGAAAGGTTCAGGATGGTCAGCTTAAGTGATGTGTAGGCTCCGCTGATGTACTGATTAGATTTCTGTCCACTTAAATGGGAGCTCGAATATTTGGCACATATCCAGACAACTGAACTCCTTATAATATCAGAATTAATCTTCCTTATGTATTAGATTCCATAACTACAGGTGTCTAATGGGATTTGGGATGTCCCAAGTGATCTGCTGTTCACAAAGATTCAGAAGATACAATGCAGGATACTGATACAGGGATCCTTCTGGATTGGCAGTTGGAGGCCAAGCAGGGTATCAGGACATTTCAAATGGCACTAAATATCTTTGATGAGGGTGGTAAAACACTGACATAGGTTGCCAAGAGAGATGGTAGATGCCCCACCCCTGGAAACATTCAAAGTCAGGTTGGATGGGGCTCTGAGCAGCCTGGTCTACTGGAAGGTGTTCGTGGTACCAAATAATGACTGAGGTTATGTTCATAGTTGCACTGTATCAGGTATTTGCTTTTACCCAGGCAGCACTAACCATTACCTTTCATAATGTTTGTTTATTTAATAAAAAGATGTGGAAACCAAGATTCCGAACCAAGAATTTATAACACAATGGACTTTACAAGATGCAGGACTTAATTAGTAATTATGCAGGGACAAACATGGTGACTGTAATTGGAAACTAGTGTGAGAAGGGATCACAAGACTTGGTCCAGAGGGAGAGGTAAAGAGACCACTGGCTTTATTTGTTGCTGGGTTTAGCACCTGCTTTATTAAAACTAGAAGGTATAAAGTGACTTCTTTCCTCATTAATGGTACCGCAACCCCAGTGGAGTCACACCGGAAGCACACAGTTTGTCTCTACACTTGTTATTATTTCCACCTTGGCAGATTATTATCACTAAAAGTAATACTCAGGACATGCTGAACACAGGCACATAAAATCCAGAGAACAGCATATCCAAGACAGCAAAGGTTGAATGCTGCTACATCCATATGTTTCAATAGAATTAGTGTTTTTAAGAAAAACTCATAATTTGGTTTTTTGGACTATTTTAAAACACAACTTTCCATTTGACAAAATACTTTGAAGCCACAGCAGATTGTAAAGGTTCTTTATCTTACTCACATTTCTTCAAAAAAAAAAAAAAGGAAAATGGGGATGAGAAATTGAAGGTAACCCTCTCACTCTGCTCATCTATTCTAAATGCCATGAAATGCAACAGAACTGAGGTGCTCTGCAGGCTGGCCCCTTCTCAGCCATCTGCTGGCTGACTGTATGTCTCAGCAGCTGTGTAGAGTGGGGGCTGTGACTTCCAACCCTGAGAGAGTTCATTCCAACACTCCAGCACCCAGGTCCATAGTGCCCAGTGGGTGGAATTGGCTCCTGAACAGAAGACAGGCATTAGAGCAGAGACAGGGCATCAGCCTGGTGCTGGGCATGTTGAATGCCAAAGGGCTGACCCAGGGCTTGTTGTCAATCACACAGGGGTCCCAGCTCACATGCTGTCAGTCACAAGTGCTTGGCCTCCATCTCTCAGGCATCAGGGAAAAGAAATCTGGTAAAGCAAGTGTCTGGGAGTGCTCCTGTCAAATGTCTAAAAAATGGGGTAACAAGGGAATGCTTATTGTTAGGAAAGCAGGGGAATAGTTGCATTTGTGTTGCTCAAAGCTGTCAAAAAAGCACAGAAAGAAGATGGGGATGAGGAGGCACTGGCAGAGGTTGCTCTGAGAAATTGTGGAATCCCCAATCCCAATTCAGGGCCAGTTGGGGCTCTGATCAACCTGGTCTAATGGAAGGTGTCCCTGCCTAGGGCAGAGGGGTTGGAACTACATGATCTTTAAGGTCCCTACCAACCCAAACCATTCTATCATTTTATGAGTTATTGTCCTTCAGCTCAGACAGTTCATACCTGGATTTCAGGAACAATGGGACCTTTCTCTGAGCAGGAAGTTGCAAAAGCAGTGAGTGGAGATGGAGAGACCACAGGGTTGGGCCGGGCGAAGTTACTGAGGTCACAGCTCGGGATCTCGTTCTCTTCGTGCCTCATGACTATGGTTTCCATCACAAAGAAGCGATCCCATGGCAGCCACAGCGTGTGCTCCTGCGTGATGAAGGGAGCCCGCTCAAAGTGCAGGATGATGGAGATTCCACCAATGGTAACAAGATCAAAGCTGTTTTAAGAGATGATACACGAAGTTAGTGCAAGCCCTACCCCATCTGTTTGTATTAACTCCCTAGCAAGGACCCCAGAAAAATAACTGCAAGAAATATCTCCAATCTCATTTAAGAACCTAAAATCTGCAGCCCAAATAGGCTTTACCTGAGTAACAGCAAATGTTGGAGGTAGGAGTCCAAGCTCAGCTTCTTTGCACCTTGTCCTCATGTAAATTGAAATCCATACCCATTCCTTTTTTGAAACATGTTTGTCTTTGTTGGTGCTTTTCTAGCACCAACATATATTGACCATACATACTTATTTTCTTTTCTTTTTTTTTTTTTTTGAAGTGGTTATTATCCACACAAATGCAGATTGGATCAATTCACACGATGAAATAAACCATTTGGAAAGCCGTTTCTCTGACACATCCCTGTATAAATTGTCTTGGCATCTCTGCTAACCTGACTAATCCCTAATGCAACCAGGGAACACGGAGAGTCATGGACTGACCCTAGTCTACTAGAAATGCATACAGTGCAGGTGTTTGTGTGCCACACACTCAGCACATCATCTTTTTTGACTCTTATGCATTTAGAGCAGATGAATCACTGCCTATGGTCTCTGACTTCATCCTAAGCTACCTCCAGCCAAGTGGTTTTTCTGCCTGTTTTAGTGCTGGATAACCCACAGCCTTCCAGAGCTGTGTGAAAAAATATTACCTTGATATTCAAGGAAAATATTCTTCCTCTGGATGTAAAGATGTAAGGATAAGGTTCTGGTGGTTTTCTTAGTTTTGTATTTAAACTTCATCTTGTCACAGATTGAGACTTTATCAAGTACCACGGGGAAATATCTACTATGCACAGACCCAAAAAAGAGGTGTTAAGTAAGAAAGGAAAGGATTTCAACAAAGACCTCTTGTTTTTGCTCCTTTGTGTTTTTCTCACTGTCTCTTCGGCTGTAATGCCAAACATGTGCTTCAGGCAAAGAAAGTTTTCTCACCCCTGCTCCTCACTTTCATGCTTGGTACTGCTGTATGACACTCTTACTGAGAGTTTATGCACGTGATCAGGCTCACTGGTTTCAGCAGAGCTGCTCATGTGCTTAAAGAATTAGGAGCTTAAGTGCTTCTCTGCATGAGAATGGGGATTGGAAACACTCTGATTGCCCAAAGCCAGACTTGATGCACCTTGTATCTTACCATGGATTCATGGTAGGAAAGAAGATGAAAATGTATCTAAAAAATATTTTTTAAAATTAATTGTGAGACTTTCAGTTTGGGTGCAAAAACCCCAGAGGAGCAACAATGGGCATGAACTATTTCTAAAAAAGTCTTTGTCAAGCAATTTTTTGGGGGAACATTTTATATTTCACAGCTGATGGACTGAGGTGCCATTTAGGAAACAGAATTATGAAAAGAAGGTTATTCATTAAAGACTGTTGAATTGAGTCCATGAGAGGAAGTGAAAAGCACTTCAAAAAGCCAAAGCCGTGTTTATTCTACCACTCGAGTTGGGGCATCACGTTCCCACACCTATGGAGCTTGGCTTGCAGCAGCCTGAGGAGTAACTTGCTGGTCCCTGCCAGCAAAGCTGCACCACGTTTGTACCCTGATGTGAATGTTTTTAACAGTCAATTAGCATTTGGCAAGTCCTTCAGCTGGGAGGGAGATGCTTGCTCTGCATGAATCCAGGAACGAATGGGCCAACAAGAGGGAAGAAATAAACATTACAAATGATTCTCAACAAGTTTGTAGGCAAGTTGAAAGAAGTTTTATTTGAAAACACCTCTGTTTTATCCCTCTGGCTTCACTGAGCCTGGATCAGGGATGGGAATCTGCTGGGGGGAGATGTCCTGGCCTCTCCTGCATCCCCAAAACAGGATGCAGAAGGGCAAGCACCACCTCCATGACAGGCTCCAGCAGCTGTGAAAACAGAACCATTTTTAGCAGTATTTTTTAGCAAGCAGTGTTGCTCGCAAGCTGGTTTTACCAGAGTCCCAGTGTGCAGCTTTCAAGTTACCTTGATGAACTGAACAAAACATAAAACCAAAACCAAACAGAAAAAAACAAACTGAAAATACCTCCCAGTTTCCCTTGGTGAAATTAAATTGAACAAAAGGAAAACTGTCCCAGGATTGAAGGAATGAGATAATTTTATTTCCGTTTTTGCTGCTCATATCTGATGTATTTTTTATCACTCTGTAAAAATCATACGTGTGGTAGTAATTTTGTTGTTTTTCTTTAAAGACTCTGGAGAGACAAGCCAAAGGATGAAACTATCTATTTATCCAAAGCAGGCTCAAAAAAATAAAAAAACCCACAGGAAAGTGCAACCCTTTTTCACCTCTTTTCTCTGAAAGGTCATGTTTTTGGTATTTCTGAGAAAGCCATGCCAAAGCTGCTGAATACAATGTGGAAAAAGTCTGGAGACTTTCTTACTGTTTTATTAACACTGTTCCTACAACCCAGGGATACTGAGGACTTGCAGTCTCTCTAAACTACCACTTTAACCAAATTTAAAGCTTTATTTAAAAACGTGGTGTATAATCCAGTACCAATACTTTGAACTGTCTGTTAACTTTGCTTTACAGAGAAATGCATACAACAGAGTAGCTTGAGAGTTGTCATTTTATATTCATGTCTTGTTATATAAACAAAGTCTCTGTTGCAGTAATTAGGCTAAGAACACATGCAAGCCTTGAAGTTATAAAAGTTTGCTCAGTCTAAGGAATGTGACTTAAACAGGACCCGAGTTTCACTATTTCAGGCTGTATCTGTGCATTGTAATAGGAGACTTGGAATAAACTGAGCCCTCTTACAGAGGTGAAAAATTTAGTTCACTGTAATTCTAAAATTGAAATTTTACTGACTCATTTGGAAATTTTATCATGCCAAAAAGAAACCCCAAAACCCCAAAACCTGGAGCAACAAAATCAGCTTAGGAACCAATCTAGCTAAACTGATGCAATTGTATCTTTAAATTCCCTTACTTTAAAACCCCACTTATTTCCCTGCTATCAGTAAACTGATTTACTAAATCAATTTAAGGCAACTCAGTGCACATTTTCAAGAATAGATATTCCTATGGTGAATAGGCCAGATAATAACCCTGCTGAGTTTTATGCAGTTATCTCATGACCCCTGGAACACGGTAACTGCTTGCATGTGTGCTTCCATTTATTCTCCAAACCAGAATGTCACTGAAGATGGGAGAGATGACTCTGTATGCACTGCTCTGGACTGGGAATGCATGCAGCCAGCTATTCTGCATCAGGAGAATTTGCTTCTTGACTAAGAGCATCAATTTCTTAAAACAAAGTTGACTGAATCACATGAAAACTTTGCTGTACAAAAGCTGATGAGATGTCACGCTCCATTAAAAAAATTACTCAAACCCATAAAAAAGATAATAGAAACTGGAATAGCACAAATTCTTTACATTATTTTGAAAGTGCTTTACAAATAGTATTAAATAAATACTATAACAATCAATAAGGAAGGCAAGTAAATATTAACTCCCATTCACAGGCTGGCTCACTGGACTGGGAAGGTCAAGAGATGCATCTAATGGTACCCACTAAATCAGCAGTGAGGCTGGGATTAGAAATTAGGGATGTCTGACAACATTTTCTGCCCTGACAAATTTTAGCTTGAATGGTCTTAAATAGTTCAAGATAATTTACAGACCACTGAGGAAGTCACTGCACTCAAGGACAGATTTCATGGGATTTTGAGCAACCTAGTCTAGTGGGAGTTGTCCCTGCTCATGGCAGGGGAGTTGGAACTAGATGATCTTTAAGGTCACTTCCAAGCCAACCCATTCCATGGTTCTAGAGATTTTGGTGTTCTTTAACTTGTCCATTTATGGACAAGTGGCTTTTGTCCATAGAGCACCTACAGAGTACATAGATGCAGTGATGTGCCTGTTCACTGGAGAAAATACCTGCATGTATCCCTTAGCCAAGTTGGAAGGTATATTCATTATTCTGGAGGGTCACCATTGCAATTGGACAATTTGTTTGATGTTTGTGCACCAGGTTTCTGTAGAAGCAGATTGACTTGAGAGAAAGGTGAAGAAAGTGAAATCAGAAGAGCTGACAGCACAGAGTCTGGGCTTACACTGACCCCCACCAGCTGCCTACAGAAATCACAGCTTTAGGATGAATCCCACTTGGTCACAGATCTCTTGCTCTGAGACAGCTGATCTCCGTCATTTTTATCACTTAGAGCTGAGTGTCTCCTGGGGGCTGAGTCAGCAAACTGCAGCCCTAAGGTCCTTGAAACTAATTTGGCTTCTGGAGCCTGGCAGCCACTCCAAGGAACCAGGAATCCACTGAAGCCTGATGGAGCATACTGATGCTCTGGCTGCACTGCTTTCTGCCCCGTGCCCATGCTCAGCACACAACATGAAGGAGCACTGAAGGAGCATCCCTAGCTTGAACTGTCAGAAGTAGATTTATAGCAGGGGGGATTTACCTTGCACCACCCAAGAATCAGCAAGAAGTAGTTTCTTGAATATTACAAAGGTCTGGAGCCTGGATAGCAGCAGTAATCTCCATGCTCTGTCCCTTTAGCTTACATGTTTGCTGGCTAGAGGTCCAGTTTACAATAAAGCCCCTCTGTGCTAGGTACAGCACAACTGCAAAACAAAGAGATGGTTTCTCTCTTTGCAGTACTTGTAACCTAAATGAATGATTACACACAGTAATCATGAGTGTTGTACACATACAAGGAAACAGACAGAACAGAAGGTTATGACAGGCACTGTTGTCCAGGAATCTTTTAGTCATATTTATCTGTTCTACTGGACACAGACTTTGTGCTGGTCCATACACAGCAAACTGATCATGAGTGTATGGTTTGGATCTTGCTTTCCCACAAAGTAGGTTCAGTAAGGTTGCCAGAGATACCCTTAAGAACAAATGTTCAAATTTTCTCCTTTTTGCAGTAATGCCTAAGCTACTGGCAGTAAGAGACAACAGCTCCAGGGATGTCCTTTTCCTGGAATGCCTCTTTATCATCTGCAGTTTATTGTCGTAACATAGAAGAGTTGGAGCATCTCTTGGAAAGCCTCCCATCAGTCAGTGTTACAATAGGTGCAAACATCCCTGAGTGTGAACAGGACAGCATCAAGCACACGTTGCTAGCACATGTTCCTCTTTTTCATTACAATTCTGTTTCTCTGGCCAACTCAAATGAAAGCTGTGGATTGGAAAGGTGCTAAAATCCATAAATCCCCTCCCAAGTGCTAATGGTTAGTAGTCAATACGTAGAGCATATGCAGCTGGAATCCCTTCTGTTACGTTTTTGTTCTTAAAAGAAAGGGAGCCAATTAGCACTGACAAACAAAAGATAAGATGAAAGACATTCCCAATTTGCACTGTTTTTGTTTCGGTTGAGCATGATTGCTCAGATTTTGCCTCTAACACAACCGTAATCTTAATGACTTCTTCCTAATCATTTCAACATGAATTAGCAAGAATAGAGCTGCTGGAAGCAGGAGAGCAGGAGACATCCTTTTTTTTATATGCATGGGCACTGCATTACCAAATTGCTGGCTAAAGATTCTAGGTGATATCACAAAGTTAATAATAAATAATGGGAAGAGGAGAAGAGAAGAGAAGAGAAGAGAGGAGAAGAGAAGAGAAGAGAAGAGAAGAGAAGAGAAGAGAAGAGAAGAGAAGAGAAGAGAAGAGAAGAGAAGAGAAGAGAAGAGAAGAGAAGAGAAGAGAAGAGAAGAGAAGAGAAGAGAAGAGAAGAGAAGAGAAGAGAAGAGAAGAGAAGAAGAGAAGAGAAGAGAAGAGAAGAGAAGAGAAGAGAAGAGAAGAGAAGAGAAGAGAAGAGAAGAGAAGAGAAGAGAAGCTATTCATTTGTTAGGGAAGTACGAGGATCATTAAGTCCAGCTGCCTTATCAGTTCAGGGCTGATCAAATCAAACCATGTAATTAAGGGCATTGTCCAAACGCCCCTTAAACACTGACAGGCTTGGGGCATCGAACTTTCTCTAGGAATGCTGAGATTACATTTGGTGCAGGTAGCTTGGTGTGCAACTGCAGTGTGAGATGCAGGTTGAGCTCCTTGCGAGGCAGGAGGCCAAGCCAAAGACAAGAGGCAAGAGGCAGGGAACTGCCGAGTGCCTCCACGGAGACACGACAGAAGCCGATGACTCCACACTTTCCCATGCTTAGACTGTGAGGGGATAAAAGCTCAGGGTTTCCTTTGTCCGGGGTCCCTCCTTGTGGGCACCAGCTTGGGCTATTATTTTGTGATTTAGTTATTGCACCAAGATTAAATTTTTTTAGGGATCTGGATATCTGCGACACTGCTATGGGAAACTGAGGTGGAGCAGGTAAGGAACCCTGGTGTGACTGTGAGTGTGGGGTGTAGCTGCAAAAAAGCCTCAGTCCCAGCTCAAGTGGTGTGAGTGTGACTGCCAGAGCAGCTTGTGGATGGTTGGACAGGGAAGTTGCCTTAACTGGAACCCTGTCCCAGTGTTTAAGCACCTTCTCAGTTAAGAAATATTTCTTCATGTCCAGTCTAAACCTCCCTTGGTGTGGTTTTGAATCATTCCCATGATTCCTATCAGTGGATAGCAAGGAGGTGAGCTCAGCACTTCTCTCTCCACACCCCTTCCTCAGGAAGCTGTGCGAAGCAATGAGGTCACCCTTCAAGTCTCCTTTTTTCTGAACTGGAGAAGCTCAGAGTCCTTAGATGCTGCTCATAGGATATTCCTTCCAGTCTGGTCACCACTTTCTTGTCCTCCTTGGACACATTAAGGGACCTGAACACCCTTCTTAAATTGTGGGGCCCAGAACTGCACGCAGTGTTCTGGGCAAGGCCGCACCAACCCTGGATACAGCAGGACAACCACCTTTTTGACTGGCTGGTCATGCTGTGTTTGATACACCACAGGATGGGGTTTGCCTTCTTGGCTGCTGAGACACTGGGCTCTAACAGCTTCTATTTGGCTGCTTCTGGCTAGCATCCCCAGATCCCTGTCTGCAGGGCTGTTCTCCAGCCACTCCTCTCCCAGTTTATACTTGTGCCAGGTGTTACTCTGTTCCAGGTGCAGAAAATCCAGCATTTTGACTTTTTAAAATTCATCCCACTCATCACAGCCCAATGCTCCAATCTATCTAGATCTCTGTGCAAGGTCTCTTGTCCCTCAGGAGCATCAAGAGCACCTCCTAGTTTGGTACCATCAGTATCTTGCTAATGGTGCATTTAACTCCTGCATCAGACCATTGATAAATACACTGAACAAGACTGGCCCTGGAATTGAACAGCAAGGAACAGCACTGGGGATGCTCACCAGCCAAATGTAGCCCCGAAACAACCAACAATAATGCACCAACATCCTCAAAAGGCATCAACAATAAACATGCTCTCTTTAGTGGTCATGGCAATAATGCTGTTACAGCTGACTGAACTCTGTAAATCCCACACAGACATCCTACCTGCCATCTTGTCTGCTGATTGTGTATCCAAACAGAGGATTGTTGACAAAGCTGATATTCACTCCAACTAGAGGGGTCCCATCTGCTGTCATCACCTGGCCTCGAATCACACATGCATGTCTGCAAGAAGGAGAAAAATTGTAAGAAATAGTAAGTCTTTTTGACAAATGCAGTTTTTCCCTCTGCTGATGTGGCTGCAAATTCCTGTGGATTAGAAAGCCATGACCTTTACAACCTGTAAATCTGGAGGCCATGCTGTGTATTTTGATGGTGAGATGCTGCCCTTGAAGGCTTTCTCAGGTGATGTGTAAAAACCTTTGATACTCAAAGTGAGGTTTACAATTACTTTACTATATAAAAGAAACTGCTGCAGCACGTACTTCATGAAGTATAAACTTCTGTAGGATTCACATCGTCACACTGGAATTTCACTGAATCATAGAATCTCCTGTGATGGATGGCACTCACAAGGATCACTGAGCCCAGCTCCTGGTCCGGCACAAAGCAGTCCTCAAATTATACTACGTTTCTGAAAGCGTTGTCCAAACACTTCTGCAATTCTGGCAGGCTTGGTGCCACAACACTCCCTCAGGAGCCTGTTCAGTGCCCAACCACCCTGACTGAAGAACCTTTTCCTAACCAGTAATGTCCTAAGAGTATTGTCCTAATTAAAAGCAAGGTGCATTTTAAAATCAAAGAGAACAGAAAATTATCGTGCAGTACACGGACATATTTAAGGCACAAAAGCCACAGAAGATCCTGACCAAGGATTGGCAGCTCATTTCTTTCCCATTTGGGAAAACCATGACAGATAATTTGCCAGGTTCAGAGAGCTTCTTTACAATCTGCCTGGAGAGCTGAGCACACTAATAGGATGGGCTTTTTCTTCCCAAGTTCGGCAGATTGCACCATTTTATAGGCTACATCTATTCCAACTACTCTGTGATCTGTAATACGCTCTTTTATCTAAGGATTTCAAGGATCTTTACAAACACTGATTAATACAGCCAGATTGGTATTTTACAGAGAGAGGAAATAAAACATGGAATGATTTTCAGTTGTCCAAGGTCAGTCAGAAAACCTGCAGTAAAGCCAAAGACAAATTTTCTCGGTTCTCATTCCAAAGTCTGTTTCCAGACTTCTAAGTCATTACTACATTGCTACCTTAGGAGCTTCCCATAAAGACAAAACATCACATGTCTGCAGGAGTGTCTGAACCCAATTTTTGGCTGAAGGTAACTATTTTTCTGAGCAGCAACAGCAAATTGTAGTGTCAGTGTGCTAACGTGACCCAATGAATAATTTTCCCAACTGCTGTCCTGCTGGAGAGCAGAGATCGAAAGCCAATGTTTCTCCAGCTGCAGAACCAGATCTCAGCTAGAGTAAATCATCCCAGCTGCACTTCAACGGAGTAATGGTGCTTTGCTGGTTCACTGAGGCAAAGGATGATTTCTGCAATGTTGTGTAGAGATGATTTCATAAGCACAGATCATTAGGGAAAGAGACAGTTATTTTCTTACAGTCTACCTAAAAATCTGAGATTGTATAATGCAAGGAGATAAAGTATAATTTCTGTTTAATAAAAGCTGCACAATTTTTACATTCCACAGTACAGCAAACAGACCATTTGCCAGGGAGTCTTAAACAAAATTCCTGATGATCCAAATGGAGAGCTCTAATATTATCAGAAATTACCACAGCAATGCCAAAATGTGTCTGCAATCTAAGATGTCACTATATTCATATATAATTTTGGAATAGGTCACAGGAAAATTAGATACTGGAAATGATTTTTATGTCACTGAGTTTTCTCTGATGTATCATCACTGACTTCTTAGGAGTCATGTAGGAAAAGACTTGGACTAAATTTGGAGCTAATAATCCTACAATCCTACAATGGTTTGGGCTAGAAGGGACATTAAGGTTCATCTAGTTCCAATCTGCCTGGCTTCCACTAGACTGGTTTTCTCAGAGCTCCATCTAACTTGGCCTTGAACATTTTCGGGAATAGGGCTAATGGGAGGAATAATTATCTTTAATACTTCTATGCTTCTCCCATTAAGGGCTCTAACTCAACTTTCCATATACAACAACTGCAAAACAGTGATCCAGTACAGTATTATGCACATCACTGTCTAATACACAGGTAGAGCATAACTCAAAAGGATCATGATGCCATGGAATATGCTTGGAAAAATGTCAGTGCTTGGAATAACCCCAATGAAGCCAACAGGTCACCATCTGCAGTGCAATTTTTGTGTACAGTGAATGTGTCTGAGTACATGTCTGAGCCAACAGCAGAACCCAGGCTTTCTCTTCCCAGATTTTTTCATGATCTGCTCCACTCTGCTCTATCTTCTTTTCCATCCTTCAGAGTGACCACATGATGGGTTTGAAACTGCCTTCTCTCAGCTTCTCATCAAATGGGCTGCACATTTTGTGGAATCACTGCAAACTGTTTCATGAATACTAAGACCTGAGTACAAAGGAATCGGTGTTCTGTACCACATATTCAAGTAAACACTGCATCTGCAAATGTTTTAAAATAGTAAGAACAAGATCATATATTTTTATGAACCCAAGAAGAACACTTTCACCTGTTTTTTTTTCTTCCAAGAGGTCAAAGCAAGCAGATTAAAAAAGACATGCTGCAGGTGTCTCTCCTGCTGCCCTACACACAACACACGTCCAGGCAGTTTTATAGCTCTAAGTAACAGTGCAAGCAGACTGGCCTAGACCCTCGGCTCAGTAAATGGGGGATGTGCTTTATATCCACAAGCATCTGCTCTGTTACATATCACTGACAACTGCTTCTACAACAAGCACCAGCACAAGGTGGACAACCAAAGAGCTTCCTCTCACCTTGGCAGCTGTAGAAAATGTATTTGACACCCCTCCTTTGGAAAGAGACTTAGTTCCCATTCTGGATGATGCTTCCCAGCAGTCATCCAACTCCACTGGCACACCTACGTGCTCATGGATCTGGAGGCTGTCTCTTCTCAGAGAAGCAGCTCGTCAACAAACCCAGCTGCAACCCCTCCCTCCTGAGGACTATAACCATTGCTTTATTTCCATGCTTTAAGGAAAGATGTTACTGCTATGGGGACATCATTCCCAACCCACAGCGATAAAAAGAAGCTGGGGCAAGATGCATGAATTTGAATACATTTAAAAGAGATAGAGATGGAAACTGGAGGAAAACTCAAGCCCAGACTGTCCCTGATGAGTCTCAAATCTTCTTCCCTGGGTGATAAAATTTGCCCCACATGAATAAAACACAGTACATTGGAAGCAGCTGGCTTCTCCAGTGTCAACATGTCCTTTCTGGAGGCAAGATCGAGTGTCTACAATGCCCCAAGTCCCCCAGGAACATGGTTAATGCTAATTTAGTCAGCTATTTCCTTCAGTTGACCTTGGTCTAAATGCAATTACCTAGCAAAGACGTTAAGTGGTACTGCTAAGATGCTCAGCTCTGCTAGAAGGTCTCCAAATACATTTACATAAAATTATCTCTCATGTTAATAGAAGAGATTTATTCCATCAGTCCAGGCCTGCTAGTTCAGAGTGTTTTCTGCAGTTGAACAAAATTCAATTTCTTGTAGCTTGAGCCTCATCTTTTCATTAAATTATTAATAGATTCTACCTATTGCCTCTGGTTTTTGGTTTGTTTTTGTTTGTTTGTTTTGTTTCCTTCACTACTGTTACATGAGACTGTACGGATTCTTGTTTTACAAGGAAAAGCAGTCTCCATTTTCCCTCTTCTGTAATTAGACTTTTCCTTTTTTATTTTTTTATTTGTCCATAAAATCTTGCTTGAATGACCAAATCATTTCAAAATGCTACTTACAATGCCAGATGGTGAATCAATTTGACACCATTGCTTTGTGAAGTTATCTTTTATTCCCAAGAAAATTAAATTAAGTCTTTCTGGTAAGATCTGGGCCACAGTGGCAAAACAGACAGGGGTACACTAATGCCTTAACATTCCTATTGCTCACAGACAAATGAAGTTTGACAGATTGTCAACAAAATTCAAGCAGGCCAAACCAGCCTTAGAACAGAAGCCAGAAAACTAAATTCCACAAAAGCCATTTCACCTCATGGCAGCACATTAAAGATTTGTCTTCAACACTAACTCTGATCCAGTGTCTCACATCTTAGACATTGGTCCTTCCAACATGCTTTACTCAGATGTTTTCTGGTGACATTGTGACTGGCATAAAGGAAAAATACTGTTTCTGCTAAGCATTTTTCACCATAAGAAGAAAATTCCATGCATCCTAAATCCCACTTTTTCTGTAAGAAATGTATTGCCTTGATTTCCCTGACTGAGGATAGGTGCCATGGGTAATCTCACTCCGATTAATTTCTGTTGCTCCTCAAAATACTTCCAACATACCTCACTGGACCTTCTCCTTTAAAGGTTTCAATGTGTGAAAATGGTTATCATGACTGCTTAGCCATCCTCAGCCAAGTTATTAATAATAAATATTTTAATTTGACATTATGAATCTCTTTGAACTTACCACTTTCATATTTTATTGGTATATATAAATACACACACACATATATAGGATTTATCCTTCTGCTCAGGATAAAATTTCAACAGAGTTCCATAGAACAAAAATCCAGAAAGTTACAGTTCATTGGTAAGAATATTGTTAATGAAAAATGTCTATAGCCTTTCTGTGTGACACCAGTCATGTCAGCTGGTCTGTTTATGTCTCGTTACTCCACCTGCAAAATAAGAATCCCTTCCTTATAGAGATATAAGAAAAATAAATGCAGTAATCTGATAATCCCTTGCATAGGGATTTTTACATTTTCCTGGCACTCTGCTGTGATCAGCTCAGTCTGATAAGTGCCTAGAAGTACAGATGTGCCACAATCTCTTGTCTTTAGCCTTGGCTGTGGCCTTTTTGCTTGAGAGTAAGAGAGGATAAAGCAAAATCTACGTCGTGCATTTTGGGTTAAATGCACCTGTCTAATGTTAAACAACCTCAGGGCAGTCTTGTATCAGGACAGACAGAGCACTTGGTAGAATGCCAGGTAAAAGCTAAGGGCATCATGATCAGACACACGGACAGAGAGAAAATGCCTGAGCTGGCAGATGAAGGACAAAAGAAGAAGAGGAAAGATCAGAACACAGAGACGTTCAAGTTCATTGCTTGTGGCAGTATTTCCCTCAAAAACTGTCTGTAAAAACAACCCTGCCCACTTGCCTCTTAACTGTGGAGAGAAACCTCCTGACAGTCTTTCCTTGAACTGAGTCAATCTGTCTGGCTTTTTTAGTTCAATTTACTTGTAAGAAAAGCTTAAAGTCAAAACCTATGTACTGTAAGGAAAAAGAATGCAGATGATCCTTCTGAAGGTCTCCTTGTTAAAACAAAAAAAGGCACACTTATATAGGAAACCAAAATTGAAGAGCAGTTATCCAGAAAGACCCCCATGCTATCATGGACAGCACAAGTGAGTTTCTGAAAGGGTTTGGCACATGTTGGGCAGCTGGAATACAATCAATCCTGCTGGATTTAGCAGGGCCTGATGCTATAGGAAATGGAATAATAAGTTCTAAACTAAAAGAGGTGAGATTCACACTAGATTTAAGGAAGAAGCAGTTTATGATAAGGATGGCAAAACACGGGCACAGGCTGTGTGGAGAGGTTGTGGCTGCCCCATCCCAGGAAACATTTGAGGCCAAGCTGGATGGGGCTTTGAACAACTCGATACAGATGAAGATGTCCCTACTCATGGCAGGGGCTTAGATGGCCTTTAAAGGTCCCTTTCACCCCCAAATATTCTATAATTCTAAATAACTGATGAGGCTCATCTGTGGCGTTTACACTAAGGCAAGCACCAGAATGCCGGTGTCAGTGTGACAAAGGGGCTAAATGCACTGATGCTTGACCATATCCCAGATGGGGACCTGCCAAGTGGCACTGACAGATCCTGACATTCTGCTTTGTGAGTCACTCATGGAACAGGGACCCTGGAGAAGGATAAGAGCTCTGAACAGAATCAGTAGAGGAAAGTCAAGTCTAAGTTGTCTGCTGCAAGAAACTGCACCTGCCCTGTTTGTTTAACCTACTCAGTGAAGGTACTTAAAAGGTCTCATCTCTGAAGGATCAGGAGATGCTGATGATTATGTGGGCATGGTCCTTAGCTGTTAACCTTTTGCAAGAAGCTTTCTACAGTATTTAGATATTCCATTAAAGACACAGCAAAGCCAAGTGAATGAAAAGCACCAGTGAAAACCCATTACTTAAATTGTCTGAAGAAGGACAGGGGAAAAAGCCATATAATGCTCAGATACTTTTATAAATGTGGCTAATGAAATTGGTATTTGAAGTCAAAAGAGAAGTGCTTATTAATCAATATTTATAGTAACATCTCTAGATGCAGATTTTATTCTTACTGCCTCTAGAACTGGTCTAACTTGACAGTATCAAACCAATGAGTCTTCTTCATCTGATATTTTTATTATACATGCAAGAACTTTGTGTTTTGTTTTGTGACCAATTTTTCAGTTTCTCAGGCTTCCCACTGCATGCACCTGACTCCATTCTGTTCTTTGAAGACTTACAGGCTGATGGTTCTTGAACCTCTCCTTGGGCATCATCTTTTTTCAGCAGTGACTGCTGGTTGTAGCTCCTCCAAAAGGAAAAGGAGGTATCTTTTTTGCATGACAGCTTGGTAACAAAATGTGCTTCGAGGACCACCTACCACTTTGAGAAACTCCCTGATCATAGCTCTCACAAGAATTCCTTATTGGTTCCGTTCTTGAAAGACTCAGGCCCTTATTGCTTTGAAAACTTCTCCCAGGAATTGAACATTATTCACCTTCTCGATGTGTATCCTTTCTCTTTATGACATAAATCTTCCTCTCTGATCTGCCAAGCAATCTGGCCACTCTTGGAAAGAGATGCCCCTCCTGCCATCCAAAGCATCCTGTGCCTCTATGCCTCATTGACTCACTGCTTTTACACCTCAAGATTTCTCAGCTGAGCTGTAATGGTAAGGTGGGAGCGTAAGGGATATGGGAAGGCTACAGCAAAGGAAAAGATGCTGATGACGTCTGTGAAATAGTAAAACTGGCTCCAACTGTTTAAATGAAAGTATTTTAGAACACAGTTTTATAGGAAATGCAACACATAATAAAGTTGAGTTGTGCTTTACTGCAGTTTCAGTGAAGAATTCTTTTGCTCACAATGTGACTGACTAATGGTTTAGGAGTTGATGACTCCTTTTCTCCAGTAAAACCAAAGAAACACTCTCTTGCTTTGCATAAGATATCAAAGAAACAGAACGACAGTCATATTTTTTTGGTCTGTACAATTCAAATCAAGTGTCCAGTAGTATATAAGGTGCAAGATAATTTTTCCACCTAATACTGAATTGTGCTTGTTTCATGATTTTTCAGAAGTCATTTTATAGCCATTATTTCTATGAGAGATAAAGACTTTATGCTGCAGTAAGTTTTGGAGATGAATAGTGTATTCACGTCAAGTCTTCACTAAAAATGACTGCAGAACTTAGTAGTTCTGTATTATTACAGCATTTTACATTTCAAATTTAATTTGTAAGCTCTGGTCACATATTCAGCTCTGCAGAAGAACGGGAATAAAAGCACTGCCTTTCATTGAATCTGAGGCACCATGAAAACAAAATCCAGCAGACAGGAGGAAAAATACATTATTTCCAGGTTAATTACAAAATGATCTCTCTTTTGATGATCATAGGGAAAGTTCTTTACATATAAGATTTCTGATAGATTGATAACAATCAAAGGAATTAGGAAAAAATGTCCAATAAAATATAAAAGATTTTATGTCTGGGATTATAAAACTGCTTTTTTATATAGGAAGTTTTAACCAATTTAGCAAATAAATGTCACACTCAAAGGACAGATTCTTCCTGACAAGGCAGCTTTTTCAGAGGAAAGTAACTTAAGTACTGAATAAATACTAATCAAATATCTACATGCAGACCAAGAGAATGCATCAACATCTACACCATAGTTTAGACTCCTAAATTCAAAAGTGCACATCAGTACCTCTGTAATCTGGGAGGTACTTAAATCTCAAGACTTCACAACTTGCAAGCATGAAAAAACCTCCTAATTGAGCTATTTCTGCACACTCCAAGAGCTCCTTGGGACACAGGTATCACCAGAGACCTTTTAATTCCAGGTGCAGGATGGTGCAGGGTTTCTGTCAGCTGCCTTGCTGGGCCCTGGAAGCATGCCCTAATCACACTAGGAAGATCCTACTCCTTCCTTTGTGCTTGGTCATAAATATCTAATGTTCTAAAAATATTTTTAAAAAGCTGCAGCCCAGGTTCTCCAATGACTGTTCACAGGATTTACAGAATTACAGAATCATTAAGGTTGGACATTGAAGATCATTGAGTCCAACCAAATTCCTTTTACTGACATTTACAAAAGAGGAATATAATAACATCACGGTTACATTATCTATGTTATGGGAAAGAACATAAATATGGACAGGAGCTTTGCTTTCATGAAGTCCTGCAGGTACAAATTCCACAAAGTTGATGTAACTAGCTGCATATATTGCATTAATTTACTAATGGGAATAATGTTATGCTAAACTCAAAATCAGATGTCAAACATTGGAAAAAAAAATAAGCCCTGTACATAGGAAAGGCAAGCCTTAAAAGTATGCTTTGCTCTTAATCCCTCTTGAACGGATTAATTACCAAAATAAAAAACAGTAAGTTTTTAAAAATTCCTTGTTATTCTGTATTTCAAAAAGCTATGACTTGCACCTAATAAGGAGTTCATTTAAGTAGAAAGCATCAAAAGAAGACTGATGCCTTTGGAAGAAAATAATGCTGGGAAGAAGAGGGTTTAAGACTTGCTGTGTTAGCTTGGTTTAAAATATGGAAAAATACGACCTTGTTTCCATTTATGTAGGTACTGTTCTGTGCCACGAGTGCTCACCCTCAGAACACTGGATGCTGTGTTATCTCCATGACACAGTTTTAAACAGAGGAAGCATTCCAAGCTGCCCTAACCCACGGAGCTGCTGTGCTCCCTAAGCTCCCGCATCGCATCCGGGTGCCTGCGTTCAGTGGGTGCATCTGACCCAGAGAATTTCCTGCTGCTGAAGGAACTGCCTGGAACTCTGGCTGGAGTTGGGCCAGGGCCATGGGCTGGACTAGGCAGCTCAGGAGAATCATCAGGATAAAGCTACACCTGATAACTTTTGGTTCTTTGACCTCTAACTTTGTCTTCAACTAAAGTGTTTTTCATGTCCCTGTATCAAAGTTACACTTTCCTTGATGGAAAAATACAGAAAAGACAGAGCACCTTGGTTTCTTTGGGAAGAAACCTCAGAAAGATCTGCTGGGGTGAACCCACAGCCCTCCATGAATGGAACAAAATGTGTGAAAATGTGTGAAATGCATGAAAAGAAAAGAGAAGATGCTTTACTCATGGAATCAGGGAATGGTTTGTGTTGGAAGGGACATTAAAGACCATACAGTTCCAACTCTCTGCCATGGGCAGGGACATCTTCCACTAGACCAGGTTGCTCAGAGCCCCATCCAGCCTGGCCTTGAATATTTCCAGGGATGGGGCAGCCACAGCTTCTCTGGGCAAACTCCCTCAAGGATATAAGAAAACATAGCAATATTCTTCGAAATCACTTAGGACTGACCAGACGGACTACCAAAACATTCTGAAAAAAATATTTTGATCTCCCCCCTATTTTCTTAGCTCTTCTTTGGCCATGATCAATATTCATAGTTTTGGTTTTGATGGGACTTGAGATCAGTGCAATTTAACTCTTTGACAATAAACCAAATTTATTTATTCACAGTAAAACACTGCACACAGGCATTTACAGCATACCTGTCTCTCTGAGTTTCTAACTGTGCTGTGTAATCCTCTCCACCTGGACCAGTAAGGTTTGTTGTTCTGCCTGGCACACAGAGGGGACACAGGCAGGTTAAGTGACATGTTTACAGATACCTTGTAACTCAGTAGTGGGAAAAATAGAACAAAGTTAATTCTGATCAGATTTTAAATCATAAAAATTAACTTTTTGTGTGTACACTACTGACCTGAGGGCAATCGGGGTCTGCTCTTGCAGCTAATAACAGATGTTGCTGTCTGATGTTTCATGTAACTCAGATGGTTATTTCTAGCTGCCCAAGTAATCAGAACAGGTTGATACTATTGGCAGCAAGTAGATATATACAATCTGTCTCAAAAAAGGAGGGATGTAAACCACATTTACTTCAACATTGACTGATTTCAGTTTTTCTTTACAAAAGATCCAATTCTACACATGGTTTTCCGAGGCACTTTAACCTATGCCAACACTTACCATAAAAGACTGTGGATCAACTTTAGCCTGTTCTTGCCATTTTCTGACACTGTCCCTCAAAAGAGAACAAATATATCATGTTTCCTACTTTATAGTCAACTTATTGACATCACTGCATCTTGTGCTACTCCTTACAGTGATGGACAACTAAGAACGACTTAAAAACGACAAAGTAAAGAGTAACAGTAAGTGGTTTCAAAATCAATACAAGAACGACCAAGTAGTAGAGGAGTACTTGTTATCTGTTCATCAAAATGATGTGAAAAGACATTCTGTGCATTCAGAATTTAATTTAGCTACTTGCTTTATCATCATAAACACTCATTTCAATATGGGCAATGATTATTTTTTCTTCCCAAACATGAATAATATATAATTGCTGGTATTTGGGAAGAGACAAGGTCTTTGCCTTTATCCATCAGGGTAATTTATCACTGTCTTTCCTTTTCCTCTGCACTGGTGAGAGAGCTTGTCAGCTCAGCTTGTTCTTAAAAAGCCAGAGTGTAATTCAATAATAAATTCACTCAAAGGCTAGCTGTCACAAGACATTCATTTATTTGTATCCATTAGGTGATCTGCACTGCTGTTTTCTCTGAAGAGTGGCTAAGCTGTGGTTTTGAAGCTCAGGACATATATTGCAGAGATATTCAGTCAACACCTACACACTGCTGCCTCTTCTGCACAGGCCAGACAGGGATGCAAATGTGCCTGGGTTCCCCCAGGGTGATAATCAGTCAGCCATGACCCAGTGAAGCCTGGAGGAGCAGGCTGTAGCTCCTGACTGGAATGATGAGTGTGCCTGTGCCACTGGTGCCCATGCAGGACACCAGACACACAGGACACAGAGATCCATGTCACCTCTGCATTGCCTGCTCATGGGGGACTGCTCACAGCAAATGACACGGATCCAACTCCAACCCTACCCGCTGAGGATGATGGTGTTGGGACAGGAAGATATAGGAAGTTCAGTCTACAGTCCTGATCTACACTAAGAAGGAGATGACCTCATGAATCATCCCAGCAGCAATGGGAGAGAGTTGTCCTAAAGTAGGATGCTGGAGCCCTCCATAAGAATAACTCCCTCTTGTCAGACAAACTCTTAAGCCAGCAGCTGGAAGGAGTGATGAAAACAGTTCATCTTGCCCCCAGTGGCTGCTGTGATTTTATAGAGACACTGAGCAGCTCTATGGATAACAGGGATATTATCACCTGTCTGTTGTAAAAGCAACTGGTGGCGTTTCAGTGACAATGCTACATCATGCCCAGTGAATAAAGGGCATATCCACACATGCAAATACAGGCAGTGCTGCCTGGCCAGACTAACTGGATCCCAGATGGTCCCAGACCATGCTTCTCCACATATCAGTTACTGACCACTGCTGAAGCACTGGCATTTCCAGGGTGACCAGGGGAGCTGTTCAAAGGTCCAGCTTTCTGGGTGGTGAAACAGGAAATTGAAACTACAAGGAGAAGCCAAATGAGCAGAAAACCCTTGCAACAGTTGAATTTATCCAGATCTATAGGATCTTTAAGAACTAACAGTAACATGTGATGTCTTTTAAAATCCCAAAAGAGTAGTAGGCATTTTCAACAATTCAACACTCATGAGACTGGACCAGGTGAAAATATATCTTCTGTTGAGGTTCTTCAATGTTACTTGCAATCACTCTTGTGAATCAAGGTTCTTAATTTGAGAGATGCAATATAATCACAGCTTGAGGTGACATATCTGTAGACCATATCTAGTGGCACACACCCTCTGCTGATAATTTGAGAATGGAAACCTCATAAATCATTGCTACCTCTGTGTAATTCCTCATCTTAACTTAAATAGAACAAGTTTTATTACTTCCACTGCATTTAATCAAAAGCAGTCATTAAAACCCTTCCTATTGATCTGAATCTTTGCATTCCCTCACTCCAGTAACCTACATACCAGACATTTATGCTGGCAGGTGCTTCTTTTGAATTCTGAATCTTTCCTTGGCGGGACATTTACAGATGGTAGTAGGTCCTTCCTACATACAGATCTATCATCAGGCCTATGAAACACATGTAATTCCTGTAGGATTTATGTGACCTTAAATGACACATTCTTTTTATTGGTTCTCTGCTGGCACTCTCAGAAAAAAATTCACTATATATGTTGGAAATTCCCCCTATTTTCCCCCAGCTCTGTATACTGAATGCAAACAACCCTTAAAGAGAAGCTGCAATTTTTTTTTTAATTGTACAAATATAAAGATTCCTATAGTTCATTAGTTGTATGGAAAGTTCACTAAACACACGTGTGTTTAACAAAATTTTGCCTCTCAGAAAGGATACAGAGTCCTCTGCAGAAATGTTGAGGAATTGCTATGTTAAATACATCAGAAAAATGCAATTGTGAGTATAATCTATTTCATATTCTCAAGCCTGATTTTACAGCAAGATATCACAACGACTAATCCAAAGTCCAGACTCTTCAGTATCCTGTACCTGTGATTGTCAGAATGCCAATGAAGGATGCCAATTTCCAACATAATAACTGTTTGGTTATAATCTGGGTCACTGTTGTCAGCTTTCCTGGACCCTGAAGACCTTGGAAGCAAGAAGTATCAGGGAAAACAACACATTAGGCTGTTTTCCTGACACTGACTATGATGTCAGCCTGTAGACTACCAAAAAAGGTGATACATGGGAGGTGGCATCCAAGACATGCTGGCAGTGTCCCTTCATGAAAAGCATTAGGTCAGATTCAGAGGGGCCTGAGATGTAAGTGATGAAAAAAATACCCACACAAACACGAGGGTTGTATATTTTCAGTGCCAATCTATTAACTCCTGTGTGTGGGAAAGCTGAAAGTAAGAAGTTCATGACTGGGAGAAGCTCAGCAGAGTTCAAACCTAAGTGTTGAGAGCCACCTCCAGGATCAAGGTCACTACTTCTGAAAGGCAACATTCAGGGCAGACACTGAATGATCTAGGACTCTGACACCCTGCTACAAGAAATGATTTTCAGGGATGACCAGCCCTGACAGACAGGAATATACTTAAAACAAATTGCTGAGATGCAGTCACAGAAGTGAACTGCTATGTTTTGTTTCCCAGTTCCTGTTTCTTGATGATGATTGCAGCCATAAAGAATTTCTGGGTTTTAAAACCAATCTATATTCAACCTGATTGCTTATATTGAAAATTACTTTAACAGCCCTCCATAGATGGTACGATTTGCCTCAGTCCTTTTGAGGTCTCTAATGCTCACACTATTGATTGCAAATAGCATTCTATTTTCCTTCTCTTGTCTCTGTCAAAGGAAGATCTGTCACGGCTCTTTAGGAGATACTTGTGCACAATGTCAGTCACTTCATCTAGAAGAGCTGAATGGATGCCTTTTACTCCTTGAAATAAGGAAAGTGAGCAAACATGCAACTGCTCCTATGTGCTGGGAGAGAAGCATCTTGTCTTACAGGCTGGCAGGAAATTGTAGGTGAAAAGAGTCAGCAGAACTACATCAGCCACAAAATTCTTCAGGTATCTACTCCACTTGAACAATTTGCATTATTCTGCATCTTGCTCCTCTTCCATGTCTTAAAATGGCAAGTGGCTTATGCTTTAGCACCTACCGAATCAACAACAAAATCCACTTACCCGCCTTCAAAAGGATTGTCCCCTGGGATGACGTGAGTGCTGTCCTTGCCAATCAGGAACTTGATTCGATCATAGAAGGAATGCAAGCTCTGCTGAGAGATGGGGGCTTGTGTCTCTTGGATGATATCCAGGGGGTCTGGGGAGCCCAGGCACAGTGCATTAACGTGGCACAGTGGCTGCAAGCAGCAGTCTGGGTCCATGCAATCCACCAGGCCATCTGCAGAAAGGTAAGGAATATTTTAGAGCAATGGAAACATGGAGTGCTGCAGACTTCAGGGTGCACAAATTCTTTCCAATGCACACAGTAGAGAAATGCAGATTTTCATCTACATTGAATAAGGCATGTTCACTTAAAGTCACAAGAAACATAAAATACACATTAATATGTAACATAAATATGCAGTAGTATGTAACATATGAAAACTCAAAAAAGCATATTTTAAATTAATCCTAGGATGTAGCATTCCACAACTTAGTCACTTGGATAACTCCAGAACCCCCAAAGATTGTCATGAATTTTTTTTTCTGTACCCTTTTCACAGCTCCTGTACCTTGTTCCTATTCCTTGTGCAAATCACAGACACATTGCATCACACCAAAACTACCAGGTTTGCTTTCAGCAGGACTAAATAGTGAATTGAGCCATGGTATATACCATGGATGCAGAGATCTATATGTGTAACCTAGTAAAATAGAGTAGAAAGTAAAGGAGATTTTGCTGGGAAGGTTTGATCTCTTTTGACCTTGGTCACATTGATTCGATACTGACACAGAGTAACAGATGACCTCAAACCCTCAGGATATAAATCTTGCACTTTCAGCATCATTAAATTAATAGTACAACAATAATAGCAGTGGACACACATGAAAAGGCTTGCTGAGCGTACTCCAGTAAAATGAGGGTTTGCATAGCTGTCAAGCCATCAAATTCACAGACAGTACCACTTCCTCTCCCATCCCCCCATTCATTTTGAGATGCCACTGCTCATTGCAAACAGCACAGTAAAAAGCGGTGACAGGAAAAGAAATACCAAAAAAAGCTCAAAAGAGGTTTGATGAAGCATCACATTTAGCAATAGAAGTTGTTAGCATGTAGTAGAGACAGATCTTTAAATCAGATAAGGGAACTGGATGTTTTTGTTCTGGGGTAATGGGATATGGAGCCCTTCACTTCCAACTCATCAGTTCAAGCAAGACAGTTTGACAGTGAATGAAAATTACTACCATGTGATGGCTGTTCACAGACCTATGTGAAATGAGTGGTTGGTCTCTGTGTAGCTGCTGGGAGCTCCATATATCACAGAAACCACCTCTACAGCAAGCATCCCACTAACGACTCCAGCAGAGAGGCAAGAAATGAATGTGCCTGGAGAGCAACGCTGTCCTGAGAGGTAGTGCCCTCCTGAAGTGGGATGAAATCTTCTGTTTTCAGGATAATGGAATTTTTATCTCAAAGAAAAAGTAAATTAAAACAAGACATTTTGTCATTATTACTGTTTGTGAGCTTCAGTTTTGTCCCAGATTTACCAGTATAAATTAGAAGTTCTTTCACTAATGTTATTGGCATTGCTTTGTATTTACTGCAATATAAATAGGATGAAATCTGATCTTTTATTGTTCTAGGTCTTCTGTTGTACTTAAGATGGTTCACACATCATAGACTTGGATTCTGTTGAGTTATACCTGTTCCAACCTTGGAATAGTTAAATGTTTTAAACATCACTGACATCATCATTTCATGTGGTTACTCACACACAGAAAGCTGAACAACAAGCCTGGTTTGGGTTCCCAGAGCTTCCTGTGTCCAAGTAGGTCAAAGACAATGAGTACCTGCTCTGTGTACACGTACACACACACACATTGGGTCATTTCCACAAGTGCTCTACACTGGCCATTCATGATTATGGGAGCACTGTTAAGCTAGCAAAAGTGCTTCGGAAAATCCTATCTGTTACCCTTACCTCTCTCTGCCCTAACATCTCTACATCTTTATAACTCCTTACAAAATTGCCACAAAAATTTTTCATCTTGGACACTAAACCTATCCATTGGCCTTTTCTCTTGATGACTAGTGATAATGAAAAAGAATTAATTAGAGTTTCTTTGCCCATTAAAAAAATTACTTGCTGCAGATGATTAGATCAGTTGGATTCTGGAAGGTCAAATCTCAGGTGGAGTTTGAGAGACCATTCACAGAATACAGACCTGCACGGTTGTAATAGGCTTAGCCACAGCTACCTACTTGAAAAAAAAAAAGGAAAAGAAACAACAAACCAGCCTTGTTACTATATTGACTACAGTTTCAAGCAAGATAAAATGTTGTCGTTTTCTCCCACACATTAATAATGTTTTCTAAGGCTACAGACACTTGTCTGAAAGGATGGCAGACCAGCTGTACCATACTTCTTCATTAACCTGTCTTTTTTCTAGGCATCCGAAATGCGTTTTGGGGCCTGAAGCTGCAAGAGAGAAAGAAAATGTTGTCTTTGCAGGCAACTGTAGATAAATGTTAGAAGAATAGATGCAGAGGACAATGTTTTAAACAGGTGAGAATGATGAGGACTCATCTGCAGATAAACTTTTCAACTAATGTGCTTTGGACCCATATGGAATAAATTGAGGATAACTACACCAGAGAGGTTTGTCATTGATGTCCTAAATTCATGAAGGCACTCGAGGACTGAAATGGCATTTAGCTACTCAATTCCCTCTAATACCAAGAGCAGTTCCAGGACAAAACATTTCCTTAGCTTAAGAAATGTAGTGGCTATTTTTGTCTGAGTCATGCAGAACAGTGAGAGTTAATTGACAAACCAGACCGTAAGTAGTGATGTCTCCATGTGCATACTGTTTTCTTGGTGGTTTTTTTTCATATGGTCCAAAAGTCATCCAAGTGGTGCCCTACAGTGATTTGTCAGGAGATATAATGACAGTCTACACAGCTATGACTTCTCATGCCCTGATATCTCTCACTGGATTCATCAGAAGAGTGATGATAAAATGACATTTGCAAGAGGCTCCTGACCCATGAAGAGCAAGGTGTTCAGGGAGCTGCATGGATTAATCAAAAACATCAGAGCAAAATAAAGCTCTGGGTTTAACTGTCCAATTCAACAAAAAGAATATGAAGATGTAATACAAAACATCTTTGAAGTGCATAAAGCATAAAGGTGAATTTTCATTAGAAATCGCTGCAAATTTTTCAGAGACAGGTAACAGAGGGAGGTGAACATGGATCAATGCCCTCTGCACCCAAGGTTTTGCCCCAGTATAGCCCCAGAGATCTGCATGGGGATTCCTAACTCCAGTAGCTCCCAGAACACAGGTAGACTGCACAGTAAGTTCTTAGTTATGGACACCTTTATGCAGATCTTGGTTTTAAAAAGTGACAGCCCTCTCACTTATAAATATAACTGTAATAGGACCATGGCACTTCAGAGCAGAGAACAAATGTGTTGCTGAGTTATGAAAAGTTTAAAGTCTTGCATAGGGGCATTACTGCAATTTGTATGTTTTAAGGCTACATGATTAGCTTGTCTGACCTCTTATACCCATAGGCTCTTTATTTTTTTCCCACCCAGAATGGGATTAAAGCCTGTGTTTTAGAAAAATATCTCATATACCAAAGAGAGCTGATTAGAGTGAGTCAATCGCTTCCTCCAGTCAGCTTCTGAAATGCCTAATTACTGCCAGGGAACTGTGTCTTATTTCAAGGTTGGATTTGTCTAACTCCAGTATCCCAGGACTGGTCTTGTTTGGCCTTTGTCCATAAAGTTACCAATAGTTCCTTCTGCCCTGCATGCTCTGACCTCTTTTCCATGTGCAAGTACTTCCACACAGAACAATAATCCATTCCAAATCTTTTCTCTGGACAGTAGAGGTAGAACAAAATTCCCATTTTAAGGTTTATTTCCCATCCACTAGACTTTTTGGTGTATGACATCCTTTGATCTCTTTCCAGTCATTTCACATCTGTTATGTGTGGTCACTAACGCTGGACACAGCACTATGTCAGCAATACTGGGCACAGAAAAGAGACTACTTCCTCTTCTCCAAGGAGTTTTTGGGCTTCTATACTTCTAAGGTTCACAGAGGTGAAGGTGCAAAAGCCTTGCACTCAGAACTCATCTTGAGACAATTACCTCCAGTGACCTCAAAATCCTGTTCTGAGTCATTGCTTCTCAAGAATCTCTCCACCCTCCAGTATAAAATCCTCTCTTTGTCCCCAGGACTATTTTGCATTTTGCTGCATTACGATATATTTTGTTTGATTGTGACCTCGCAGCGATGTGAGTCATTACTATGTGTCAAAATGATCTGGGTACATTATTTACCACCATATTGAGCTTTAGGTGACCTGAAACTTCTACCAGGAGAGAAGTAAACTACATTTTAGAACAATAATGAAAATGCTGAGTAGGGCTGCATACAACAACCAGTTCCAAGGGATCCCTACAGAAACATCTTCAATCATGGATTCCTTCCAATTAACAAATTAATTCAGAGATGTGTCACTAAGCCAGATTTTAAGACATCTCTTGTGTTCCTCCTTATTTCCATGCAATAGGAATTCTACATCTTTGAGACCATATATGCATTCTATATACACATACATGCCCCTTTGACAGTCCTGCTAAAACCAGTCTCAAACTCTTTTGTCCCACTTTTTTTGCATGAAGCCGTGAAATAAATACCTATTTGCAATCTCAGAGTCACCCTGGGATGAATCAAACCACTGCTGTTGTGAAAAGGAAGCTATTGGCAAGACATTGTCACATCTGGTAAATAATGTGTTCAGTGGTTTGCATCTTTCACTAAGATTCATGTAATCACAGAATAAATCAGAGTGGATAGCACCTCTGCAGGTCATCTTGTGAGCCCTGGCTCATTCCCTTCAGAGAGGGACATGAAGGGGAATGAACTGGGCTCAGCAGAAACCTTTCGTTTTCTGCCACTGAGAATAAAGCAGCTCCAATTTATTCAGCCAACATTATATTTTAGGGGACCAAGACCATTTTTATCAGGTAATCTGCACTCTGTACATCACTAGACAATGGGCTGTATTTTGGATGGCTCATCTGGCTTGTATCTTGTGGGTGGAGTTGCAATTTTTTTTTAGAATGATGCTGTGACTCCTTTAAAGATTGCAAATCCACCAATCCCATTAGTGAGCTCTACAAAACACTGCTTTAGATGTAAACTCCCTGGGAGAAGAGTCTGTCTTTTTAATTTTTGTTCACAAAACATCTGCTCCAGTCCCAAAGGGCTCTGAAGTGTCAGCACAACCCAATGAAATAACCACAACTCTCATTAAAGTTTTGTATCTGCAATGTATGTTCAGCTTTTTCTCCATGGGAGCATTGTTTCATGGAAGGGGCTTAACTCCAAAGGTATCTGTGTCTTCTTGGAGCAGGACTTCAGCCTAATGAGTGTAACATTTGCATAATACCAGCTGGAGAACACCAGCTTTTAACTGACTTTAAACACTCACTATAACTACCAAAACAGCTACACTAGATAATGACAACAGATGGAAATGCTGACCTTACTCAGGAATTTCATGAGACACTCCATATCACAACTGCCTTCCACAAATAGTCACCTGGATAGCAATTTAAGAGGAGCTAAAATTACTTGGCTTTCAAACACTGCTCATGACCCATCACTTTCTGAAAATCATGTCCTGTATGACATTTGTCTATATGATGCACCCAAAAAATAACATCCACCCAAACCAACTAGAAATTTTGAAATTCCTGCAAAATAATTACTCTTCAGCAGCAATGGGCCACTTGCTATCCCTGCTGTCCTTGCGTAGTTGCTGCACTTGCTGCCTGCAAAGTGCTCACAAATTCCAACACAGACTCTTTTCTCCTTTGTGTCCAGTGCAGTCTGCTTCCAAGTTCCTCACTCACTGCCACACAGTACCCAAAAGGTGTCAAGGATTAGAGCTCTGTACAGAAGGAAAGGGCTGATTTTGAGACACTGTTTCTGCAGTAAACAAGATCAGCTGAGAGCTAATAAAATTTCAAATTAGCTGTGACTTTTCATGGCCCTACAATTGTGTTGGCTGATTTAATGGGCAGTGTCTTAACTGGCTGAGACTGAATAATTGAGCATTTCTACAAAGTTATGGATGCTGCAACAAAAATCAGTCATGCTAACATCACCAAGAGAATGCAAATAACGTGCAGCCAGAGGTGTTATTATGTGTTTAAGCAGACTCTGACAGGAGCTGCATGTCAAGTGTCAGGCTGGAACAGGCAGGCCATGGGCAGGGATGGACCTGTTTGTACACAGGGAGCATTCTGTGAACTGTGACACACTCTGGGAGCCGCAGGCAGACAGGCAGCCAGAGGGAGGTGAGCTTAAGGAGCCTGATTAGGCTCAATTTGGGACAGCATACATGACAAACTCAAGGACTGCTCCTGCTAAAGACCATGGCACTTTTTGTCACTGATTGCAGTGGGATGAGCCTCTACCAGAAACTGTTTTAGGCAAAGCAAAACTAGGAAGTAAAAACAACAGTAATACCCCATTGTCTCCCATGGGAGTATTTCCACAGGCAACAAGAGCATAAAATGCACTGATTATACAAATAATCATGTCTCTCACCTCATCCAGTTCATATCTTACAGTTCCCTTTCTGTGCCATTCATCAGGCAACATTATTATTTTTTGTGGGGACACTGTCTTGTCCTGTGATGCTTTTGGCTGAATTATTGGGAGAGTTTGGGTGGGAAAGGCTTTAAATGTAAATGCTCAAAGGTAAAGATAACAAAGTCTTAGTCTTACCCTTGAGCAAATCAGGTTTTACCCTTTCAATTCTAATCTAAACTCTGGTTTAGAGGAAGGCTCTAGAGGAATCGTGCAGTACTTTTGCACATACAAGTTATTGTTCTCGTGGATGTTTGTGCTGATAAAGGTTTTACAGGAACAATGATGTTCTGCCCTGAGCTGAGGACTGACACTCAATTTACTAGAATTGGATTTGGGGAATAAATGGGTTTTTTATTCCTGTGCTTTGCAGAGCGAAATTTTACTTGTTCAACAAGAGTTGCAGCTTTTGGGTCCCCTTTAAGGAGTCAAAGGAAAACAAAACACAACTGTTAGGAACAATGGCAATGTGACTGTCAGCTCCCTGTGACTCCCATTAGCTATTCATACTCCCTTCCCTCCTTCTGTCCCACCTGCTCTGTTTTGATTTCACCTGAATAAGCTTTTCACTGGCTGCATCCTGGCTAAATTAGATTACTGGCTGCCTGGGAAAGGAATTGCCCTCACATCTTCCCCCAAGTGTTCAGCACTTGTTTGCAAATTTGAAATAACACAGTCATAAGTAATAGCAGTCAAGTATTTGAATTACAGGACTCCTTGGGCTCTTGTGCAGAACCTCTGTGGGGGTAGTCACTACAGAAATACTCTGCAAAATGTTCATCCAAATCGAGAGCTACATTCTTTTAAAAAAAACATCTGAATAGAAAAAGAAGGGAAGTGGAAGGAGGAAATGTCAGAAAACACATGATAATCACCACTATCTGGCATAAACCAGAGCTGTAATAATGTGTTTAGAATCTACAAGTTCACAGCATCCCACAGCTCATCATTGCTCTGGAGAATACAGTTCATGCAGCTGGTTTCATGGCCTTCTTCCTTTCTCCAGGCAGATTTTTAACAGCCAGCAAAGCAGCACAGAAAGGAGGCAACCTAGGATTTCAGAGAATTGCATGAAGCTGATCTAAGCACATGAGGGTCTTTTCTAGCTTAGGAGAGACTGTGTCCCGGGGCGCATCAGGCACAGCATCATCAGCTGGGCAAGGGAGGGGATTGTCCCAGTCTGCTCTGAGCTGGAGCAGCCTCATCTCAAGGGCTGTGTGAAGTTTTGGGCACCACAATATAAGAAAGACATTAAGACATTAGAGAGTGTTGAAAGGAGGGCTATAAGGAATGTGACGGCTCTGGATGGGAAGCCATATGGGATGTGGGTGAGTCACTTGGCTTCAGCCTGGAGGAGACTGAAGCATGACCTCATAACGGTTTGAACCTTCCTCTCAAAGGGAAGAGGAGGAGCAGGCACTGATCTCTTCTCTGTGGTGACCAATGTCAGGACCTGAGCGAATGGCATGAAGCTGACTCAGGTGAAGTTTAGGCCGGCTGTTAGGAAAGGGTTCTTCATCCCGAGGGTGGCTGGGCAGTGGAACAGGCTCCCCAGGGACATGGTCACAGCACCAAACCTAAAAGTCGGGGTTGTCCCCTGCAGGGCCAGGAGTTGGGACTCCATGATCCCTGTGAGACCCCCAGCTCAGGATATTCTATGATTCTGTGACTAGTATTCGGACAGGCAGTAAGTACAAGTTACTTAACCTGTTCAATTGTCATGCAATAGTGTACCTGAAACTGCCTCCTTCAGGAGCCAAAGCACCTCTCAAAAATTATTCCTCTGAGCAAAAGGAACTCAGAACTTAGCAATTTTTTGGTGGGAGCAGTGGTTTCACACCCTCAGCAGCTGAGAGATACTTGTCACCAAGGTCTCTCACTTTCCTGGCAAGTGCTGCAAGTGTTAAGCTGCTGCTGAAAAGTTCACCCTAACATATTCTGACTGAATCCAAGCCAATTTAAGCAATCATCTGAGAACAGCTTGGAAAGTAGTCTCAGATAACTCAGATATTGGCATGTTTCTCAAATGCTGGTCAAGAGGAAAGTGGCTGTGCACTCTATGCATGTTGAGCACCATTGGTACAAAACCTTAGGATTCTAAGGGGACTTTCTGCCTCACAGAAGTTGCAACAGTTTGCTTCAGATGCTAAAGTAGGTCTGGTAGAGCTTTCCTGAATTTCTGCTTTAAACATTGGTGCTCAAACTCTGTTTAAGCACCTTCTGAGGTGCAGAAATGCTTTGTGAAATAAGTGTCCAATCTGGTGTTTTTTGAAGCTGGTTCATGTCACCTTCTGTTCAATCTTGTGCACCAGCAGTGCCTCCTTCCCATCAGTTAGCTCCCTCATTTCAGCAGACAATGGTAGGTTTCCTTCAACACAGAGAGCACTTTCATAGCTTCTTTCTGAATCTATTAATGAAAGGCATTTCATTAAGGGCTCCTCGAAAGTAGCAGGAGCTCTCCCAAGGTGTCGGGACAAGGCACTGCTAGACTCCCAGTTCCCAACACATCATCCTCTCCAATGGCACAATCTACACCTGCTCTGGGATGCTGGAATGCCTAGGTTAACGCTGCCCCCCTGCCAGCCCTGCTGCCAACAACCAGCCACGGGTGACACCCACGTGTCACCATCCAACACAAAATCAGCAAAGAGGTGAAACCTCAAAGGGTGAACTGGTCATTTTATTTGAGGAGAAGTCAATTAACAGTCACCATGAAACAGAGGAAGAGAAGCTGGGTGACTTCCAACAAATTATACCAGCTACCCCATCTTTCAGGTATAGCAGACTTTCTCATCCTTTTAGCAGTGCTTTGTGGTTCCTCCGAGATGACCCTGTTGTTTGACTGGATCTATCTGTGATGGTAAATGCTAATTTATGAGGGTTGTTTCCCCAGGTGCATTCAGATATCAATACTTCCCTCCACAAATGCAGCCAGCACATTATTGCATAATTTTTTATGGTTTTGAGGAAGCAGATAGCTTACACACCACGCCCAGGAGACAATCTTCTCATGCTATTAAAGCCCAGGGCAGGAGGGCAAAAAGGAAAAATGAAGTATCAGAAAGCACCCCACCACTTTGTCTGCAGCTCAAGCATTTGCAAAGACAAAGGTTTGCGTTGTGGGGTTCTCCTGGATTTTTTACCCTTCCCTTGACAACCCTGAGACTACCTTCAGGTGTAACCCTATGCAAAGATCAGTGCAGACTTCTGCCAGCTCTCTAACACTGTTTGGTATGTGGTGGACAGACGGTGAACACATGGGTGTTAAGAAGGCCAGTGTGCCGTGCCAAAATTTCTCCTGCCAAAGATTTGAAATGCTGCTGTTCCAAAGCATTATGTATGTCTCCACCTTACTACAAGCACTACCTGATCCTTGAATGGGGCAAGGCACACTGCAGTTGTGGTACACTATGGTACAGTTAAACAAACAGCACTGATTTGCCTCAGATAAGCCATTCCTGAATTACACTGTCCCTGAAGTGATCTGCTCACTGCTCCAGGGTTGGGAGATTAAGGCAGCCTTTAGTTGTTCTGGTCCAGGAGGATGAATGAAGAAAAGCATACAAAATGCTCTACCTGCTGCCTTTCGGGAACCATCTGGTGGAGCACAGACTGAACTTGCAAAGGCAAAATGGAGCCATGGGTACATTGGAACTCTCTGTCCTAGGCTAAATGAGACATAAGCTGAAGGGAAGCAGCCTCGCTAATACAATTCTTGCAGAAAAAGAAAATAGGATGGTTTATTTTTCTCAGTCCCAAAGGAAGATCGTTGACCAGATGACAGCTAAGAAAAATGAAGGTTCTACACTTTTATGTAATGGTGTGCAATATATGTTATGACAGACAGACTGGGAAGGGTATCTATCTATCTAATCCCTTAACCACTAACACTAGCCTTTGGAAGTATTTAAATTGGGAAGAAGTAATGGAGAACAGTAGACAACCGAACAGAAACCTCTGATGAACATAAAGGTTTAGATAGTATTGTGAACATTGCTATTTAAGACGTATTTTTCGTATGAGAAAGACTCTTGCCTTCCATAAGTAAAGTAGGTTCATGTTTGACAGAGTTCAGCAGCTGTTCAGGAACTGTTTAAAAAACGGTTTAAACTGGAAATGTTTAAAGCAGGAAATGAAGGATGGGTTGGTCCCAATTCCTGGAGAACCTGCAAGCTTTACCCTACCTGGAAGACTTGGCTACTCTGGAAAAGCCCCAAACAATAACAAAGGTCCTCAAGTAAAGTTACTGTGTTGAACTTTTAGACCAAATGAGCAATTTAATTTAACATCTGTAGTCCTCTCGTGATTTCGCCTCAGTGTGATCTTGTCTTCATGCAAAGACATTGAAATGCACAACTGGACAACTCTGGCTCTCAACAGTCAGATGCTTTCCCCAGAACGAGGATGGGTAACACAGCTTTGCTGTTCAACAGCATATTCATGATATTAGTTAACAATATCCTCTCTTTCCTCCAGTTTCTCCTGTACACTCTGTTGCTAACAGAGGAGTCTACCAATGCAACAGAGCCTGTATTTAGCCTACGGAATACCAGCCTCTTCTCAAGGTATTATCAAATGCCCTTAACTCCACTTTTAGAACTTGTCACAGAAGATAATTTCCTTCATTTTTTTAAACTTTCAAACTTACTCTTCAAGTACTTGACAGAGCACCCAGTGTGGGGTGAGACACATAGATACTACCTGTCACACCTACTCTTAGGTCGTGAATGTTTGCAGCCACGAATTAGAGAGATTATTTTCTGATGAAGTGAGGCAAGAACCACTTTTCTCATCTTGTTTTAGAGAAACACCTCCTGTTTGTTATAATACAGGTGGCCTCTTAGGTCAAATGTACAAAATCTTGGCCTTTTACCCAGACTGTTACAGCTCTGTCATTGCACTGTTTTTCCTTAACTGATACTGGATGATCACCTGCTCTCAGTTACTCACTGCAGCTTCTTTCAAGTTGATGGGCTTGGTGTTTAGAAGTGTAAACAAAGCGGACCTGGGTGTGAAACCTAAGTGCTAGCTTTGACAAATGACACTTTTGTGTGGAGAGGGAACTGTGCTCAGAAACAACTTTTTACTAGCCTGAACAAAGATTACATTTCACCAAGTCTCTCTCTGACTCCTGCTCAGCTTGTTATTGTTTATCTGAACAGCCTCCAGATTTAAGAGGCGAACACACCCTGTAATTTAGCACCCGTCTCCCTCGGGGTATGATTAGGCTGGGAGCTGATGAAAAAGTTTCTGACTTCAGCTCCCATTATCCTGAGGAATTTCCGGCTACAGAGGTTTTGATTAGCAGACACTCGACACCACAGTGTAGGAACCAGGTATGAGCTCAGGCAGAGCCAGCCCTCTTGGTACTCTGAACAGCCCCACTAAACTGTTTCTCACCACTCATGGTATCCATTTTGACTAGGTCAGTTGTTTGACTTCTAAAGCTTCATGGAAGGACTTCTACCTCCATTGCCAGCATTTATGAGCAAATTCCACGTTTGGATCCTTTCCAGTGAACCAAAATAAACCACCTTTCTCCAGCCCTTAGCATGCATCTCTCCAGGGTATGTGACAGAATTCCGAAAGATGGAGAAACCATGGTGCTCATCCAAATTCTACATGTTTTTTGGGGAGGCTTCAGCCATGCATCTCTTCAGTGCCCTTCAAAGCACAGCAGCTTCCCCAGGTACAATGTTTGTGTGAATGGACTCAGTTCTGCTGAACACAGATGCCTGGTGCGGTTTGAATTGCCCTTGGATATCTGAGAAATCCAAAGGGAACTGTCACACATGAAATATATATATGCTCTACCAGACCCTAGCTATTGTGTAGGGGAAACCAGAAGGCAGCTGGGGTACTCTCAGATGTCTCAGATGGTGTTAGACAAAAGGCAACAAACATTATTTTGGCACACAGAAAATTGTGATTAGATAAAAGGAGAAAAACATTTACTATAAGGATGGTCATACACTAGAGGAGGTTGTCCAGAGGTGGGATCTCCATCCTTCGAGGTGTTCAAGAGTTGACTGGACACAGCCTTGAGCAATCTGATGTAATCAGTATTGCCTTGAACGGGGGGTTGAACTGAAAACTCCTGGAGGTCCCTTCCACCCTAAATTATGCTATGATATTCTACAAACATCTCCACTTGCTGTAGAAATCAGCATTAACATCTAGCAACAGGCAGAGCATCAGCCTTTCTTCATGAGTCCTTGTACCTATATTTGAATTCCAAAAAAAGGACTAAGGCTTCAAAACAGGAGTGCCTCACCACTGCTGGAGCTCCTACATCTCAGGGGTTGAAATTCTAGACTTGAGCTCACAAACACAAATGACCCATTAAAATGAATAATAAGAATTTAATAAAGTAAATGTATTCTGCTATTTCACTTCCCAGCTGAGGAGAGCCCTTAGCAGTAACATAGCCAAATCAAAGGCACAGTGTATGACAGATTATCTGTAATCTGTAACACACACCATGTACATACCATTTTTTTTGAGTGTACCAAGAGTAAAGTCAACACCCATTTGTGAGCTCTGACACACGAATAAGCTGTCACAAGGCAGTAAGTTACAACCTGTCAGTTGCTCTGTTCTTGCTGTGCACACCACTGCTCCACAGAAGTTCACCAAATGCCAGTTAGAAGTTGATGTGCACTAAGTTGTAAACCTGTCAATGCCTTTTGTCTCTCTCTCTACATCTGCTGTCCTGCAGGTTTGCAAGGCAGCTCATTTCAAGGTGAGGATGACCCAGGTAAAAAGGTTAACCCTTGAATCAGGAGATATAAAGAGATGCCCAGAGTCTGGTCATGCTCTTTGTGATATCGTACATTTATGGTTTACATCATATGTTAGGCTGGATTACTCTTTCCCTCTCTCTCTTTCTAAAAACTTCACAGGGCTTTTGCTGGTTATTTTTTTCCATGGAAACTGGGACTATCCTTGGGTCTATTTACCATATTTTTACACATCTGATGTGATGACCTTTATTACTGCTCTGTGTCAGCTGTAAATAGAAAGGACAAGTACAGTGATATTCAGTTCCACATGAGGTAAAAAGCCATGTTTGTTTTGTAGTGTGTACTCTTTGTATGGTTGTCCAATTTTTCCATCTTTTCTAAAGGGCTAATTTGGTCCATTTGCCATGCCAGATGTGCAGAAGTATTTTAAATATTCAATCAGAATTGCAGTTGCTGTGAAGCAGATAATCACAGACTTGGCTTGGCTATTATTTTTTTTAACTGTACTGTTCTTGTGAATATGATAAAACAGAGGCTTGCAAAATGCAGTCTCCACTTCACAGTCTGGGTCCTGGCCCAGACTTGTGGTTTACAAAGCCTTTTGCTGAGTGACAACAAAACAAATTATGCAGTCTCCCTTATGCCTTAAATTTAATATCTCATCTCCTGCTCTCTAATTCAAACCTTCACACTGCATCACGGTTTCCTTTGTAATGAGATAACTCTGAATATTAAGTTTGCATTACACAGAGCTATTATTCACATGCCTGACATCATTACATATGGAACAGTAATCAATAAAACATGGTTTGAGAGGGATTGGATGGCTTGTGGGCATGGAGATCAGTCACCCAAGCTTCTAAATTTCTGCAAAATATCCATTCAAAGTCAGTAGTGACCGACTGGAGAACCCTGATGAAAGCCCCAGGCAGCGAGGGATGTCCGCTGTCTGAGGTGGTCCCATCGTGTCACTGCGGAGCCACTCGGCTGGGGTGGAGGGATTGGACAGGTGCACAGCCTCCGCCTGCTCTCTGCTATATGGACTTGATTTGAAGATAAACAAATATCCCTCTTCAGCCCTGGCACTGCAAATTCAAACCCATTTAATTTGAATTCCAATCCACTCTGGCTGAGTCAGCCTGGCAGATTTCGCTGTCTGTTCTCTACCAGCTGTCAAAAAACAATCTGCCCTGCAGAATCAAGCCCAGATGACTGTTCACTGTGAGAGGTTTACAGGCTCTGTGAAGCCTGACATCTCACATGTGCTCATGTCCTACCTCCATCGTTGTCCTTCCCGTCGCCGCATGCCGTCTCCATGGAAGTGTCACAGCCCGCTCCTCTCCAGCCCAGCTGGCAGACGCAGTGCCAGCCGTTCATGTCCAGGGTGCATCTGCCATTGCCGTTGCACAAGCCAGGGCATCCCTCTGCAAGGCAAACAGCCACGCGTTCAAATGCACTCCAAACACAAAGCAGCACAGCCCGGAAACGGCCTCATTAAACAGCTCTTTCCTTTTGCCTCCAGTCTATTTCTCCTCTCCCACTTGGTGTCTTCCCACCTGGGATGAACCCTCTTTGGTGTCAGGATGGTGGTGACCACTCAACAGGCAGCTGCTTCTGGCTCTCTCAGGAGATTCTCACAGCATAACCTCACTCACTGCACTGAGGGAATGGTGAGTTTCAGGGGGGCACTGAGATATTCCTGCTTCATTGGTTGTAAAAGCAAGGCAGCACATTGCCCTCTGAGCCTTTCAAAACATCTGCTATGTGAGACTAGTACTCAGGGTTACCTAAGCTGCATTTGGGGTTAAAGTTCCCAACATCCAGCGGGATAAAGCAGCTGGCTTTTAGTAATACTGAGATCTCAGACTGGTAAGCATTCAAAACCAGCTGGAAAGGGAAAGACAGAAAATATTTCGAAGGCATACAGTTTCTTTACTGTTGTAATTTTGGGAGGGATTCATCTCATCCGGTTCAAATTAATCTATAACTGAGATACCTTCAACTCTCTGTAGTCAGCAGAGAAACAGACTGTCCCAGGGCAGAAATTTCCTCATGTGAGTTTGATGCTCATGGTGATGAGCAGAAGCATGCTCTGGAAACATCCATTTCTCCCCAGTGACTAGAGAGAGCACAGCACAGAGGCAGGCATTTTTATAGGTGATACATTTTAGTTAGGGAGGATGAACACCAACCTCCCAGTCTGCTCACTAAGGTTTGATTTTCTCATCCAATGACCTCCTGCTGAGATTTTTGTACTTCCCCCCACACCACCCCTTCAAGAAAACAGCAAGAGTAATTTCCACAGTAAGCAGTGGTATGAGGGAGGCTGCTTAGCTTAAACCCTTCTCGGGGTTTCTTACTTGCAGAGCTAAAAAATCTTTACCACCAAGCTGTCAGAAATGTAAGAGACACTTAACAGCTTAGGAAACTGAAGTACAAGGGACTGAAGTGACTGTGAAGGTCACTCAGCAGGACTGATTACACCAGGGATACAATTCAGTCTTCCTGAGCCCTGTTTTAATGCTTTCTCTATTTATGTGTGTAGTGCTATCCTGCCACATAGGCTGAGTTTTTTAAGACCCTCAGCTTTGCAAGACAGGTTGGTGAACCTATGTGAATGACACAGGCCTATCCTGTGCTAAAGGACAGTGTGTTGTCTCAACACCTGTTTGACCATATGATGTGTGCGGGTCTCCCCAAGGCAGAGCTGGGACCCCATCTAGAGCATCCCATGTCATAATGTGTCCTGCACTGGGAAAATGGGCTTAGAAACACCTTTAAAACAAACAACAAAAAATGTTTCACTTTTCAAGTTCACAGAGCCTTTCCCAGTGAAAAGAAAAAAAACCCAAAACATTTTTAGGACAGGTTTTTAAACAATTGACTGATTTACAGGGACTGAATGGAAAAAGGAACAAAGGTAATCAGGAAAAGTCCTTTAGAAGGATCTTAAATATATTTTTCATTTACAAACAAATTTGTTGCATTTCAGTCTTTTAAAATGTGTATTCTGGGATGTGGCAAATAATGTGTGTGTATGTGTGAGCATACTGTTGTGTATTTTGGTATTTATACATTATATTAGTATTTATATACTACAGAAGAACTATTTATAGGCAAGGCTACTTGAAATTCTTCATTTTAATATCCTGCCTTCAGTTACTTACAACAGTGCCAAACTTCTAACCATTTATTCAGATTTTTTTCCATGCTACAGCTAATTTATATGTTTGATTGCTTTACTTACTTTGAGTAAAAGCTGAAAACATTCTGCTATTTTGAGAATGAAAGAGGAAGAAGTGACCTCCTAAATAACCTCCTAAAATTATTTGGCTAGGAAGGTAATCCCATTTCAGGGTAGATAAATCCAGTTAGGATGGGACCACCCTGACAGTAGAGATAGGAGTTTTTTCCCATCTCTAAAAATCATAGAATGGTTTGGGTTGGAACGGACCTTAACAGTCACCCAGTTCCAATCTCCCTGCCATGGCCAGGGACACCTTCCATAGACCAGGTTGCTCAAAGCCCCATCCAATCTGGGCTCTGACCACTTTAAGTGATGGCATAGCCACAGCTTCCCCAGGTAACCTGTGCCATTGCTTTAATTTGTCTAGATGAAAAGCCTCTGAAAAAAACTCTTGCTTTATGTGTATACTGGATGGTTCCATTAGAGCTTGGCTGGTGTGTCACCACTGAGCACATCTCTTGCTTTTACTCCTCAGACTCCTTAAAACCTTTGCTAAAAAGTTCTCTTCTATCCTACAGTTGCAGAGACTGAGCAGAACAAGGTGCTGTACTGTTGGACCTGGCCAGGAGTGAAGTGAGAACCAGAAGACTTGAATGAAGTTGAAAACACCATGATCTTGTCTCATGTGAGGAAATGTACGGGAAAATGAATGTAGCTACAAAAACGAGGAGCTCATACAGAACTGCATGTGCTCTGCTCTCCCAGGCGTAGGGAAAAGGGAATTTGGAGTGGCAGAAAACAGATGATATAGTTTGGATGAGGCACCTTTGGCATCTGAGGAAATGGGAAGAGCTTGATTTGTCTCTCCTTGGACAATAGTGGCTGAAAAGACTATGATTTTTTTCCACAACTTAACGAAACACAAACACTGAGAAGGGAAAACTTCTTAAAAGCTATTTAAGGTAAAGAGAATAATGCTGGCACAAGAACAAATGGACATAAACCAAGTATGAACAAATTCTGGCTGGAAATAATGAAAAAAAATCATTTGCAAGGATCAAAGGAATGAAGTTCTGGACCAGTCTCCCTGTGGGAGTGTTAAGGAGAAGATTCTTCAGTTACTTATCCACAGAGCTTGGTAAATTTATATAAAGTTTTACACAATGTGGTTGCCCTTGCAAGCAGAAGACTAGACTCTAATGAGGAGACCCCTTTCAATCCTATGTGTTTGAATTTTGTGTGCAATTCATTGTCTATATGAAACATGCTCGAGAGTATTTGAATGGACTTTCAGGATTTACTCTGAAATCTTGATCTGGACCCAGAGAAAGTAAGCCAAGCATTTCAGAAGGAGGACAAGCAAAGGAAAAGCATTGGTCAGGAGAGGAGAGAGAGATGAGGGCAATTATTTCGTAAGATTATGCCTTCACAAAATATCGGTTCCTCTTCTTGAGTACTATGGGAATCCAGGGTGCCCCGATGAGAGATAAACGTCTGTAGATACCTGATGTAGGGTAACTCCTACCTGTAGTTTTATACTCCACTGTCTTGGCACCCTTTAAGTCTAGGAAGTAAGTTTGTCACTTCCCACTAAGGAGATAAAGTAGCAGTAGATAGTAGTAGTGGTTCCTAGTAGATAAAGCTTTTCCAAGGAGCCAGAAAGAACTGTTTCCTGGTGACAAATGGTTCTCCACAAGTACAGGAACATAGAAGTTTCCCAATGTTTACCATTACGTTAGAAGGTTCATTAAAATTTTCATGCTATGAGGATTAAACTGAACCCCTCTAATATCATGGTTGGTGGGAGAGCAGACATTTTTAAGATGTACAAAGTAAACCATTAATAGGAAAAAAACCCCAAACAAACAGAATCTGTCAAAGGACTTGGGCCTTCAGAAAGTTAGAAGACAACAGAGATGTGTAAGCCAATACACCCAGGAGAATGGACCTATAAGTACTACCACTTCTGAACCACTTCACTGCACAAAGACTTGGCCATCACTTACACTACACAGAGAGGATGGTACAATATTCCTCATTCCACAAACAGTGCACTTCAAAGCACTTGATGAAAAGATGATACAAAGTAAACTTTATCCTCTTCTTTCCCCCATGCTGGGGAATAAAGCAAAGAGATCATCTTGTTTCCGAATTGCTTCTGAATGTCACCACAGCGGGATGGCTTAATCCTCAGAGATTTACACCACCATAATCTTGCAGCTCTGATTTCTCATAGCTAGAAGTCACCAATGATCCATTATTCCTGTTTGTGGTGTTAACTGTACTTGGGTGACTCAGAGAATTAAATACATGAATAGGGCTTTTTTGGAAAAGGGGGAGAAAATCCTTCATGTGAATTTTAAACTTAGGCACAGGTAAGTGCTGCTGAAAGATTCTGGAAGACATTCACAAAGATATCAGGTCTGCCATACAGGTGAGAGAACAGACCAGAGAAACAATATAAAAAGTGGGTTAATTTTGAAACAGAGAAGCAAAGACTATCAGAGTCAAAGGAGACTGTCACCAGAAGTTATGCTGCAATTTTTAAGACCGTTGGTAAAATAATCTGCTCTTAATGATCTGTACAGTTAAAGCCTTCTCTAATTAGTCCAATTATAAGCAACATTTACTGGTATTTTTCTTCAAGGCAAACCTCACTGCCACTTGAAATAAGACTTAGAAGAAAATACTATTTATTATCTTTACTTCACTGTCAGTAGGAAAGCACCGATGGATGTTCTTATCAAGTCCCACAGACAGCAGTTCAGCTTTGGGATAAGTAGGACATGGCTGAATGCAGCATGTGAAGATGCAAATGCCTGAAGCTTGAGAGAACAACAACTGCTATGAGAACTACAGAAGCTTCTCTAAGACTAAAGGCGAGAAGCAAAGCATCAGCTGATCCCTGCAAACTACAAAAGCTTGGTAAAGTAGTCAACTCAAAATCAACTCAGCTCTGAAACTACCACCATGATATTCTGTGGTGATGGGAACACAGAAATCCTTAATCAGATGTATCCTCTAACTGGAAGGTGAAGAAGTTATTGACCAGAGCTCCTACACTTGAAACTAAGTGAACTGGCTTTGCTCAGACTTTGGGTTCTCACTTGCTCTCATGCTTCAGGAGCAGCCCTTGCAGCCACTCCTGAATTCTAATGTTGTTCAATAACTTTAGAATTCAAACTAGCTGTTTATATAAGCATCACTACAGTGTTAATGTGGTTAATGATTATTTTTGAAGAGTAAGAATTGATACTCAGTAATAGAAATTAATTATGCTTATGTACCATCAGATCCAATGATATTCTGGATGAAAAAACTCTCTCTAAAATGAGCACATCTTTCAATTATTATTAAAATAATAGACACCTCTTCTCATTTTAAGCATTACCAATGTTAATTAGGCCTTAGTTTAGAAGACTCTACTCTGAGTCTAGTTAGAGCTTCTTGGTTTAATTATGTTGATGTTTGCTATTGAAACTTGCCCTCCCATTTAGGAAGAATTCTACATCTTGTCTTACTGGTTTACTGTAAAGCTGTAGGAAAGACTCAGCAGTAAATCAGACTCACCCTTTGACAACAGAGGATTACTGGGAAAGGATTTCAACCAGAAAGATGTTAATAATTAAGAAAGCCAAAAGGGCATGAGTAATTTAGTTTTGAAAAATGCACACCGTGCAGTTAGCCAAGTAAAAACCCATGTACTTTTAATGTTTCAGATATTGCTAATCTTTCCAAAGCAGTCATGCATAGCAAGAGACGATCTTTTATTCTCAGTATGTTGCTTAACCTGTTACCCACTGAAATACTCACTAAATATAATGTGTCTTTATTAGTGGGCATAAAGGTGAGTCAAAAAGCTACCTAGAGCAAAAACAACAGCTACAGAAGACTTACTTAAAAAAATTGGGCCACTCAATGGACAAATTAGTACTCAAGGTTCCTTGCCAGGGTCTGCAGGTAGATCTTTCATCTTTTCTATGCCCTCAATGCTTATCTGCTACTTTTTGATGCAACCTTCCCCAGTACACACTGAGATGAAAAGGAGTCCTGGGGTTTTGAAGAGTGAAACACTGAGATGTGGTACATTAACAGTTGGTTCTGATCACGCTCCCTAGTGATGGCCCGTATCTTCCTCTGAGGATGCCACCATGATTACTTCATAAGGGCACAATAAATGACTCTCTTTCCCTGATCTAAGAAAGAGAATGTATGTTTTCCTCCTAATTTAAATAAAGTCAAGCATGATTTTTTTTTGGTCCTAAGCAATGAGAGAAAACTAACTACCACTATACAATCAACTGATCCATAAAGAGGGGTCCAAGGACAGCTACCAGTTGCTGCATTACACTGAACATGGAAATATTTGAACTATGGACATTTCCTCATCATTAGTATTTGTCTGTTCAAACATTTTTTTATTTGCAGTTGTCCGGAATCTGCCTTTAATCCTCAACGGAAAAAAAAGAAAAACATTGAATTGTAAATTCACCCAGAGAAGTAAAGTCAGTAGAGAAACCGTGTTTCTTGCCACACCATACAAGCCCTATATAGCAAAGACTTCATTTGAACTGTTCATGGGGTCAATATCTGAGCATATCTGCTCTTAATCCTTAGCCTCTCACAGCTGTTATTTTTGATAGCTCAAAACCTGAAAAGAAGGATAATACTACAGAAAAAAATTGATTTGTTCAACCTGATTTTTTGGTTTGTTTAACCAGCAAACATATGATGCTTGCATGGTGTCAACACTGCGTTGCTGTTACTGTCAAATCAGCCATGTAGAAAAATATTTAAGTCCAATTCAGTCATATTTATTGTCAGATTGTTGTATTTAACCATATGCACACTATTTCAATATTTTTCAAAAGCTAAGAGTATTGTGGAACTGTTTCTATTAAGAAGTCCTGAAGCAATTTAGCTCATTGTTCTGATTAATAAATACCTGTGATTTTTTTAAAACAGCAGATGATCTCTGTTCTCTAATAGTTCAATTCCCTTTCTTCTTTGCTGAGGAAAGACCTAGGTCCTAGACTATGTTACACTTATGAACAGGAGCATAAGGCTGGATTTTGCTGTAGTGTACATTAATGCATCATCACTAATTTCTACAGATCTTTCAGATTTATGCAACCAGGGGTTTTGGGATTGTAACATTTTTTGTATTAGGAAAAAACCTCGATATATAGTTAGTCAAAACTCCCATGTAAGAGTTGGCAGCTGTGGATCAAAAACATGAAGACTCCACATAGTAAATGAACTCACCTGTGTTACAAAATGGACCACAGACATTTGATTAAAACACACCACTGTACAAGGCTCCTGCTGTATTCAGACACTTCTCCTGACTTGCCTTACCTGAGTGGGAAGGGTGAGGATGAGAGATGATTTGGAGGGGAGGGCAGGGACAAGGGAATGGGTAGGAACACTGATACAAATGTTAACACAGGTTCACAGCACTTACAGAGGTATTTCCTACCTAAATGACTGGAAAGGTCACCCTTCCAGACATTAGGGACCACTCTGGTGACAATGAGGAAGAGATGCAACCTCAACACAGCATGTTCACGGTGCATTTTTAAAAAAGAAACACAAAGACAATAGGAAAAATAGGAAGGAAGAGCATACCTTTCACTACCTTATCCAGATAGTGAGCTTGGGAGATAAAAGACAGGACATTTAAGGTAGGATTGAATAAGTGCATTGCGGCTTACTACGAGACTGTGCAGGTGCTAGAAAGGCAAAGGAGAGTTTGCTGTGATACGAAAAGAAAAACCTTGATTATGAGGAGAGAAAAAAAGGGAGAAGGGTGGAGCACAGTGCTCCTCAGTCAAATGGCTCGAGAAGGCTGTGTTAAGGCATTCGGTCATCTTTGCTCATTAAGATCAGGAAGAAAAACAGGAAAGTTCTATATATATATTTATGTGTTTATATATATATAGATATATATGTATATGTGTGTGTGTATATATATATCAGGATACTGCAATGCTCTGCTCATTTGCAAGTCTCCCTCCACTTTACTGACCGCTTTGCAATTCATTAGGAAAGCCGAGATATTTGGAAGTCCTCCACCTTACCTGACTGTCTTATATTTTTCCACACAAAAAGGCACAATTATGTGACCTTACTAGACTGGTAGAGGCTTTTCCCTGGATCTTTCTAATGGTAATATACTGCACTTATGCAGCATTTTCTAGCCCCAGATCAAATTACTTTATAAATATTAAATTAACCTCATGGCAACTCTACCAGAGAGGCAAGTATTAATATATTAATTTCAAGGAGGGCTAAAGAAAAAGTAAAAAAAGATAGTTACAGGTGTCATGGGAACAGTCATGTATCCAATTCCCATTGAACACTGATTTGGAAAACCACCTTCTCATTGATTTTCTGGTGTCAAGCAGAAAGCTGGTGGCAAAGACATGTCCTGCCTCAGAGAGCCCTGGTTCGTGCCAGCAGGCGGCACTCTGTCCTAACACCAGCTGGTCTTTATTAATAAAAGAGAGGCTCCAAGTCTTGCATTTCTCTATTTCAATACCTACTTAAACACTATTTCTCTTGTTCTCTTGCCTGCTCCCTGCAATCTCAGCCTCAGCTGTGTCCTGGTACTTTTTGAAGAAGTTTTTGTGTCAAGTTTGTTCAGGCAGACTGTCCACCTGGAATGTCATGGCCCTTGCAGGAATTATTTTTCCAACCTGTGAATGTAATGGATCTGTACAGGAACTATTGTGAGTAAGTGGAGAGGGCTGGGAGAGCTCACCTAGTGTGGGGCAGTTGTGAGGCTTGGCAAAGAGGTGAATTCATCATGCTGATGTGGTGGGAGCGATGCAGGAAGCACAGCATCACCATCTGCTTGGATGGTGGCTGAAACCTAGGAATGTATCTCTTGGATTCTGACATCCACAGCAGCCCAGCCTGTTAATTCAGGCAGTCACTGTGCAGCTGATGGCAGTGGAGGCAGCTGCCAATGCCAACCATATGTCAGTTACGTATCAATGTTTTCTTGTAATTTGAAAAATAATGGGGCTTCCTACAGGAGTAGCAGGAATCTTTCTTTTCTAAACCCATACAGGCTATTCTTCTGGCATTAAAATATCAACTTATTCCCTAGAGGAACTCCTTTGGAAACCCTGTGAGCATGTGGGACATGCTGAGAAATTATGCAGGAGTTTAAAAGAAAAGCTACTTTTCTAAGGTGTCTTCTGCACCACCACACTTAGCTGCATGTCACCACCCTACTCCTGGAAGCCACTTCAGAACTACTATGGGAGGAGCTCCTGTGGGCATTTTTTAGCTTTTAGAAAGCCCCCGTTTCACCAGTCTGAGCTAACTCACTTTGCTTTGTCTGGAACACAATGATAACGAGTACTTTTCTAGGCTCACTGAGAGTGAGGGAACAAAGAGAGAAGTGAGAGATGCTGCAGGCAGGTCCTTGAGAAGGACTTGTTTCCCACTACGCTCTCCTTCTTCATTTCCCCAATATTCTTTTTCTCTTTATCTTTTCTATGAGGTGAAATGGACAGAGCCTCAGGGAAATCACTGGAGTTAAACTGAGATCACACAAATGTAAAGGAGAGGAGAAAGTAAACATCCATTGCTGAACCAGGGACAGCATAAGAAGTTTATGCTACAGGGTCAAGGAAAACACTGTCCTTGAAGTTCATCTGTGCTTAGTATTTACTGGCAAATATGCTGCCAAACTATTTAAGGCCAAATTACCTTCAGATTGATTCAAGATCATGTCAGAACAAAGCAGCAAGTGTGTATTTCCTACTGACTGCATGGTCTTCTCTTGCTCAAAGGTACCCATCTCAGTCAGGCAAGGTGAGTGCCAGAGGGTCCCACAGAGCTCAGCTTGTGCTGTGGATACACTTGAGCTAGGCAGAATTAGAGGGTAGAATCACAGAATCATTAGAGCTGGAAAAGACCTCTAAGATCATCGAGTGCAACCACTAACCCAGTACTTCCAGGTCCACCACTAAACCCTGTCCCAAAGCACCACATCTACAAGATAAGAAGAACCTTCTTCAGACACTGGTAGGCTTATTTGTCTTGGGCCATGCATGGACTGAGTTGCTTTATGAATTCAAAGGGCATAAGTGACGTGTTCAAAAGCTGGGGCAAAGAGACCAGGATCCACCTGTAAAGTGCCTCGTCTGGATTCCAGCTGCTCCAGCAGAAATGGAGAGGCACTGATTACAGCCTCAGCTATTTAGAACACATGTGAATATTTATGTGAGAAGACTGATGAAAGGCAAACTTAAAGGGGCAGATTTCTCAGAAATCAGAGTTTTGCTATGTAAAACAAACCCAGGCTGATGGCGCCGTAAGCAGAAGCCGGCATGGGACAGGCTGTCTGCCTGTCTGTCTGGGCATTGTTATTGCATGCATCACCCGTGCGTGCCAGGGCCAGAGTTCCGAAAGGAGTTAAACATGGAGCTTTTGCCGAGATCAGTGGGGATTAGGCACTGAGGTGCTTTGAAATCCTGCTAGGTAGGCTGTGGAGTGTTTGGAGAGCTAGCAGCTGGTCCCTCAGGTCTCCAGAGACTCTGGAGTATTTAGCTGCAGCAAGTGAAGTGAACTTCCAGAGATGGTTTCGGTCTTGTGCCATGGCTGTTCAAGGATAGTGAACATCCCAACTCTGCTGTGCAGGGAAGCCCTCTATGCCATTGTTTTTCTAAATAACCCTGTATGAATCATATAAGCTGGAGAAGGAGTTTTCACAAGGGCCTGTCATCATAGGGCAGGGAGAACAGCTTTAAGCTGAAGGAGGACAGGTTCAGATTGGGTATTAGGAGGAAACTTTTTTCTGTAAGGGTGGTGAGGCACTGGCAGAGGTTTCCCAGAGAAACTGGATGTCTCACCCCTGGAACTGCTCAAGACAACATTGAATGAGGCTTGGAGCAACCTAGTCAAGTGAAAGGTTCCCAATCTATGTCAGTGGGGTTGGAACTAGAAGATCTTTAAGGTCTAAACAATTCTGTGATTCTATGATTCTTTATTAAAACCAGGAAATTTTCTGTGCTGCTTCCTGTGAGGCAAACCCTGAGAGCAGCCTACTACAGAGCTGAGCTGCAATTTGGCCTTTCAGAGCCACAGTAAGAGGGTTTATTTCATCTTTAAACTCAATGCTCCTAAAACCCACCATGCTCCCAGGATGTAGTTTGGGCCAGGACAGAAGAAACTTGAATTCTTGCAATGTCTCTAAGGTAGGGATGAATTAGGAACATGCTGGAGAACCCATCACGGGAGTCTGGCACTGGCTGTTGTCATGGTGTGTTTTACTCCTTTCAGAAACTGACTGAACCCTTCTGCTGGGTTTCAGGATTCCTGCAGTTAGATAATCAATTTTATGCTCTGCTCTCCTGTACTAAGTTTGCTGAATTGGGATGATGAATGCAAGCTTCTGCACCAGTTTCCTAGTTGGGAATTAAGTGATGTTACTCTAATGAAATCTCTCAACGTGAGCAATGAAGATAGTACATTCAGTGACACAACTTTTTGTAGTAACACACAAAATTAATCCACCAGGATCAGAGTACCTTGAACACCATAAGAAAGAGCCTCCTATGACCTACAAAACAAAAGGATGGCTTACTTTCACACATGCTCGGCAGGAAATGGAAGAAGTGTCCCTTACTGGTATTGTCCATTTCTGCCGTGTTACCTGCACACACGGCAATACTGGTAAAGCATCACTTCAGCAATGGGGTTTTGTGCTTGTCAGTGCTAAAGCAAACCGGGCCATGACACAGACATATAGGGAATTACCATCAACAGAACGATTTGCCATGCAGGGAAATTACACAAGGACGAGGGGAATGCTTTCCACATACTTAATGTAATTCCAAGTCAATGTCCTTTCATTTGTGCCAACATAACTAGCTTATTACTCCTGCTAAAGCCATTCAATTTTCTTGGGTATTTACAACTTTGCCAAATCTCCTTTACGTTCTACACATTTGTCAATGAAATATTCTGCAGGAAATAGTGTTTACAGCTTCAGAGGCAGGAGACTATGTACAAATTTGTTGCTAAATCACCACGCAAGGATATGAGGAGGGGATAAAGTGAAAAGAAACAGAGTTGCTCCAGCACTCTGAGTATCAAAGAATAATTCCTAAACCAAGGCAGTGCTGCAACAGGAAGGTAGCAGCACACGAAATGAGAGTGTGCACTAGTAAAATCTCAATGCTGACTGCATTGCAGTGCTGGCCTTCCCCGTGATAACACTTACACTTAGAGTGAGGAATACTACAAATGAATTTAATTACCGTGAAAGGTAAAAGCTTGTTGTTCGAAAACAGTCCAGGCATATCAGCTGTGTGGAGAATTATCACATACTGAACTAATGGCATTTTGGTTTTACAGCAGAACTAATAAAATGGCACTAAGGGGATGAATCAGGCTTTTTTTTTTTCCTGCATAAATAAGTTCTATATAAAACTGTCCCCTGGATTTGGGGCCTTTTGCTGAATTTTTTTTTAGACTCTTTCATGAATCTGTGTTGCTTTCCCTATCAAACTGCTTGAAAAAACCCGCAATAAAATAATATTATAGAAAGAGAGGATTTTAATTAACACAGGACTGCTCTTTCATTTTAAAGTAATTTAGGAAAGGTGGGTTTTTCAATCCCTTTCTCAGGAAAAGAAATGAAAGCTGTTAGTGACATCGACAAGAAAGCAGAATGCAATGTCTAATGAGAGAGGAAGTTTTAAAAGCTAGATATTTTTCTTTGGGGGGATGCATGTGGAGACCATAATGTGATAGGGTGACATTAACATAAATAAATGATAAGTAGAATTGAGCCACAGATATGGTCTGTGCCATTATACTAATGCTGAAATTAAAATCCTGAGATCAGGCTTCATTTCCTGTCTTTGCATGTGCAAATGCACCTGGTGTTCAAGCAAGGGAAGTGATGTCTCATGTAACTAAGCTGCTAATCCACACAATAACTATGCTGATATTTGCCCAGGTATTGCTAGTGGTTAGTCTTGATGAAATGTGATTTTAAGTTTTCATGACATAAGGAAAGTAATATAGAGGTAAATTTTCTAGTCCTTAAAAGAAGCTGATTAAAATAAAATGACTGGAGGAGATTTTTCATTCTGGAACAATTCTTCTAAAGTCAACTGAAATTTTTCAGATCCACACAGGCATTATTGAGAACAGAACTGGATTCACTAATTTAGTTTTCTATTAATATACAATAAAAGTTATCTGGGGAGTTTAGGGTTACTGATTTTATAGCATGACTACAGAAGGGGAACTGAAGAGGCTGAATGCATGACAATCAGAAAGAAGGAAGAAGGGAAAATGCATTAAGTAGTTAAGTGAGAGAAGGAAAAAGGTGAAGCCAAGGCAGTTCATTAATGATGCTGCAAACATCATGAGAACCGAACCTCTTTGCATGATTTAGGGATATTGTTGGCTTCTTATTAATAATAGCATCGATAACAAGAGACATGCCAGAGAGATCTCATGGGTAGTGCCAGTGCATGAGGAATACAGAAGCAAAGTGAGAGGGAAGTGAAATGGTTAGAAAGGTAGCTGAACAGACAAGGGATAAGCAAGACAGAGTTAAATACCAGCCAGAAATCATCTGACTGCAGTTTCCTCTTTTATACTGGCAAGCAAAGTGACAGTGCAAATAATATAGCAAATAAAAGGAAAGAAAACTTAAAATCAGATGCATGTTTCTAAAAATGCTGTCACCATAGCGCAGAGGAGTCTTCCAAGGCCAGAGAAAGACCTTTCAAGAGAGGTAAAGTGGGATGTTTTTAAAAAAGCTTCTAGCTGACATTTAAAGGCTTGTCAAACACCACATAGGTGTACTTCATGTCTGATAATAAAAAATATATATAGCCATGTCACCACCAAATGAAAGGACATTTTGTCTTGTTCCCACATGAAAATGTATGATACCAGAATTTGGAATCAACAACAAAGGTGCTCATGCTACACTAAGTCACACATATTCAATTAAGCATGCGCCTTTTCTCCTCCCTGATCACCAATTACTCTCTGAAAAGGAGCGGGGCTTTCTTTCTCCCTACCAATGGTGCAGTGCTCTCCGTTCCAGCCCGGGCTGCATTCACACTTGCCGTCCCGGCAGGTGCCGTGCTCGTTGCAGCGTGGGTGACACGCTCGCTGATCACAGGCCGTGCCCATCCAGCCCTCCTCGCAGCGGCAGGTGCCCCCCACACAAACGCCGTGTCCTCCGCAGTCCGCCGCACAAATCTCTGTGGGAGAGCAGACAACAGAGAGGAGGGGATGTGGGGGGAGAGAGAGAAGGGAGAGGGGGGAAATCCAGAGCGTTATTGTCAAGAAAAGCAGACACACTTCACTACCTCGCCTTATGGGGCAATGAAAGGAATTCCTAGAGCTCATAACACTAATCCTCACTGACAATAAGATTCTAGTAAGTATATTACAAAAAAGAGATGGACACAGATTGCAAGGGGCTGCTGTGATTGATCCTCCTATTTGCTTTCTAATTCTCTTGCACTCCTCAAGCTTTTGTCATGCTCAAATCCAAAGGGGGAGGCTCTTCCAATAAGCAGAACGGAAGTCACATTTAATTAAAATCTGGTTAAGTGTGGAAATAATGTGCTGATAAACTACTGATGCTAAAGTTAAGTGCTGGCAAAGCCTGTTTATGACTTCTTAAACCACAGCTCTGGGGATGGGATCCATTAAAATCCTTCTTCTCCCTTTAAAATTAGGGAAGGATATTTCTGTTTCTACCAAATCTGCGCTTCTTCTATGTCCCTATTCTCCTACTACCCCATTAAAAATCCCCTCTCAGACATTCAGAGGTATAACCGTATCTTTTGTGGGTCACATGCACTGGAGCTGATAGGATGGTGCTTGTTCCCAAGTCCATTCAGAGTAAATGGAAGCACAGTCATAGCCAGATAGATTGGTACTTACCTCTAAAGAGCCAAGAGCTAAAGGACCTTGCTTTTTCAGGGATGATGGCCTTCCCAAACCTCCCCGAGCCCCAGCAGGCCTGAGGATGCAGGCATAATATTTTTGCCCAGCACTAGACTTCTGTCTAGTCTGGCCTAGCCTTGGCATGAATTTGGGAGACCTGTTTTTATCTACACTGTATTTGTCTGGAAAACCAGAGACTTGGTGGAGAAGAGAGATCCACGAATCAGGTGCTAAAGTGCCTGTTACCACCATTACTATACAGGACTGATTTCAAGGGAAAAAACAAAGCCCAAATCCTGATGCAGTGTAGCACTGCAGACAAAATTAAATGAATCTATTTCTTCTCCAGACTCATTGCTTGACTGCTACTTTACATCTCTCATAAGCCACCCTGACTACACTCTGCCTTCCTCAACTGAAGGAAAGGCAATTCACAGTATTTCAGTCTATGAGGTCTTCTCTCTGATTTCTGCCTGGGGCTTCTAAATTCCCAAATGTTTTGACCTCAAGCCTTCTGCTTCACTGAGCCATTTTATAGATAAGGACAAAGTTCCTTTTGGGGACATGGAGATGTAAACAGAAATGCTGAGCAGGGCTGGGCTGGAAGCTCAGAAAGGGGTACCAGGGTACTCTGCAGTGCACATTTTTTCTCTGTGTCATTGGTTGCATATAAAATATTCAAAACTTCTCAGTCTGCATTAATATCACACCTGCCTGAAATACAGAAGTACTTAAGTTGATTTTATTTTTTGAATACCCCATTTACAGGACACTTGGGCTGCTCAAGAACTTTTGATATGCTCGTGATATAGGGCTGGAACATCCACTACAGCTCCAGGAGTAAAGTGGTGCACCACAGCAGAGAGCTGCGGGGTCTTCAGCCCCTTATGATGAAACAGACTTACGATGGAAAGGATCAGAGAGTTCTTTGGAAAATGGTAGTTTATGATAGGATCAACAGTAATGCCTTGCATGTCTAGAAAACACCTCATTTTTCAAATGTGACATGAAAACAATATCTAGCTGTTGCTTCCCAAAAAGCTGAGGATGGTGGAACAGTTTCCAGTTTCCAGTAAAACTCCTTTTACTGCAGCATCATGAAGGTCTCCAAATCCCCTCAAACATTTAGTCCTACATGTTTAAGTCTGTCATTGTTTTAAGGATGGCACTATAACAATGACATGGACTCTCAGGCTTATTACAGCAAGTGAGAGTGATCTTTACTCTTCAAACCCCTCTTTTTATACAGTACTTTGGTACAATTAATATGACTGGTCATTTAGTGCCTACATCTCTTTGTAAACATTTTTGCCAGTAAACAAGTTAGAAAAACACCACCTACTAACTGTTTTTCACCTCCCAAGGACTGTCTGGATTCCTCCTTAGGATTTTCCCAGGCCAGAATGAGAGAGTCACTTGCTTGTCTTTCTGGCAAGTGCCTGAAGCCTAAAATCTGACCACTGTCAATTCCCACCCAAGTCTCTTAGTGAAAGAACTCTGAAGTTCAAATGGGCTTAAGACACTCAGGAATTTATCTGTATCATTTCTAATCAAACTTGAAAAAGTACTTAGGCATCTTTGCTACTGAAATAGAGCATGTGCACACATCACTTGCTGTTGAGATGTAACAGAATGTAATGTAAGATTTTTTGGAAGCAAGTAGAAATTACACTATCAAACAATTAAGGCATGGGTGAGGAAGGGCTCAAATTGCTGTCAGAAGTTTTTACTTTGCATCTGTCATCAAGACACAGATTTTCACAGCTCCTAGCTGTGAGGGAGGTAATACCATACTACAGTACCCAATAAGAGGATAAGGGATGGGCAGTTATTGACTTGCTGAAGGGCTGGATCCCAGACATGAGTTTTCTGCTTTTTCCCAACTGCCAGACAGCACCACAGTGGACCATGGGCTAGTCTGGGTGGTGATGAACACACAGGACCTGCAAGTTGGTTAATATAGCAGTAAAGATGCACTAAAAAAAAAACAAACAAAAAAGAAGTAAACTTGGTTCTCCTTGGGGGACCTGATAAACAAAGTCTGGGGGAGGATAAAGGAAAGAGCAGATAAAAAAATCAAAATCTAGATTTCCGCTGCTAAAATTTCAGCAAGCTGAGAACAAATACCTTGAGAAAGTACAAAGTCTGAGAGTATTGACACTTAAGCCCAAACTCCAGAAATTATTGTTGTAGCCTCTGGTGCTTTCCAGCATGCTTTTACCACAGGCTACTCTAGTTAGACTGCAATCTCGTCTCTGGTTATTAGTTTACATTCTTTATTCATAAGTGTTGAACTTTGATCTCAGAATATCAAATCAGATGTAATTTTCCTTGCTCTCAGTTTACCAAGCAAACCAGAGGATGCCAGCTTGGTCACTTCACACCTTCATTATACCCTGTTCTCCCTCTTTGTAAAAAAAATCCTCCTTATATCTAGTCTAAATCCACCCACTTTGAGTTTAAAACTACTATGCCTCGTCTTCTCACTACAGGCTCTATTAAAATATCTGTCCCCATCTTTCTTGTAAGCCCCTTTTAAGTAGTGAAAAGTCCCCAGTAAAGTCTCCCCAGAGCCTTCTGTCCCTCAGGCTGAACAACCCCAGCTGTCTCAGTCTGTCCCCACAGCAGAGGTGCCTCAGTCCTCTCATGATCTTTGTGGCTTCCTCTAGACTTGCTCAAACAGGTCCACATCCTTCTTGTGCTGGAGACCCCACAACAGAGTCCTGGAGCTGCATGCAGCACTCCAGGTGGGGTCACACAAGAGTGGAGGGGCAGATTCCCCTCCCTCTCCCTGCCAGCCTCACTGCTTTGGATGCAGCCCAGGGCATGAGTGACTTTCCTGGGCTGTGAGTGCACACTGCCAGGTCACGTCCAGCTTTTCATCCACCCCAAGTCCTTCTCCTCAGGGCTGCTCTCAGCCATTTATCCCCAAGCCCGTATGGATACCGAGGGCTCCCCTGACTCAGGTGCAGCACCTTTCAGATAAAGTAACCGAGGCATAAAGAAGGAAAGTGGTGGATCCACAGGTAAATGTGAACTCTGAGACAGGCGCGTGAACTCCTTGATGCCCCAATATGCAGTCTTGCATGCTATAGATAAGATAGAAATGTCAGATGTCTACAAATTGGTGGTAGAGGAAAAAACCCAGAGGTAATAGGAACAGTGACAGTCAGAAGCCTTCCTGGAGTTATTTAAAAGTGTCAAACCAGGATAATGGAGTGCATTAAAAAATGGTGAAGAGAGAAAAAAATCATGTTCTGAAAAGCAGAGTCTCTGTGCAGTCATTCCTATGAAAAAGGATGGAAAACCCCTTGGGACATTTACATCTTGACTGAAATATTTCTCAGACAACATGCTGCCAAGGAACAGTCTTGTACACGTAGGCCAGGGATATGCACTGCATGGTATAAACAAACAGATCTTAGGCTAACCCAGAACAGGAATGCTGGGAACATTTTGGGTTTCATCTCCCACCCAGCTGAGACCCCAGCCAAACCACTGCCCATTCACACAAAAGCGTGCAGGTTCCAGGTTATGAATGTATAATTCATATATAACGGGTATGTAAGGTGGTTTGGATTACCAAGCCCCAAGAGCTGTAATACAGACTCTCAGCTGTGAAAAACACTTGTGAAGCAAACCACTTATGACAGTCTCCCTCAAATGTAGTTTGATTATTTCTGACAGGAAACCAGGAGCCAGGAACCCTCAAAACTAAATCTCCCATTTAGCTGCCAGTTTAAAGATAGGTGGGTACCCTACAATTTAAATAGCCTTACAACACACAACCTGCTACATGCCCTAGGTCCTTTACAATACAGCCCTCTTAAATGCTCACAGGTTTCTAATGGGTGATTAAATAGTCAGAGTAGCTTTTACTTTTCTGGTGGCACTCAAAGAAATGATCAAAATGGATTTCAGATTAAGCTTCCACTTAAATGCATGTCTTTTTGGACAGAGTAAGACAGCTAAGGCTGTTTTACAGAAAAGGGCAGGTGAATCGTTTCTTTGTCATTCAGTCCCAGCGATGGAATTTGTCACCTCTGTTCTTAATACAAGCTGCATTTTTTGGTACATTTCCCAATTCTGTTGTTAAAATTAGAGGACATGATTAGCTACCATCTGAGCTGCATGAGCAAATGAGAAGGAAAGCTTTTAATTCTCCTATTACAGTATTCACAGACTGGCCAGCTGCACTATATTGCTGCTGCCTATTTAAGCTTAGTTAGAATGCTCTGCCTGTGCATAGAAGACCTGCCTGTTAAATATTTTCACACCAGCTGTTCCCAAAAGGTGACTAAATATTTCCTTTCATCTTTAATCTCATGCACTGTTTGTATGAAGAGCTTAGCCACTCCTTATCCTTTCCTAGAGGTGCACTGTGTTTTACCTCATCTCACAGCTCTCAAAGCTGTTTATAGTTCCTTAAAGAGAGGGGATCCTATGGGTAAAGCTGGTGCCCAATTCTAAGGGCAAATATGAGGCCTAATGTCCCGAAAAAGTACAATCAAGCCAAGCACCTCTGTGAGAAACACCTGAACTTTGAGTATCACCTTGTATTTTGCTCCCTTATGGTTGTACTTACCAGAGGGCACCGATGGATGGTAACTGATTAATGGATGCAGACTGTTTTCTATGGAATCAAGTTCATATCAATGTTCCCATCTGGGGTTACTGTCTTGGTGTGATGTTTCGCACTGCCTGAATCTCATCTCATGCTATGTCAGTCTTACCTGTAGAACTGAACTGAGTCTAATTGCCCTCTGTGGGTCAAGAAAGGAAAGAGAGAGAGTTCCAGAGGATGATTCACTTGAAATCTCTTTCAGGGAGAATTTCTGGAGCAGACAGTGCTCAAGGCATTGTTGAACTTGGGGTGGTTCATCCAGAGGTCTTAGGTTATCATAAACATTATAGGAAAGGATAATGCTAGTCCAATAGGATTTTGCTTATTTTCAGGCAAATAATCAAAAAAGAAATTACTCATCTTCAGTTCCAAGACTTGCTCATCCCCACCAGGAACAAGCCCATTATTGGGGCTCAGAGAAACCTGGTCTAGTGGAAGATGTCTCTGTCAATGGCAGGGGGTTGAGAACTTACTGACCTTTAAAATCCCTTCCAATTCAAACCATTTTGTGATTCTGTGAGCCCAGACTCAGCTGCCTGCTGGCTAGCTTTTAGATATTTTTTTTTTTTCTCATTATCTCCTCACAACTGGGGGAGAGACTTCCCTCTGATCTGTTAAAACTGCCTCAGAATTCCTCAAGGCTCTCTTAAAAATCTTAATCCATCTTGTATCCTACCCAAAGTCGTGACAGTGGCTGCTGACGTGCTTTAACTTCTCCACAGTGTGTTGGTGAAAACTGTAATGTAATTTTATTCTGTCTCCATCAGCATGTCTCTCTCTGTTGTTGTTCACTTCAAGTTAAGGAATCTCAACTATCTGAGGCCAAGATTATCCTTTTTGTTCTGCATTTGCACTGTGCCAGGTATAATGAGGTCACAGTCCATTAACAGCACTTCAGAAGTTGGAAAACTAAAGCAATTACTCATACTAATAAAAAACTTTTACCTGATTCTCTCTTTTTTTTTTTTTTGCATATCCTGCTAAAAACTGACATAAATCTGTCCTCTTAAGAACAAAAAGTCTGCTATGCTGCCTTTGATATTTCAGAAGAAAAGGGGGAATAGAAACCTATCAAACACTAACCCACCAGTGTAGTGCTTTGTTCATGGCCCTTTTTAATTGATGGAACAAACACAGGAGCCTCCAACACAGGAAACAGCATCATTCAGAATTTCATATTATTTTCACATTACATTAAAGATTTGAGTTGGGAAAGGGATAATGATGTTAATTTGTGCTTCATTTCTAGCAAATCCATTTTACCCATTTACCCCTGTTCCCCATATATCCTCAAATTGGCTTGACAACAGTTTAAAGCTTTCCAGCTTAGAGAAGAGCAATTCTGACCTGTTTGCTAAATCCTTTAATAAATATGGATTTAGTGCTAAAATATAAGATCAGGTGAAATTGCTCAGAGCTTCCTGAAAACTAGGTCAGTTCCACTGACCTTCAGTATATTAATAGAAAGTTTAATAATTAAAAATCTGCCATAACTAGGATTTTCCCATTTCAAGTTGGCTCATTTGAGGCCATTTTCAGCCTCTGACAGATTTTTTTTTCCCAGAAAAGCACTGGAGAGAGGCATTGCACAGAGCTAAAAGGCTGAGTTTGGCAAGGAGCTAAGCCTTGTTTTCACAACCTGCTTTAGAAGGTAATTTATGAGGAATATCTAGGAAAAGCAAGAAATATAAGGATATAGATGAAAAAAACCAGAAGATGCATGATCAGCATGATTTAGATAGCAGCAAAGTGCTAAAGACATTACTCATAACGAAACACATTTTGCAGTTTTATGAAACTCTCATTCCTGTGATTTGATAACTCTGTAGTTACATGAACTCCTTTGCTGTTACTGAAGAAGACATAAAGCACATTAGCTTTTAAAACCGTTCTTTGTACAAATGTTATAAGGAAAGGATCAAACCAGGGAGCAAGAAAAAACCTGAAAGAAGAGGTGTGGATTTTCTCTCACTGCCAGCAGCAGATCTGTAGCATGAAATCCTCTGAAAACCATCCTGGTTCAGTAGCGAACACGGAATGGTTGTCTAAGTTCTGTCCGTGTAATTCACTGAGGGACGTATTTTTACCTTCAGAGATCATGTCCTGAAAGCAACATCTGCATAATTTAATGCCTCTAAACACATAATCTTGTAATCTAATTTTAAAGCATACATCAAATATATAAATATTACTAACACAGAAATAATAATAATTATTTATATCTATAAATATAAACCCTGTCCTTTTATGAGCGCAATTAAACTTTTGGTACTGAGATGACTCTGCTCCACTCAAGGGCCTCAATGTGTTTGACACAGCTCAGTAGAATGAATGTAACAGAAAGGTAACAGCTATTTATTTTCTTTCCATGGATGAGGAAATCAAGATTAAAGGATGCTCTCTAGAGACTGAAAATGAATCCATCAGCTTTGCTATCACTCCTCATCAGGAAGAACGTTGACCTTCAGCAATGGCTTTGAAATGTGACTTGGACACCTGAACTTTCACCTCCTGAAAATGAAGCTCTGAGGAGTATCCTGTAATGCCTGCACTGGAGAATGCATATCCTGCATTAGAGAGTAACCTTAACCAGGACACCTGAGTTGGCCTGAATGCTGGTTCTTGCCAGCTCTGCAGGAGGACTGAGTACAGGTCTTCAATAACTGTGCAGGAGGGATAACTCTGCAATTCTGCACTTGCGGGAAAGACTGGGTATGCACAAAGGAGGTATAAAACACATCCAGAACAGAAGAAGAGAGAGTTTTCACTCTAAGTGGTTGAGCTGTATCTAGGAGAAGGGTTGGTGGAAATCTCTAATGAAAGAAAGGACCCATCTCTGGCCCTCAACTAGACACAAAAGATTAATCCCATTTAATCTTTTTTCCCAGTCTTCTCCTGGTATTTAGTTCTTTGCTGACATAAACAGCTTTGTGTTTACATGAAAGGCTTCTGCAAATCCCCTTCTAGATCTCATTTTTCTCTGGAGATCCAAATCAGGAACCAGGGTGCCTCTGAGATGCCTAATTTGGAAATGAATAAATAGTCCACAGAGCAGCTCCTCACCTGGTGCTGACCAGATCCAGGAGATGTGTCCATAACTTCCCTGGAACCCACCCTTCATCTCCAAAATGAGTAATGAAAGAGTTTGGTATAGTAATATACTTAAACTGATGTATGTCTGTCCTCCAAGACTGAGCCTCTAACTCTGCAGGCATACAGGATGGCACAATGGGATTCTTGGGAATTCTTGCCACAAACAGTAACAGGGAGAACAGGAGCACAATGTACACCATTAGCTGCACAATGTACACTGGTACAGTTGGGACGTCTTTTAAGAAAGTACTGCACTTTGAAGTGCAATTTCAGCTTGCTTCACATTTGCATAAAGGTCTTCCAGTTCCTGTTTGGAAAGTTGTAATTTTGTGCAATGAAATTCCATGAAACTGCTGTGGTGCTTTTTATTGGCTTCTAGTTTCTACAGTATTTATACTCTACTTTTATCCTTATTTAAAAGCTAAGGACTGACCATCATGTTGTGTCTAAAGCGTGCCCTCTGCAGCTGTGATTTACTTTTGTACTTGTGTCAAACATCCATTTATTTATTATTATGAACTCTACTTTAAACTTTCTCTTGTTGTTGAATAGCAGGAGATAAAATGCCAGGTATTGTCAGGCTTCAGTCTTGGAGCAGAGATTTGCTGAATAAAAATAAATATCCTAAAGTGCAGGATTGTATTTTTCTCTTTGATGCTTAATTAAATCTCTATGCTTTCTGGGATGTGTTAAAGCTTCCCAGAAAAGAAACAATTCCTAATATATTAAATGAAGTTCCTAAGAAGGATTCTTCTCTGGGCTAGTTTTAATTTCCTCTCTGTCCATAAGGAAAAGATAATTTGACAGCAAAAAAGCTCATGCTTAACTCGTGCTGTTTAGCTCATGCTTAAAAAGAATGGATTTCTTTTCCAATTCTGTACATTTTGGTTTTTTCTAAAATAAATTCAACAGATCATTTACAAATGTGTGTCCTGAAGTGATCACAGGCTAGGTTTGCTTGGGATTCCGTTACTCAGAGCTCATTCCCAATATGGATTCCTTTTTCTTCACACAACATTTTGCCAAAGAACTTAGGAATTTCATTGTTACTCATCTTCTTCAAAAGGAGACACAGAACATGTATGGAACATGCAGGGCGACATAACCAGAAGTTAGATGTGTGTCTATCCACACAAATGAGATGCAGCAGTAGCTTTTCCAGAAGGTTTTTGTTTGCTATGCTGTCCAGATGCCTCAATACTGATCTGAAAGTATCACCTTTACTGAAAAGCAGCAGAGCTCTCTCCTAAGAGCTTTCTAACTTTTGTCTGTCAACATCTTTAGAAAGTGCTCATTAGTGCAAATTGTGATGATAGTTTTTAGTGTATGAACATCTTGTAATTTGGAAAGGGGCAGAGAGAATATACTAAATCCTGTGCATCTACTTCAGACAGCTTGTTAAATCATGGATTTCTGGCCTTTAATAGACACCAATCCTCTATATGACAATCACTGGTCTTATACTGTCTTTTTCTTGCTTGGTTTTGATATTATTCTGTTTTACTGACTCACAGACTATTTTCCTTATTATCTAACCTTGGACATTCTAACTTAGAATGATACACAGAATCACAAAATGGTTTGGGTTGGAAGGGACATTAAAGACCAGCTCATTCTACTGCCTCTGTCCCACAGAAAAGGTTGCTCAAAGCTAAAGCCAGCCTGGTCTTCAACCTAGTTCAATGTCTTAAATATGATTTGATGAAGCTGAAAACATCCAATAAACCTTTGCAGGAACTCTGATTGTGATGAGCTCCAACTGGGTTGGAGTGTAAGGTCACAATCACATGACCCTATCTACCAACAACAGCATGGAACTGACTGAATGCCAGTGGAGGAGCTATGACATGGAACCTACAACCATCTTTGCTGAGCCATGAGTGGCTTTATCCAGCATAATCAAGGTAGATCATGGCACAGACCAACTGCACAAGTATCTGCCCTGCTGATATTGCAGCAGTATCCTGGTTGAAAGTAGGAATAGTCAGTAGCAGAGGTCTAGATTCAAAAATTAAGATGCTCCTCCTTTCAAAGGCAAAATCAAAGAAGCCAAACTTTGGTTATTTGAGACTTAGTGATATAAACGATAAGTTCTCAGTGATGCAAGCAAATACGCTAATTGCTCAGTCATCTCCAAAACATGATATTTTAGCTGTACTCTGTTTTAAACATGGAATTTAGTATCCTGTGGTGTTGTGAAATTTTTCGAACTAGTCACATTAACATGAGCCCCACTGACTCCAGTACAACATTGCTGGTTTGAGTCAGAAAAGTCTGCAACACAAAGCATAATTGATCGAAACAAAAAGAAATTTTGAGCTCATGGTGTGACTGCTGAAGTCACATTTGGAGATAGGGAAGAATGCTGAAATGAAACTGGCATTCCGGGAACTAGCCCTAACCATTGTAGAAAACAAATAGGGGATGGAATAGTCTTCCCACTGCCCTTTGTAGGGGTCCATAAATTTTCAGTGATTACTGCTGATACAAGAGAGAAGCTTTGCTCATCACAGAATGCCTAAGGTCAGTGAGAACCAGGGACTGCTTGTTACACCACTGGACACGCACTGTTCTCAGCCTGAGACATGACCTAATCAGAGCAAAAGCTTTGTGATCTAATGGTCAGAGACAGACTGATGATATCATTGCTGCCACTGGTTTTGGCTACGTCTGAAATGACAGCTAGAATGCAATTTTTCAGTTCCTTCCATCTTCCCTTTGCCATTGTGTCTGACCAAGACTGCATGGACTGCTGCAGAGAAGTGGTTAAAAGTAAGATCCTAAACACATCCCAGAGCTGACAGAAGTTTGATGCATCTCTGGTTGGCTAGGGAAATGTCCTAAAACAATTTCTCAGCTATCAGATTTAAAGTAGGAATCCATATTTGAAAGGTAAGTTGTATTTTCTATCTTAGTGGGAGTTCTCTCCCTCCCTTTATTATGTCTCTTTCATCTGCTGAGCACAAAGATACTTGGACTTTTGAAGAACTGGACTCGTCACAAAAATAACTGCAGTCTGTTTCAACTATTATCTTTTTTCTCCACCACATCAGGGTCTCCTTACACACATTTTTAATAAACAAAAGGAAAGGGAGTAAAAGGATATTCAAATGAAAGCCTCCCTGAATACTTTTATTTCAAAGGTTTGGGCAGATTTTAGTCTTTTATTGCATTTTTAATAAAAAGCTTAGAAGACTTTAAAGGCTAAGCTCATCTTGGCAATGGGTAGGCTAAAATCTGTACTCACGAACTCAACTACATTAAAAAATTCATGTTTTTCACAATGATAGTTCTTATCAGCACTGTTGATTCTCTAGATTTGCTAATTTCTTCACAATCTACAAAGCAGGCATCTGCCAGGCAGAGCCTGTGAGAGCCTTGTGTGTGCACTGGGCTGTACAGACTTTTCCCTTAGAGAGAAACGTTACTTCTCTCTGTATAAAAAGGGGAAGACCACAAGTTCAGAAATCAGCATGTTATGCTTCTGCAAGGCAGAGGATGAAATTCCTGCTGGTACAAAACATTTCCTGGCTTTCAACAACCATTAAAAGACCAAAATAAGGCTTTCAGGGATGAAACTGCAATTTAGGTATTGAGCCAGAACAGATTTTGATGGTATCTTCTGAAGATCAGCTTTGAACACACTGTGCTACCAAAGTTTCAACTGCCCCAGACTAATGTTTCTCACAGTTCTGCCAGGGTAGTGAGATGAACAAGTTACAAGCTGAAGGAAGAGCATTCAAGGTGACCCTTGTTTACAGCCATAGCTGTGCCTGATGAGTTCTTCTAAAGTGATGAAGATGTTTATCAATTTCAGATATTGCATCCTGAGGTGTAGTTCTCTTGTTCTTCCTCGTGTGTTTTAAAGCTAAGAAAAAGACAAATCAGCAACTTCTTAGGCATTAAAAGGGATCTTGGTCTGTAGTACGGTACAAGCATGTATTGTGTCAGAGCTGATGTTATATCCATCTTTTACAGAGACATTTTTACCCCTGAAGAAAATGACTGTTTAAAGGAAAACTTATATGAACGTTTTCTAAAGATGGATTTTTATCTTGGTGGCCTTGGGCATGGCACAAAATTAACACGAGATTTTGTTTTCAAAAGTTGACACCAGTAAGCCCAAGGAAATAAAATTTTATCACACATGTTGTGTTAGCCCTGGTGCTGTTTGAACAATGGGATATGACATTGTCTGATAAAATGTATGAGAACTGCTTCTGTGGCCGTGTGTGTGTCTGTGCACGTGCCTGTGTGCAATAGTCTCCTGCACAACTCCTGGTGAAAGAAAGACATTTCAATGTAAAGGTGCACTTACTTCATTTAACTCTTTAAAAAAGGTTCATTCTTCATGGTGTCTTTATCTATTAACTGGAATACAGAAAAGATGCCTGTTTCAAGGAACTGTACCAACTTTGTAGTAGGGAACTCTGCTGTGTGCTACCTGGAAGACTTTCACCATTGTTAATTTATACAACTGAACTGATACTAGAAATTCAGTCATTAACATTAACTGATACAGGGGCTTAAATCTAATCATTGTTTGTGAATAGCCTTCAATTGATCTTTCAGAGTAAATAGGAGCTTTTCCATTGACTGCAATTCACTGTGCAATAGTTTGCTTCCCTGCAACCAGAGAATGGATTCACACACCATGCTAGTTTTGTTTTAAATCCAACTTCTCAGCCTACTGGAAGTAAGTAGAGTCATGGAAGCTGGGTAAATACTTGGTCTTCTGCTACCCTCTGGCTACCCACACTATCTCCCCACTGTGCTTGGATGCCAGGTTTTTCTAGGAACATCTGCCATATGAAGTTCTCCACAACCCTGTAGCAAAGCTTGATAATTTGCATCTGCTTAAGGCAAATTTGTAATGCCTAAATATTTTTGTGATCATAGACCTTCTTAACAAAGTGTGTCAGTAAGTCACTGGGAAGCAGCATTTCATCCCTGCCACAGTGGGGACAAAAGGACAATCATAAAGTCAAATGCCACATCCTCAGAAAACCGTGTTAGCAGCAGAAGTGATGAGAGGAGCTGTAACAGGACCAAAGTAACAGATTTCATGAGATATGGTCATGCAGGCTCAGCCTCAGTCCCTGGCCAGGCACACTCTCTCAGTCTATTCAAAATCTGATGTAAAATACCATAACTTCTTACTTTGTTACCAAGCCCCAGCTTTCAGTTTCTAAGTCTTATCATTAAATGTACAGCCCATGATTTTAGGTCTCCACTGGCTATTTAGGACTACCACATACAAAGTATTACTCCTGTTACTGCTCTTCTCCAGTGTATTTTTAAGGGTCTGAAGTACTGCCTATATGTCAACGGTGCATAAACTGCATGAGTCATTATGAATGAGTGATGGAGAAGGAATCATTATCGGCATGCAGGTCAATCTACAACCACTGCCAACTGCTCAGAAAAAGTCATGGCACTTAAGAGACAGAGAACATAATTTCTATTGCTGCTTCGTATATTCAACTTTGCAATGATTTGAATGAATACTGTACATATGAAGATGTCAACTACCAAAGACAGAACAGCGTGAAAATCACTGATTTAAATTTGAGGAGAGTGAAGGAATCATTAATTCCTTTAATAATGTTTTTGCATCCAAGCCTAATACTGTTTTGATGGGCCTGAGATTAAACTGATGCATCTGTGAGATCCCTCTGGTAAATGATGCATTCCTCCAGTGCAGATGACATGACTCACCTATTCATTTTACTGCAGTCAGCACACATGTCTTACGGTATGTGGTGTGCTGCCTCTTGATTAGCCAGAAATAGCTGGCCCAGTTTAAATAGGTCAGGATTGAGACTATATCACACAGGAAGCTCTGTTTCACACTGCAGCACAGGCCATTTTCCTCTTCCCACTACACTCAGACAACAGGAGGTTAAGAGACCTGCTCCATAATGGCTTCTTTAGTTGCCAGATAGGGCTCATAAGAGGTGAAGGCAGATAGCCCCTCAAAAGCCTGGGACCTGTGAGAGCAGACTGGAGGAACAGGGTTAGGATCAGTGGTTCCTTAGTTGTTTTTCTTGTACCAAGCATTGCCTTGGACTTTTTAGCGGAACTGTGTTACAAAGGACTTTTTGAATTTGTTTGTGCAACAGTACTAAGATGCAAAAGGAAAGTGATTTAATTATCTCATGGAGAAATCAAAATGCCACTTTTATTGCTCAGTACAAGTTATCTCCAGAGTTATTTCTGTACCTTTCTCTAAGATACTCTTTCTAGTATTTGGGAGTTGGCAAAAAACCTAGTGTATATTGAGGGAAGAGTGATCCTACAAAACTGTCCCTTGCACTAAAGGGTGGAATATGTTTGAGAAGCATTTTCCCTGAGTGACAATTCTGAAGTAGTACGGCAGCAGCCCTGTCTCAGCATTGTTTGGCAGAGGGCAGATACAGAAAGCACAAAACCCCCCAAATATGTCACTACCTCCTACAATGCAGTTCAGAATGGGAATTTCTCACAAGAGATTAAACTGGCACAGCTTGTCTAAGAGGCTAAGGGGAATGAAAAAAGATAATATAAAGAAGAAACAGAAATCTCTGTAATATTGTTTTGTGAAAAGTGACGGGTTTACCCAGTAACGTGTTCCCTAAGATTACCAATGAAGGCAAGTAAAATCTACCTATTTAGCTGAAAGATGCAGTTTAAGGTTCAAAGAGGATCTAGTTTTACTTTCTACATATGACAATCCACATACATCAGCTACTGCTTCCATATTGCTTGATAACCTAAATGAATACAGCATACAGCACTGCAGACAGGTACCACTCTTAACTGCAAGGTGGTAAGAGCTGGAAAATCCACTGTGCCTGCTCATATTCTGGGTTTTCAGATAATTATGTTGTTTCCAGGGTATGCCTCTCCATGGGGTTTACGAAAATTGTGCCCACAAATCCATGTGGGCACAGTTCTACAGATTTTACTGGGACTGAACACAGTCCTAACTGCTTTGCTGAGCTGAGGGTGAGTCTGCAAGTAGTTAGTTCTTTCCTTTGGTAATTCTTCTGTCCTGTTTGGTCCTGTTTTATAGGACAATAAAAATCTGTCCCTTTTAGATCCATCTCAGAACCTCCACCCCAGTGGGCTGGCCAGTGTGTTATTACATGCAATTGCATGCCTGCTCACTCTATTTTAATGATGCAAGAAAAGTGCCACATATCCCGTGAGTAAATCTGTCTTTCAAATCAAGTCATCAATTCAGTGGAAAGGTCTGGGCTAGAAATGGAAGTTTACAAATCACCTCAGCTGTGATTTTAGCTGTGAGGCACAATAACATGAACGTTACAAGCAGCTCAGTGAGGAAAAAGGTCTTCGAATGATGCTCAAGTTTGTCTCAAATAACTTCATGCTGCCAAAGAAAGTTTGCACTAGATGGATTTATAAAAGCAGTACAAGGAAAGCTTATAAATCATCTGTACATGACCCTGCAGCTTAACAATGGGAAAGTGAATTCTGCTTGCTCACAGAAATAAACATTTTTCCAAATCCATCCCTGCAATCCCCAGAACTCTGTACAAACACAGAACAACGACTTAATTGTGAACTATGCTACAAACTACAAATACATGACTACCTTTCCCCTTATGGTGGTTTTAAAAATAAACCACAGAGTGTGGAATTGAAGATGTTTACATGGGGAAAGGAAAAGCCTGGCACCAAATTTATCTTCCCTTCAATGCATGATAGCTTCCCTACCTACATCTGCAAAAGTTTTGATCAACCTGTTTTCAGCCCCAGGCAAGTGGAGTAGGGCTCCTCTTCTACTTATTCTTTAGTCCAGTCAATTTTACTTTATGACAAGCTCCTAATATCCAGGCTAAATGATGATTCTCAAAAGGGTTTTCTTATTGACTAGATTATTCAGTTTGCCTCATCCTTGGAAATTACTCTCTTAAAATACTTGCAAACAGTTAACCTGATTTTCTTTACTCATGATAGCAATTCCTCAGTGAAAATGTTGTTTACATAATTTTTGTGCTATATCCACGCTCTTAATAGCATTTTTTTTGGGTTGCTTTGCTGAAAATTCCTTTCATTTCACTGCCTATACTGAGATGTCCTGGATTTCTGGCCTAGTTCCACTCCAGTTGTGTAACGTATAGAAACTGTTATTGCTGGGGTCTCTTTTTTTGTGAGCACACTATACAGGACAAAAAAGCCAAAGAGTACTGATGCTCCATAGGTTCTGACTATTTAATGTATTCCATTATTTCTCAGTGTGGCCTCTAAGAGCTAACTGCATTTGGAAGAAAAGAGCCCTGAACAGATTTTCTTTAGCCTTCAATTCACATACCTGATGCAGATTTTGAACAAGATGCCTATTCAGAGGAGGAATGAAGGTCGCTGCTCCAAACCTCTGCACAAAACTGCCCACAACAATGTCTTTTTGGTGGCTGCTTGTACTAATAAATACTTTCACTGACTAAACTTATTTTTTAGTTGGTAGAAGATGGTCTTTTAATATGAACCTCATGAGGCACTCATCATCCTCTAGCCTAGAAAAGCACAAGCTTTGAATTCAGAAGGGAAAGGAAATCTGACAGATTACCAAATCCTTCCTTCTTGTTTACAGCCACTTAAGATTACTTAGTCATCTCCTAAAAATCAAAACAGACCCTTTAGTGGCTACTGGAGTTCATCAAGAACTATCACCAGAACAAGAAGTTATATTAGACCATCAATTACATTTACAGCCATATAATGAACAATAGCAAGCCTAGGTGGCTTTAATGGAGTTATTTATGGTGTTACCCTATGCTCAGCAGTGGTAGCAGAATAATTTATGTAGCTGAGCTATGGGATTTCTCCTTCTGGTCATGCCCTACATGTGCTTCACTGGAATACATCTGTAGCACTTTTTTTGCAGATCTAAGTCTGAGTATTTCACAAAGTTTAATGAAAAACCAACAGTACACGTCAGCGCTGACGTTACCGATTGAGCAGTCGTGGCCAGTCCAGTTGGGGTCACAGCTGCAGAGTCCAGTATCGGGGAGGAAGGTCCCGTGACCAGAGCACTGATCCAGACACGTGGCTCTTGGGGTCTCACAGTTTGCTCCTCCCCAGCCAACCGAACAGTGACACTCTCCTCGGACGCACACGCCTCGTCCCGAGCAGGTAGGATCCATGCAGTCAACTGTGAGAATGAAGAGGAAGCAGACAGAGAAAGCAAATGGGAATTTCAGGAAAAAAAAGTAATCAGACTGCTGTCTACAGGAACATATTTACACAGTATCTCAAGGTTTCAACCGAAAAGCCCTGCTGTGAATAAAACAGATGCTTCATGCAAGAAGTCAGTGACCTTAAAAGGCAGTGAGATCCAAAACACCTACGTGAAAAACAGAGAAAAATCTAGTGATGAAATCCATTCTTTTATGCAGGTCTGCACTAATACGTGATCTTTCTGGAAGGAACAGGCTAATATCAATTAAGAATAGAATAACAATAATATTCTATCATACACATATGTATTGTAATAACTTATTCTATTAGAATAACCTAAATTACTATTAGTAATGAATTTGAAGCTGAGCCCTAGTTTTCTGAGAGAGAATTTTGCATAAAGGCTCTGCAGAAGCTGACATTCTTATTCAGCAAAATCCATGCTTAAATTGAAGAATGTGCTTATATCTATACAGGTTTCATGGAGACTTAAAAGAAATTTCACATTGAAATATATCCATAGACACTTTTTCTGGAATGAGGATTAAAACAATATCATGTCTTTTTTTTATAATGGTATTCTTCTGGTTTTATTTTTGATCAATTAATATTCTTTTTTAAATGTTTGAGGTTTACTTCAACTCCTCAAAGAGACACTTTCCTAACAAGATCAGAGACCATTTAGTTAGGGGTATAGTAATGTACACCAAAAGACCAAATGTACTCCCTCCCTGATTCCTGAGTTGTGTTTTGTAGGCAGCTGCTCTGCCCACAGGGGAATTTCACCCAGCAATCAAAAAATATGAAATGCACCAGACACCCTCCCAGAAAAACCGACTGGAGGAGTCGATCGTCTATTTATAGATAAAAGCTGATAGGACAGCCGAGAGAAATTCTTGCTATCTCTTGAAATGGTGTGTGGCAGTTCCCTGGGGATTGGTGACAAGTGTCAGTCTGGCTAAGAAGCACGGCAAAACTGTCCAGCTTCTGGCTCTGATACAGCAGAGCAGGACATGGCCACCGCACACACGGCACGTTTGTGGTTCAGCTTTTACCCCTGGAAAAGCTAGTAAGAATTCCACTGACCTGTTTAAGATCCAGAAACCTTAAAAGGAAACACAACAGCTGCTCTGATAATTCCCTGGATTCTCAAACCCTTCTCAGTCTGACAAGTAATGGCTCAGTTATTACTGTCCCAAGGCATGAGAGAGAATTTTCTTTTTTGTTTGATTCCTGGAGCTCTGCTCATAGCTGGAACAATTCTCAAAATTTTTAAGAGGCTGGAAAGGATGAGTCCATAAATCTCCTTCACTGTTAGCGAGCTGGGAGCAAGGATGCCAATTTTAGCATGAGACCCTTGAAGCCCTGGCCCTGTTCTTTCTCAGCAGTAATAAGTATGAAAAGGACTAAGGGATGGAGTAGCAGGCTCGTCCGTTCTCAGCAGATGTTTCAAACATAGAGAACAAAGATCACAGGCTAACTGACAAGAGGCTACCTCCAGGCAATTAATCATCCCCTCTGAAGGTCAACTGGGAAAAAGGTGAGTTTTACAGGGGCCTCCATCACAGGAGGCAGACAATCTGCTATCTCAGCTCTAACACAGACGATTATAGGAGGGGAATGTGCATGTCAGAACCCCCCATTTATCATAATCCCAAGGCCATTTTTCATGTTGAAATGAGCCCTTTCAGAAAATGTCACACACAATGGCTACTTTAATCTCAGGCTCACTACCTCTATCTCTTTAGGCTTTCTGCACCATCGGAAGGCCCTGGGACAGGATTACAGGCTTCTGCTTTCTTCTTAATCAATTGCTTAGTGGATTTGGAGTACAATGGTATATTTTTAGGGAGTTCTGCTTGACAAATTTAGCTACTCAGCTCTGGGAGAAACAGAGATGGGGAGCTGGGCATGAGGGCAGAGCAGACAAGATCTAGTATACCTGGAAAATAATAATAAAAAAAGCATATGTCTGGGTTGTTGGTTGGTTGTCCCAAATGGTCAAATTCTTGGTTGGAAAATGCTCTGTTTACAGTTTAGCCTTGTGCAGAATCTTTGCCAGGGAGATAAATCATGCAGCAAGCAAGGTTAGTGCCTCCTTTTCCCCAATATGCTTCATGCTTCATTGGTCACACAAGTTATTAGGCTTATTCAGTGCCCAAAGAGTAACTTCTCATATTTCACTGCTTAATTTTGCTACCCTCCCTGCAATGTCTCGCTGGCTTAGGCCATGCCTTATAAAATATGGGCCAATAAACTAAGGAAGGAGAAAAGAAAAACTTGTGTAGGATTGTTGGCTGATGTTCTATAAACATTGCTGAACTTCTATGGGGGAAAAAGAAAAGGCAGAAGAAACTCTGGAATGAAAACCCATTATAAACATGGACCAAGCAGTGAAGCTACGACAACTGAGAAATAATAAAAAGTAACCAAGACCAGATGGCTCTTCTTAGAAGCGAAATTAAAGAGTAAAAGCAATTTTAAAAAATAGTATAAATCAACTTTTTTACTAAATCTAAATATGTATATATATATTCTCAAGATTTCCCACATGGCATATTTCTGAGTTGCTTCCCCCCCTCACAACAGAATACAAATTATGCCTTGAATATCAAAAACATGCATGCTTGGAAAAACACTAAACAGCCCATAAGAAAAGTCATGTTCTCTTTGTTCTTCCTCCTTTTTCAAGTTTTGACCTAGTGGGACTGACACTGTCCCCTGCTACAGTGGGGGATAACATAAAATAACTGAGCAGTGCCTGGCTTTTCTGCTTTAAACGTGACCAGGGAAATAAAGGTTCCTGTTAGAAAAAGGTCAAATCTCACTCTGATTTACACACATTAAACACTTCTGGCTGGAGGCAAAATCAGGATCTTTTCATTTCTGTTTATCCTGTAAAGATATGATCTAGTAAATAGGAGGTCTACAGAGATGCTTTAAAGATACTTCAGTAGTCACAATCTTTGGGTTTTGCATGCCCCACAGCTTCACTGAATTGTGCTTTAAGCCAAAATGAGGCTTTCTCAAGAGATGCCTTATTGTTATAAGAGCTGATACTGTCTTCATCTCTAACATTTACTGAAGCCACGCTCATCTGAGATGTCCCACTCCAATACGTTTAACACATCAAAAGAATTGCTAGATGAGATGCCATCTGAATGTCTGAATCCAATTCAGCCTATTTTCATTGCCTATAAAATAAAGCCATTTCAGATAAATCTTTATCCTGCATACATGAAGACAACCATAAATTAATTCAAGCCATTCTCATTCTTAAATGTATCAAATGATGTCTTTAATCTATCAAGTGGTGAAGAGGCCCTTACATATGTACTCCTAGAAGTGCAATTTAAGAATAATTATTTGTCACGTCACCAGCACAAAATTCTGAGAATAGTTTTCAAAAGTTTTGAGCATTATTCTTTAAATAATACACTTTTGGATATATTTTTATACTCTCTGAATGATTTATACACTTGCAAAACTGTCCACTTTTTCATTAACAGTAAGAAGCAGTCATGGACTCAGGAAGATAAAGGTTTATGTTGGCAGGTGAGTTCCTACACTCAAAAAAAGATTAAAGATAAGTACTAAAAGCAGCCATAAATCTAAATGTAAATGAACGATGTTTGGGGGCTAATGCAAGAAAAAAGCTGTGGAAGAGCCATTAAAATAATATCTGACTTTGAAGAAGAATTTAATTCAAGTCCCGAGCATTTCTAAGCTTTTAAAGCTGACAAGGATCAGGGACTCTCTCTCACACGCCACCATTTTGTGTATGTAAGCAACTGAAATTGCTTGGCATAGCGCAGCAGAGAAGAAAGCACTGTAAAAGTAATTATATGTTTAGATGTGTAAATGGAAACGATGCTTTAACAAGAACATTTGAACGTATGATTAGATGTTCTGGTCTTTCAACTAGATACTTCTATCTGAAGCATTTGATTCATCCAATTATTGAACAAGTATGATAGCTAACGAGAAGTTATGACAACATATCATTTTTATGTTGTATCCATCTATTGTATCTCCAAGGTGCCTATTACTGTTCTGTTTAAGTGCCAGTGCGATTCTGAACTGCCTCCATCCATATAATTACAGAACAACAATCAAAGCAAAAGGCTAATTGAATGCATCTTGCAGATACCTTCTTCGCAGCTCTCGCCTTTGTACCCCGGGTTGCAGATACAGGTGCCCATGATGCACGTGCCGTGGTTATTGCAGGAGACATCAATGCACTGGTTGGTCGGGACGTCACACTCCGCTCCCTTCCAGCCACTGTGGCACAAGCACCTTCCTTTCATGTACTGCCCATTTCCACTGCACAGCACTGGGCAGGACGCTACGGACAGACAACGAAAACCACATTAAAACAAATGGAAAATCACTTCAAAAAGGAGCACAAGATTCCAGCATGTGATTTACATTCTTTAGACACAGTCTTCACCGGGGTGTGTTGCTGTTTGTTTTGCCAAAACCAAATCTTTTACATGGATGATACCCAGCTTGTTAACTGTATTCTCCAGTGAGTGTTTAAAACAAACAAAATGAGCCCTTATGTTAGACTATCTTCTTGCTTTGTGTCTCTGATACTTTCTTTCTAAACAAACTCATAGTTTTCTGGTATTCTGATTTCACAATGTACAGTGCCTTCTTTCAGCAGAATCACTGACCTTAGACTGCTTATCACCATCCCTGACCTGCTGCCAGACTTTCCTTGACACTGCCTCTGCTGTGGACCTCAGTGGCACACAGATCACTCCCTTGTTTTTTTTCTGGGTTAATTCCCAGCTTTATGGGTTTCAGTTGCTTTGTTCAGAGCCCAAAATGCCACATTGAGGCTATTTCCCTGATTTAGCTCATGTCACACCATCAGCTACCAACTTTCTTCCCTGAAAGGGTTGTCAAGCACTGGAACAGGCTGCCCAGGGAAGTGACTCAGTCACCATCCTTTGTGGAATTTAAAAGATATGTGGATGTGGTATATAGGAATATGGCTTAGTGGTGGACTTGGCAGTGCTGGCTAAATAGCTGAACTTGATGAAAAGAGTTTTAGAGGTCTTTTCCAACTTTAATGATTCTGTAGTTCTAACCAAATGTCCAGCCCCCATTTTTGGTTATCACCTCTGCTGGACTTAATTCATCACCAGCCACAACAGAAAATTTGCCTCTACTGTTTCCAAGCTCCCTGTAATAAAAGCTGTGTAAATCTGTCCTCTGAAATTTGTATCATTTATAAAGGATTCAGAAAAGGATTTTTCCTTGTCCTTGTTTTTAACTGTGCTTGTCAGCAGAGTCAGCTGACTCTCAAGATCACAGAGATACAGGATTTCTTCCCTATGATAAAGGGAAGAAGAGGAAGATGACAAGCTCAAGCTGTGGCATGACGGATCCCAGGATTAAGCATTTTCAGAGCTAAATTTGGAAACTGACAGGCAGAGTTGGATGGGATGAACTGATGGATACAGAACAGGTTCCCCAAGGAAAAAGAGGGCACCAAGGACCAAACCTCAACCTCCATGACAGGAGCTTTTTGTAATCACTGCTCTCCAAGCATTCTCTAGCTCCTTTCAGATGATGCCTTCTCCTTATTCCATTCTTCACACCAGCCGCATTATGTTCCTTTTGTCCTCTGCTCTTATTTTCCCAAAGAAGATGCTGATTTTAGTCCCTCAGAAACAATAACCTTTTCCTGTTCACTCTACCTGGAAACATCTTGCTTAAGTCCTGTTCTCTTTCATTCCATTTTGCTGAAACTCAGTTGCAAGGATATAAATTTCAACACAGACTTCTCTTGTTCACTGTTGCACATCAGCCTTAGGTGAGAGCAGCTGGCCTTCTCATCCGCCCTCGGAAAGGCAATTTATGAACAATTTTATGCAGGACAAATGTGAAATGAATATTCCATTCTGCTGCTTAATTCAACTGCATTAGGCATGTGATGAATCCTCTTTTGCTTTGTTCCTGACTTTGATTATGTGTGGAAAGGGGTATTGCATGCTTAAGGAAAGCTTTCCTGTCCTTCTCTTCCCATCTTTTCAGACAGTAATCTCACAATGCGCATCATGAGTTCTTTCCACGTGTCCTTGTTGTCAACTCAGTTTGAGTGTTCCAGGACTACAGCAGCCTCAATAAAATACAAAGCATTGCCAACTCTGACTGTTAAACCAGTTTGATATGCAGTGAACTATATTTGCCTGACCAAGATAAAAGAGGTTTAGGAAGGAAAGGAATTTGGCAGCTGTTATTATTAAGGAGCACTCTGTTCACTTGAAAGGAAACACATCGCAGTGGTGCATTGCAAGTACATCATTTGCAAGATGGTATCTACCTATACAATATGAGACCTAAATTGTTTAAGATACACCATGTTGTGTGCATGGTTCACAGCACACTCCCTCTATAATTTCACTTTTCAGCTAAGTGATGGAATTTTCTGCCCCTCCCATCTCAAGTTTCAATGCTCAGCAATGGACCTTGTTCTTTCAAGGCACTGGCAGGGGATAGTCTGCAGTTCTTTTCAACAAGAACAAAGAATATCTGCCTTTAACCAGAGAGAGGTTGCTGAGAAAGGCTTCCATGTTTCCTGACAAGACAGCTGATCACTCAGTAAAAGATCAGATAATTACTGGCCATCCGCAGTGAGGCTGACACTCCACAGAGCCTTCTGTGGAGAACACCTTCACATCACCTGGAAAGCCCAGCTACAAATGTCAAGACAATGGCGAGAACAAGACCTCCTCTTTAGCATGCAATAATGAATAAAGACAAAAGAGATTACTGAATTTTTTCTCCTGTTACTTGTGCAACTTTTCTCCACATATAAAGATATATAATTATTTTTTGATCCTTCAGATTCCAACAATGTCTATGATGGCAAAATTATAGTAATTCTCTAGTGTGGTTATGACAGCAGCAACCCAAATGCACACTGTTTCTTGCAAAGTTGAGCATCAGAGAGTAAGATCATTTGTTTGTTTGCTTACTTTATACAGAACTTGATAACACCATCTCCCATGCCAAAGAAAACCTTCAAAAAGCCTACAGAATACACCTCTGGTGACTTGCTCTCACTTCTTTCGTTTAAAATAATTGGTTAATAATACATTAATAATTAACCATGACTAAAAAGAGAAAGGCTTTTTGCTCCAGTTTCCCATTCATTTGGATGGTGAATTACAAGGTTGAATTGAAACAAAGGAACACCCAGGAAATCCATGGAATTCATGGGAGCAGGAACCTGCTTATGTAAGGATTCCTGGTCTATACAGGGATTGTGAAGGGCTGCAGATGGATACTGTAACAGCCTTACACATGCTGCTCTTTGAGGGATTTGTAAGTCAAAAGAAGAATCTTGAATGCCCCTAAAAACCAACAGTGTCACTGCTAGGATTCTTGGATCTCATCTTCATGGCAACATAATCATTTAACACACCCAGTGAGTAGAAATGCATAAATACATATTTATTTATTATTGCCTCCAGGAAAGGCAGAGTGCAACCTGTGATGTTAACCCAGATGATTCTGAACAAAAAGACAGTTGAATAAAAGGTGTTCATAGTAGCTAGAGCATGTGATCTGGTCAAATAGGAGAGACTCACATGGGCTCCACTAGCCCAGGAGGGGAGGTGAGCTCCTCTGAAAGGGGATGCAGAACAAGAGCTTAAGTATTCTGACTCACAGGGAAGAAAGTTCTTCTCCACAGGCTCTACAGGGAGCCTTGAGGGGAACAAGCCCTGAACTTCTGCCCCTACTGAAAGTTAGGAGGTGTGAGCTGGAATATGCTACGGGACACGGGAAAAAACTGCTTTTGTCTCCAGCTCCAGGGATTTGAAAAGGAGCTTGGAAATGCAAACCAAGTGTAAGGAAATGCAAACCAAGTGTAACCTGAGTCAGCAAGAAGTTTGACATAACAGCTCTCAGGGACACAGCTTGCCACATCCATCTTACTGGGCTGTGAACTCTGGAACCCCGGCGGGTTCAGCGCAGCCTCGCTGCCTCGGCAGGGAGCTCCCGCCGGCCCTGGGGGTGCGCGCCTCCTTATCTCTGTCTCCTGGCTCGCTGCTGGGATCTGACCCAGCCCAGCTGCAGGGGGAGAGGGCCGGGGTTGGACAGAGTTTAGCTCTCTCTCGGGAAGGCGCCAGCCTGCTTTCCAAAGCTGCGATGAGCTGGGGTGAAGGCCTGACCTGCTCACCGAAGCTCCTTGGGTGGGCACTAACGTTTTATGCTACCTCCCTCCCCAGATTTATAAATCTGTACTTAGTTTGTTGGACTGCTTGAGCCAAAAAAGGCCTTGAAAAGGCTGATGCACAGTATCCTGTCATTTCCCACATGCAAGGTTTTGATATCTTGGTTTGAAATGTGTTCTTACTAAAAGTATTTCAGTTTCTTTTTTAAACGTTTAAATAACCCAAAGAATTCAAGCCAAAGAAAACCCTTCCAAAGCCATTATTAAAAATACTTATCACTTGAGCAGAAAAATGTATTATACTTTTTAGTAGGGTAAGTCTCCTTCCCAGTCCTTCCAGTGTTTTTACTTTTGGCCAGAGTAACCAGTTGTTCCTGCCTTTATTCCACTCCTAGCCTTACTCCAACCCTGCCCTATTCTCCACAGCCAGGCTCAGGCAGACTTGCAGAGTACGTTTTGTATAATCAGTATCTCAAAAGAAAGTATCATTGTAGTGTCATGCCACACTAAGAAAAGTGCTCTGCTAAACAAACCATAATGCCACATTTGTAAGTCATGTTTTCTAGAGTCACCAATGTGACACTGCCTGTCCACAAGCAGCCCAGGGGGTTGTGTTGTTGCTAAGGGCACAGCAGTCACAACGAGTACAGAATCATAGCGTCATTAAGGTTGGAAATGTCCTCCAAGATCGAGTCCAGCTCCTAGCCCAGCACTGCCACCCCATCACTAAACCATGTTCCTAAATGCCACACCTACACTCCCAGAGATGGCGCTTCCCTGAGCAGCCGGACAAACCCTTCGCTGAAGAAGGTTTTCCAATAGCCAATCTAGACCTCCCCTGGCACAACTGGAGGATATTTCCTCTTGTTCAATTGCTTATTATTTGGGAGAGGAGACTGATCCCCACCTCCTTTCAGGCAGTTGTAGAGATCAGTAAGATGCCTCCTGAGTCTCCTTTTCTTCAGGGAAAACACCAGTGGATCCCTCAGCTGCTGAGCAAAATTTTAGCAAATTTGTAGCAAACAAATTCAAGATCAACTTGTTCCCATTCTACTGCAGCATTCCCACACTGGGTGAAGAGTACTTTGTGAAAGGCATCACTATGAATATGATTTCCAGAAGAAAAATGTTAACTGAATGGGAGAGGGGAACAGGTAATCAAAATTAAAATAAATTCCTACCTCTGCCGCAGTCAGGGCCCAGAAAGCCAAGGAAGCAATGGCAAGTCCCAGACACACAGTCTCCATTCCCATAGCAATTACTGGGACAGTTATCCACTGATTCTGAAAAACAAAAGAGAATTCAGACAGTTCTTTAGGCAAGAAAACATCTCTGAGTTTAGGAGGGCTCTGGACAGGGAGGACAGCTGAAACTTCAAAGCAATTGCTGCACTCAAAGCATTAGTGTGAGCTGCACGAAACCCTGCTCATACATTTACCTCAGTGGATGGTTCAACTGTGATTAAATTCTGTGATTAAATATGAGCTGCTCAGCACCCACCAGGTTTGGCATTCTCTCAGCACCTGAAAACTTCCAAATGTCTTTTTTTCCTGTATATTTTTATGACCATTTTTCCTCTTTGCCAGGGAGGCAATACACACCATTCTCATGGCAGAAAGTGCACTTTTTGTCCAGTTTTGTTGACTTGATTAAGTGACTTTGAGGCATTTATTTGTGCCAAAAATAGCTGAGTGATGATAGATATGTTCTGCTATGACCTTACTGAACACAGACCCTTGGTTCATCCTATCTGCCTGTTCAAGACATACTTCTAACCAAATTTCTTCTTATTTGCGCTGCAATATTATATTGAATATAATACTTTATACATTATATAACTTATATCTTTAACAGCTCAAAGTAGTGGGGCTAATACTCTATTTGGTGGAACAGGAATGGTCTATTACACGTTTTCTTCTGTTTCTAGTTATCATCTTAAATTCCCTGACTTTGGCAAAAAAACACCAGCTATTAATTTTTCAGGGGAAGTTAACAGGTAAGCAAAATGTAATCTAGCACTCTGTTTTGAGGAGAGTTCAGAATATTGGGGCTAAAACATGTCTTTCATAAAAGAACAATACAAGCTGGTAAACACATCCAAAAGAGAATGAAAATAATCTTATTTTCTTACACTAAACTGTGAATGAAGACTGAATAAATGTGAGTGGGCTTTGAAAGACATTGTAATAAATACCATGGTTCGTTCTGCAGTGCTATTTCACATTTTCTCTGGGAGGGAGATGCCTATCAGGTGAAAACTGGATTTGGTTATACAGCAGGGACACTGGTGGTGCACATGGAGTGGGGTGAATATCTCAGCCCTGTGAATAATGACTGCATTTGCACAGATGTACTTCACGAGACCTTGTGGGAGCAAGGTTATTTGTAAACTCCCAATCAGTGCAAGTGAAGAGAACCAGCGGCAGCAGAGATGTGCAGATTGGTTTCTAATCACAAGTGAAAGGACGCCGGTTTCTGGATGGGTGTTTGCCAAAGAGCAGAGGTTTCTGAAGGACATTTTAAAGGCTGTGGTGTAATTTAATCATTCATAAAGGACAACAGCAATTTTAAATAATGGAACCGGTTCAAAGCATTTATGTTTTAAGTCCTAGCTTCAGACATCTCATAAGCAGACAGCTCCACACAGCAAGAAAGGTACAAGGAAGTGCTGTCAGTTCTCTAACACTCAGTAGTTAAGCAGGTATTCACTTGATGGTGTATGGAAATACAGTCACAACAGGCAGTCAACCCTTTAGGCTTGAGCTGCCATCCTTATTCCAATCAAAGAGCAGCCAAGCCTCCTAGAATAAAGAAATAACGATTCAGGCCTTGTGCATTTATACTGATATTTAGGAATATCACCTCTCACTTCATAGCAGGTATAAACACAAATCTATCCTGTAAATGGAACCATAATAGTAGCCCATGTGTATACAATCTTCAGAACTTTGACATGGGTTAATGTCACTGCTGAAAACAAAAATGACTTCACTTTATGCCTTTTTTTTGTGTATGCTTGTTTTACAATACTTACATTTTTCTTTTCTTTAAGAAACATACACAGATATTTAGAAAAAAGAAGTTATTTATGTACATAGTTACACATATGAAGAACATACAGAGAGAGGGTGAGTTCTGTGAAACAAGATAATCAGACAGGCAAGGAGATTTAACTGCTCCTGTTGCTGAAAGGGTCACAGTCCTTTTCCTCTAATCTTCTCATCCTAAGAACAACTCTAAGCTCCCTCTTCCTGTGCTGGTTCTGGCACTTGTCAGAGTCTCCAATGAGGTGGTTAAGCTCAAAAGGTGGCAAAAAAAATGAAAGTAGCAGAAAAAAAAACCCCTAGAGTATTTTTTTCTCTGCTGTCTGAAAACGGTGAGGCAAAGGGCTGTGCTATTCAGCATCAGTGCAGTTGTCCCGTGACACCTCACCACCCCAGTGCCACACTGGGTCAGGGGCTGCCAGGTGGAGCAACACTGCATGGATGTAACACGTGTGACCTTGGAAGTCAAGGGGAATACCTCAGGACAGACTCCCAGCATTAACACTACCTTCAGAACACTAACAACTATTTCTAAAAGCTTTTTCCCAGGTTTTTGCCTTAATGGACTAAACTGAGATCTTGAAAAGAAGTAAATATCCATATAGCTTTCTTGGTATATTTTTGTAATACAATATTTAAGCAAAACAGTAAAAAGACCCACAGAAACATCTAGGAAGTATCTAAAAAATAGCATAATGTCAAGCATGGCAACTGTTCCGAAGTGTGACAATGCACCACATCAGCTAAATGGTAATCTTTGTTACTAGAAACAATATTTTGCAGTTACAGTGGGTTCAGCTGGTGTGTCTGTGATGCCCAAGACAAGATGGGCAAGACTCTGCACACCAATTCGATGTCCACTGCAGATTAAGGTGAATTATTTTATCTACTACAATGACTATGTATAAAGGGATTTAGAAGTTCAGAGTGACCACAGAAATGGAGCAGACCTGTGCTTAGGTAACCAACCTTTCCAGGATCTCTGGGTGAATCCATATAAGAACTTTACTCTGGTGGTGCATCCTTTCTTCTTCTGAGTAGTTCAGCATAGACACCTATAACTGGTCAGATCCCTGCTAACAGTGACTGACACTAACACATTAAAAAAATATTCACATCTATTCTCTGGCTCATATGCAGATCTGGCATTTCTCATTGTAAAGCTGCAGTGATATGCACACATATCATTTCATCTATCACTCTCTCCTCAGCCTTCTCTTTCCCAGATACTTTGCAAGTGTGGCCAAAGTGCTTCATGCATACAGTGGCTAACTCAAAAGGAATTAAAAAACAGGCAGATGAAACCCATTTTACCTTCTTCACTGAAGCACTTCAGTAGCTCTTATTTGTGGCCTGAATACCCTCTACTATTAATAGATAGGCCCTTAAAAATCCTTTCATCCCATTTCACCGCTTTTTCTGCTGTCCCTTGTTTTTCTAATATAGCCAAAAGTAACATTTTTAATGTATTCTCATTTTACACTACCTCTATTTGCCTGGAACAACCTGCCTGATAGAGATGAGATGAAGTGAAAAGAAACTCTATTCCCCCTGTGACTTGTGCCACTTGCTGTTTTTTAGCAGTTAAAGATGCAAACTTTCCTGGTGATTCAGGGCAATTAAGGTCTTCACACACTCCCAAAAGTTCTTCACTACTGAGAATCAATTCTGAAAAGCAATGAAGGTTCATGCAGTGCATCTTTTTCTCAAAGCTACTCCCAAACAACTCCAAAGTATTTCCATAGAGGAAGTGTTAAATGAACACACCTTTTTTCCTCAGAAACTCCGGAGCTAATGAGCACAAACAAGGCTGAGACTGAAGCTTGTGAACAGCACGTCTGCAAGCTGTGTGTGCAACACTGAGCATACTCCTATTTACATTCTTAGGCAGAATCAACCTGGATTTTTTTTTTTTTTTACTTTGAAGATTGCAGGCATTAGCAAGTTATACTCATTCAAACCTTCTCATAAAAACCTCTGTTTCCATCCTAGGACTGAATTTTGTTTCAGTGGTTACAGGCTGCCAGTTGGGCACCTCAGACAATTTTCTGGCCCTTCTGGTATGTGTAAGTGCACATATACTCATGCACACTGCTCTAACACCTACATTTCAAGCTAAACAGGAGAAGGCAGGTGACTTGGCATCAAAAATTAGGGAGTTGTGATGGGAGAAACCTTGAAAGAATGAAGAATCAGACATTTTCAGAAGGTAGGGCTTAGCCAAATTATTATCATATGGGATAGAAGGGACACAGCTTTAACATTCAGGGAGACCCTAAGTCAGTGGCACAAAGCAGCTGTTTTTCTTTGGAGTATGTTCACAGTCAGCATTGCTACAGAGGTGACACACTATCAGCCAATAAGTAAAAACAGGCCACTGTAGTTATGGCTGGCTTCTAGTCTCCGTTATATAGCTTATTCTGTAAGCTGTTCACATAATTATAGGAGTATTTTCCAATATATACAAAATTCCATATGGTGTTTTATGAATAGTACCATGGGAACTCCTTGAGAGAATCATGACAATGTTTTTGTTTTGTTTCATTTAATTGTTAAAGTTCACTGTGAGACCATGAACAATTCTTTTTTAGAAAGAGATATATATGTTCTCTGTTTCCAGTCTGATTCCCACAGTTTTCTCTTGGCTTCCAAATCCCCAAAGAGATCTGACTGACACCGGCCGGTAAGGGCAGAGATTAATGACTGCAGAGCAGGCCAATGGATGATGCATGATGCCTTCATCAGAGAACACTGAAAACATGGCTTCCATGCCACCTTTCAACCACCAACAGCAGCAAACAAACAACTCACACCAGGGGCACGTGGCAGAACTTGAGGTGGTGGGGTTTCTAACAGGGAATGCAGAAGCTTGCCCATGGAATTACGCATTCTGCCAGCTTCACAATCTAATTAGAAACTGAAAAAATAAGTAATTTTATGAATCACAGAATCACTGGATGGTTTTGATTGGAAGGGACCTTAAAGACCACCCAGTTCCAATCCCCCTGCCATAAGCAGAGACACCTTCCACTAGACCAAGTTGCTCCACAGCACATCCAAACTGGCCCTGAACACCTCCAGGATCCATCAGCCACAGTTTCTCTGAGTAGCCTGTGCCAGTGTCTCACCACACAGCGAGGAATTTCTTCCTAATATCTAATCTAAACCTGCATGCTAGTCAGTTTAAAGCCATTCCTCCTTGTCCCATCACCCTGCTCCAAAAAGTCCTGCTCCAGCTCTCTTGTAGCTTCTTTAGGTACTGGAAGAGCTCTAAGGTCTCCCTGGCACCTTCTCTTCTCCGGGCTGAGCAACCCCAACTCCCTCAGCCTGCCTCCATAGGAGAGGTGCTAAAGCCCTCTGAGAATCTTCACAGTTCTCCATTATAAATATCCTCACACTTCTCCGAGAGAAAGTCTAAATGACATAATGAGACACTTGGTCTTCAGATCCACACTGTCTCATTTTGGAGAATGGTATGGAAATGCCCTGTCTGACAGAGCAGATACTCTCCACCCTAGGGCAACCTATCTCAGCTAGGAAAAGGAGGATGTACGAAACTCTTTCTAGATTCACAAAAGTAAGAAATGGAAATCATCCATTAAGTGTGAAAGCCCAGACTTCTCCAAGAGCAAAACTCCTGTTCTGAAGTACTCTTTAAGGTCTTTTCTGCTCGAGCTCTAATTATCAAAGCAAAGAAGAAAAAATTTAAAAAAATCTGTAAGTATCCTCAGCAGCTATAATTCAACATACTGCATAAAACAATATTGATCTGCTATTCTTGCCATTTATTTCAGAGAATGTTTTTCAGTACAAGTAAACTCACAGCTGGCAGATTTTGAGGGAAACTTGGCTAAAACCTTTATCCCATTGCTAGTTCTCCCACTGTAATCGCCCTTTACTCTGAGAGAAGCCATGAACTGGCATGATCCAGCCCATACCCACAATAAGACTTCACACGACACTACCTTTTGTTTAAGTGTATTATTGAGCCCAATATGAAACTGCTAATTGTTACCATTTCTGGGGTTTTTTTAGGTTGTTAATCTGAAGCATGGACAAATACAACTCAGCATTCACTTCATATTATAAATTGACTCGTGTGACAGCGACAAAGCTCCCAGGCTAATGGTCTGCTCAGGGGACCACTTTCTGCTGACAAAAAGCCCCATGAAAGCCAATTCTACTGTGGTGAACTCTATAAAGATCCGTCAGCCTGGCTCACAACTACCAACATGAATTAACTTTATCCAGATGCAACACAATAAACATATTAAGAAGGCAGACAAATTGCTAGATTCTTGATGGACTTCTTTTTTATATACTCACCACGTTTGCTGGTCAGCAGTACAGCTACTTGAACAGCATTTCCACCTTATTTATTTACTATGCAACATTCAACTTAATAGCTTGTTTCCCTATCTTTGGGCCAGAGGCCAAGGCAGATGTTTGCCTGACACCAAATCCTATTAGAGGCTGCAGTAACACAATTGTGTGTTAAAGATAAATATTTTATAGCCTGCACTTGCCACCAAGCATCATCATTCCCTAGGCATTTAGAAGTAACTATCTATTGGCAAAGAAAAAATAGTTATCTAGCTGGCAACTGGAGGCAGTAGCTTTTTGGGAGTTAATAAGCACCAGGACTGCTTTCTAAGAACTGATTAAATGCCGTTCAGCGTGGTGTGGCTGTATGAATTCAAATGTAACTCTTTCAGTTGAAAACCTCAAAAAGTTGCTCTGGAGATGGCAGTGTTTGGTGTCAGAGAGATGTGGGAACAGCACTAGAGTAGGACAAAGAGACCTTAATTAATCAATGCTAATCTCAGTTCTGGAACGAAGGCTCAAGGAATATAAAAAATTGTACCAATGAGAATATTCCATATTAGAAATGAGATGCAAAGAAAAGAGCAGGGTTTTTTTAAGTATCCTGTCTGGTCTCTTCAACTAGTAGTCTACTCCACCACTACATAAGAAATGGCCTCAAAATCTTTTGTTCAGTGCTGGTGAGAAGATATATGTAGCTGCTCAGACTAAAATAAATTGCCACAGCTACTCATCTACCAGCCCAGGAAGATATTGCATACATACTAATTGGTACAATACAAGGTTTTACCCTTTCCTAATAAATGGTGACTATCCCTGTACAAAGATGCATTAGTTCAAAAACAGCAAGTAACTGAAAAAAGAAGGTAACTGAAAAAAGAAGGTAAACCAAATAATTAGAATTGTTTACTGCATCAAACAAATACATATATTTGTTGCCCCACAGAAATATATTTTTCTTAACTGTCCACTAATCTATTTTCTGCCTAGTTGTGTTCCCCCAGCTAATGAAAATGTTTTCCTGGGAGGGAGAGAGGGCACAGGGAGCAAGGCAGCAAGAAGGTGGATTCCATGGTTCATATTTGACCTTGACATCTTCTCGCAGCCACACCAGTGCAAAAGGGCCACGAGGAGTGCCCAGAATTCCTCTCACTGTACATTGAATTACATTGCTTGGGAGGGTGAAAGGACACCATATTATTTCACCTTACTCTTTACTGCTGCACTAGAGCAACCTTAAAAAGCCACACATTATTTTTTCTAGATCTGCTTGTCCAGGATAAAACTGACACCTACAAGCTCATTGCAATAACGTCTCTTTCACAAAAATGCTCCTTGTCACTGCCCCGACTACGCTAGCAATAATTTTAATAGGAAGTCAAGCAGGATAACATGAAAGGCAAAGAGGATTCTGAAGCTCTGCGAACACATTTAATTTACTTCCCAGTTGCAGAGCTTGCAGTCTTGTTTATTTTTCAAAGAAATGACACTACTCGATTGAATTTCACTGCAGGAGAGGTTGGATTCTATGCCTAGAGAACTGTCACCTGCCCTTGTAATTGTGATAACAATGCCAAGACAGACATGGAGGTGAGAGAGGATAAAACAGGTTTCAGATGTCTTCAAGCATCAGATTTGACACTAGGAGAAAAAAAAAAAAAAAAAAAAACCCCGAAAAAAAAGGTAAGGGGAAAGAAAATGCCCTGGAAAAAAAGGAAATGTGGAAATGCTGGGTCTGGAGTACTCATGCTCCTCCTCTTCCTTCCCAGATGAAGCTTTAAAGGACTGATTCCTTCTTATAGTACATCATCACCTGCTGAGATTTCAATTTTTCTGCTTCATTTGTGTTTTATACTGCTTTTATACTTCTAGCTCAAGTAATCCACACCTGGCAGCCTGGGATGTGAAAGTCTTGACAGCATCATGGAAACTCAGTCATTATTTTTGAGTGCTCTTTCACAGTTTCCTCTTCTGTAGGGCACCTAGTGTGATGCTGATACTGCTAATGCCAGTTGATGTTGTGCCAGATTTTGATTTTTTTTCCTTTTTCCTAAGGCTGGGAGGTCTGTTTTAATTAAGGACCCATGCATATAACCGTGTTTTGCACTCACATCCCAGTGGAACTCTAATCTTCACATGCAGGTTTAAGGATGCTAAATTAGAAAAAGGGCAACAAGCAGGCAGTCCTTTAAACAACTCTTTAAATCACTCCTGAATCCGGAAAGTGAGAGAGAAGGACTAACCACAGTACTGAATTGCATGTTATTCCCCCTCCTCTTTCTCTGTAAGAACGTTTTAAAAAAGCAATTTGCAAGTGCAGATACACCCCCATCTCCCTGATGGTAGTGACAGCAGACACCTACCCCTGCAGAAGTGACTCTACAGGCTGGGCCATTTTACAAGGTGATGGTGGAGCACAGAAGGTTTGGTGCTCAGGGGCAGTCAGGTTGCTTACTGAAACCAAGAGCCGCTGGTTTTGCCAGATTTCACAGTACATCATGTGAGCACATTTTCCCTTGAGCTGTCTGTACTTTGGCTCTTAGGCCTGGTTTGAGATCTCAATCCAGGTACTCAAATGACTCTCACCACAATCCTATCAGTCTTTCTCACACTATTTCAAGCACATTTGACTCCAGGCCCAGCTGGAAATACTAGAAAGTCAGCTTTTTTCTGTCCTATTTTGAACTTCTGTTCTACAGAAAGAGGGACCAAGTGGGAATAGTTTGGGGAGTAAATAAAAAAGAGAACAAGCCTGATCATTTCAGAAACCTTTGCCACATTTGGTCTGAACTTGGGTTGGCCTTTGAGAAAGAGCTTTATCTTTATCTCCCTGATTCATTCCTTTCTGTAACTGCTTCCTTATTAAGAAGAAATCTTTCCAGTGCAGAATGTTTTATAATCTGAAGCTCTCAGATGGTTGAAAGCATGAAGTGTAATGGGATTTCAAATGCACTGGGGCACTGGTCGAAGCATATGACCATTTAACTTGATGGTAAAATCTCCCTTGACTTCACCAACTTTTAGGAAATCCTGCTGATGTGTTTCTGCTGTCCATAGGGCCAAACAGAAAACACTGTTTTCTTCCTTACAACGTGAGCAATGCTGAAAGCACAAAAGGGTCTTGAAATACAGTTCTCAAGGAATCAAACACTGACCATCTGAAAACACCCTCTGTTCCAAAGCACTTGAAATGTGATCACAGGTTGGAAGTTAGCTGGGAAAAAAATTTCAGTGAATGATTTTAAACAAAGAGTAGCTGTTGGACTGAACCTTCTTATTTTTCCTTCTGCAATGCAGCTTCCAAGCACAATAAGACTTTAATCCATACTTGTAAAATAACCATGACATGGCTATGGAGATCTAGAAAGACACACTGTGAAGAGTTATTTTCTTCCTAGATGCCCTTTCTTGCAGTTGGAATATTTTTAAACCTGAATTTCACTCCAGTAGATGAAACTCTCACATCCCCTTTTTGCCCAGGGGATTGCAAAGAATTTTTTTTTGTTCCTTCCCACTCTCATAAATTGTTACAAACTAATACAGGAAACAACAATTATTCAGCCTTCGGGGTTCAACTTCTGGAGCTGCACTAGCAAGAGGGAAGTTACTTTACGTTCAGTACATTACATTTTCTGCTGTCATAGCTCAGGGCAAGGTTAAATCTGGCCTTGAGTTTCATTTTAAATGATGTTTTAAGTTGGTGTATTACAGGAGGAAAAAAGCAAACCATTCTTGCATACACACACAGAGAACTACAAATGTAATCTCTTTTGGTCAAACAAATGCCATGAAACTGTGGCAATGTTACAATTTTGGATGTATAAAAAAATTAAATTAATTTAACACCAAGTCTTCAGTTAATACACCCAGCCTGATGACTAAGGATGCACTGGCTGGAATGACTGATATGTGAGGTTCAGCTAGGTAAGTGCCTGGTGCTAGGAACATGCTCTCAAGCAGGTTGCCTGGTCTACACAAGAGCCTGATTCCCCTCCAGGTTCTACGTCACTCCCTTGTAGAAATGGCCCCGGTTCTCTGGGGCATCTCAGGTGCCACCAAAGTCCTGTACTCAGGCAGCTGCACTGAACTCTTGGTGGTCTTCTGCCAGGGCCAGACAAAAAGCAGAACTTATGGCTCCGCTCCTGCCCCTTGCAGACTCGCTGCACAAATGTGGTCAAATCTTGCTCCTACTCAGAGCCTCCAGCAAGCTGTTTAGAAATCAGTTTAAGATAATCTATCTAAATCAGTTTAAGATAACCTATCTTCTTCTGAGACTGTTGTAGCACTCAGCAAAGAAAGCAGTCACACATCTATCTGTTATCATTTAAAAAGTCAACATATGCCAGGAATGACTGCACAGACCATGTCCCTTCTCATCTGCTCGGCCCCCATGCAAAATGAAGATTGGTCCAGTGCCTCCTGAGGTGCTGATGTTGTTGGCTTCTGTTCTTTTGTGGTCTTGTATGCAAGTACGTACACGTGAATACAGCCTTTGGAACAGTGAGGCTTTAAAGTGTCTGTTGTTCTAGTACAGAAAGAGTTCTCCTTTTGTTTGCCAAAGCGGACGAGTAACTCCCACCACCTTATTTCTGTGCTTTAGCAGGGGAGCATTCATGGAAAGAAAAGCCTGCAGAAAGCTGCTCTAGCAGCTTGGTAATATGACACAGGAATAAAACAAGCTGTGCTTACATTAGCCTGCAGTCTGGGCTGCGTGGAAAGAGCTATATCCAAAA